>NW_026781391.1:0-325625 GCF_030144855.1 Hypanus sabinus
CAGCATTCTCTTTATATTCACAGGAAGGAACTGATGAAATCATTTGACTATCAATAAAGAGTAATCAATCCTGGAATATGTATGATGGACATGGGGAAAAACGAGTACATCCAATCTAAAGGGTGTAAGAAACGCCAAATATCAACAATACCACATTTCAATAAAAAAATTAAACAAAAAACAAAGCTGACATATTAAGAGACGCTGGTTTAGAAGATGATAGGTTTAAACTTGGGTTTATCCAGTAGTTAAAATATCCTCCCATCACCAAAGAAGAAAGACTCAGATCTGGTAAAGACGAAAAATAAACGCTGAATGTATCCGGATCATCTACTTTTGGGGTATGCACATTGGCAATACGATTACTTTATTACTTAGTTTTACTGAAACTATAACAAAACGTCCAATCGTATCAGACACTACTTCATGTTCGACAAAGGAAAATGTATTGCCTATAAGAATCAAATTCCACTAGATTTGTCCTGAAAAGACGAATGAAAACAAAGGCCGTTCCAACGGCTAAAAAACGTAGATGATCGCATTTGCAGATGTGAGTTTCTTACTAAAATATAATAGGGTCTTTAAATGCCCCAATATATGCAAAAATCTTATTACGTTTAACAGGGTGATTTAACCCCTCACGTTAAATCTAAGTAAATTAGAAGTTTGGTTCATTTTTTTATATTATTTAAAGGAAAGTTTAAAATGTAAGTTAAACCAATCCATAAACCTTGAGAAATGGCAACCAAGCAACAAATTAGCTAACAAAAAATCAAAAAAGCGTATAAGAAAAATAATCATGCCCCGCCCTCCTCCCAAGAAAGAAGACCGACCAACAGATGGCCAGCATCTACTACTACTGAGAACCCTCCCAAAAAAACCTAGTGATCGCTCCAATTAGTTTCAATGTTTTTTAAAATATATTTCAAACTTGACTAAAGAATATCCAAACAATTATCGTATAACAAATATACAGTATTAAAAATACAAAAGGAAATTAGTTACAAATGTTTACCAAAAGTAAACCCTAGAATTCTTCATACAGAAAGTCATTGAACATTTAAACTTATATCTCCATGGGAAAACAGGCTAAGCAGTTAGCTTTCAAATTAAAAAAAAAAAAATCTTTCTGCTGCGATTCTCGAACTAAACCATTCGAAGGATCGAACTTTAGTGAGATTCTCAGTCAAACTGGGCAGCCATGGGACGGGTTAAAACTCTTGTTAAAAAATTCCAACAAAGCTGCTTACACGTAGCACGTTCCTGCATAAACTCAAGCAAATCGTCTTCGAGAATCTTAATATTCCAACATATAACGAATCATGCCCCTACGACGGCATTTGAGAATTAGTATTTTCTCATTTAATCCTGAAACTTCATGTAAGGACAAACTAAACAGCTAGCCTTCGGATTTAAAGAAAAAAAAATCACCTTTGTGTTTCAGCAGTCGAAGAAACGATTCCAAAGATCCATTTTTGTGTGATTCTGAGTCGAGCTGGGTAGCGAAGGGAATCCTTGTTAAAAGCCTTCCACAATTCTAATCTTGCAACCAAGGTAGACAATCATGCCTCATCGTCGAGAATCACATGTTAACAGTTCCTTTGTTGTAAATTCATGAAAACAGATTATTACTGATCTTGGTATATCTCTGTTATGAGTTCTAAACACGGGATACCTATGAACTTGATCAATCATAGGCAAAGACGCCAACATTTCCGGAAGGAATACTCGTAGAAAGTTTGCAAAGAATTCCGTAGGACGATTACCTTCTGTTAATTCTTCGAGACCCAGAACCGGTAGGCTGTACCTTCTAGTTCTATTTTCCACGTTGACAATCTTCTGTCTTAACTTTCGTTGGACGTCGATTACTTTTCATAAATCTTTTGCAGTTCATCCACTTCCGTTTGCAGAAACGAAAACATTGCTTCATTATTTTTATGCGTTTATCGTGTTCATTAACAGTTTGTTGAATAGAATTCAATTCACCATCCATTACTTTAAATTCACAGCTGAACTGTTGAAACTTCTCAGAGGCTCCTCGTTTATGATTTGCAGCAAATCCACAATAGAATCCAGCGAAGCAGCGGATCATCATTTTTACTACCTCTGTCACTCGTTGTAGCCATAATGAAAAAAAATATCACACATAAAAAAGAAGTTTCAGGACAGGTTGGAAATAGTATGATAACTAGATTTAGAGCATCGACAGATTGCTGTTATTCCATCAGCCACCACCAGAAAATCAGAAACTGCTGATTTAATGGGATTCTCACGCACGACGGTCTGTTTAGAGTTTATCGAGAAGGGTGATATAAAAACCATCTAGTTCTGTGGGTGAAAATGACTTGTAGGGTGAGAGGTCATAGGAACATTGGGACTACTTGGTGAAAGAGGTGTATGCAGTTCTGGTCGCCCATTGCATTAAAGATGTCGAGGCTTTGCAGAGGGTGTAGAGGAGATAAACCAGAAAGCTGCCTGTATTAGAGAGCATCGTCTACTACGAGAGGTTGAATACACTTGGTTTATTTTCACTGGGGTGGTGGGATGACGTTTAGAAGATAAAGAAAGGCATGGGTAATCCGTGTGTTTCCCAGGGTTGTAATGTCTGATACCAGAGGACGTCCATTTAAAGTGAGAGGGCGTCATTCCGAAGGATATACAAAGCCCAGGTTAATTGCACAGACAGTGGTGTGTGCCTGGCACAGGCTGCCCGGAATGGTGGTAATTGTAGATAGGTTAGAGACCTTTAAGAGATAATTAGACAGGTAGAATCAGCATAAAGGCAGGATATCTCCATTGTGTAGGCGGAGGGTATTTGGTTAATTGACCATTTATTGACTGACTGAATTGGTTGAGCGAGTGGACTGTGTTCTATGTTCTGAGAGATTAAAATAAGAGTGTAGTAAAGCCTCCACTGCCGACCATAACTGCATTCGACTGTCCACTGTGTCGGTAGTCAGGCGATATCAGTCGGACGTCTAGCCGCGAGGAACTCCCTCAGACATTCGTATTTGAGGCAAGGTTGGGGGTTTGGGGCTGGGTCTCCGATTCCAGCCTCTGCTCGGCCAAGGCCAGATGAAGCGAAGTGAGGATGGAGCGCCTGAAGACCTGGTGGAATTCGCGGCCAACGAAGACATAGAGAAGCGGGTTGAGGGCGCTGTTGAAGGAGGCCAGGGCAACAGTGAATAATGACAGGTCCGGTGGAATCGGTTTCACGATTGCAACGAGGTTGCAGACAGTGTTCGGGATCCAACAGATCATAAAGGTGATGACAACGGTGATGATAAGGCAGACAGACTTCTTAGATTTTACGAACCTGTTCTCTTGCAGCCTACAACCAACCAGGGAGTAGCTGGTGATCATAATTAGAAGGGGAAGACCGAAGATGAAAACAAACCAAAATGGCTGCAAGACAGTCAATTCCTTCTTCCAATCCTGAAGCAGGAGGACGGGCTTGCACATGGCGAAGGCTAGGATCCAGATTCCGAAGCAAGCCCCACGAGCCCACGTGAGGCTCAGTTGTTGCTGGAACCACGAAGGCCGAGTAATAGCCAGGCAGCGGCAGATGCTGATCAGACATAACAGATAAATGCTGGCGGTTGCGTTGAGGAACGTCAACGTCCTAATAAACTCCATGGAAAAGTAGGCGTTGTCCCCAAAGCAGATGAGGGAGATGTTTGCCATTCTGAAGGGAAGGGTGAGGCAATAGATCAGGTCAGCCACAGCCAGGTTCAGGAAACACACCGTGTGGACCTTACTCTTCATCTTGAAGCCCGTCACCCAGATGACTGCGCCATTGCCCGGGACGCCCAGTAGGACGGTGAGGGTGAAGATGACCATTGACACGACGGAAGGTGCTCCCTACTCCATTCTGTTTCCATCGGCCGTGGAATTGTGAGAGGAGAGATTCCCAGCGAGCGTCGAACTGGTCATTCCTTCGGAGAACGACATTGTCGGATCTGGTAGATGAGATATCGTGGAAGTGAGAGGGGTGCAGAATGGAGAGGTGGCGAATTCAGGAGGAGGTGTGAGAGCGAAGAGGGGACGAGAGGATGGGGAGCAGAGATGGGATGCAACACGGAAGAGAAACCTGACACAGCGCAACGGCAGTGAGGCTGGCGGAAGTCTGCTGCAGCGCAGAGACCACAGTCGTCTCGCATTCCAGGCCACTTAACCCTTACCGGCATGTCCCCGATCTGTCAACGACCATGTGATATATGGCCGTACATTAGAGAAAGTCGCGCTCGGCCGATCCGCATTAAGGAAATGCACCCGACCACTGACGTATTGTGGATCTTGCATCGGCCTCTACAGCCCGCCGAGGACCCAAGGATGACAATTCCGTAGAAGAACATTCTACTGGACTGGAGCGATCAAGCTACTACCAGTACTAGTTCTTGCTCCCGTGAACGTGCCGGATTCCCGCGGGTGCTTCGCTTTCCTCCCACATTCCAAAAACGCTCTGGCTCTTAGGTGAATTGACCTTATTGAACTTTCCTGTCGTTAGGCTCGGGTCAACCAGGTAAGTTGCTGGGCACTGCGACTCGTTGGGCCGGAAGGGTCTATTACTGCACGGTACTTTAGTAAATTGATGTATTGCACTGTCGCCAAAAGACAAAATTATTTCATGATATACTGTTTGTGAGTGACGATACACCTGACTCTCATATGGGTTGTGGACCGAGACTGGTAAGGGGGCAGGGAGAAGGGAATCATGCTTGGAGGAAAGGGGAAGTGAATGCGAGGAAGCGGAAAGCACCAAAGGGCGATTCTGTAAGGACAACAAACTATTTGAAAATCAAATGACCTTCCCTGTTGTCTCAGGTCAGCGCATGTTTACATCCGTGCTAGCAACCGCTCCCAATACCGAACCTGGCCCTCCTTCTCTGGCACCAGTCCCAAATCCCTCCCGCGGCTCATCACCCTCGCCATTCCCAGCATCCTTTACGTCCGCCCGCCGCTCTCCGGTCTACGTTGACAACTATAGTACCCTGGAAAGTTCGAAGTCACCTTCACTGCAGAAATGTGCCCAGGACGTTTGCACGAACACAGAAGAATCCAGCACAAGAATACTCCACAATATTGTACCAAATCAATTAAGTAAGTAAGCACATGGCCTACGTAACTAATGGCGTCTGCTAACACAATGCCCATTTCCCTCACATTCACGTTCCCATCCAAGCGGCTCTTACCATTCTCAATGTATCTGCCTCCACCACCACTCTTTCAGCACATTCCAGGCACCCACCGCTCTATGAAAAAAAAACTTACCTGCACGTCTCCTTTCATCTTATCCCCTCTCACCTTAAATGCACGCCTTCTGGTACTGGCCAATTCTACCAAAGGATTTCTACCACTACCACCGTTACTACCATCACTAGCGCATCACTATCAAATATTACTACTATTACTATTGCTACAAGATCACTACAGCAACAGGTCCTTGGCCTAGAAGGCCATGCCTCCCATTTCCCCGTTTACAACAATCCATATGACGTTTGTCAACTCCACTGGCAGCCACGTTCAAAGTGTCAGTTCATAATGGACAGCATGGTAGCGCAGTGACTAACATGACTCTGATGCAGTGCCAACAAGCCGAGTTCATCTCCCGCCGCTGTCTGAAGGGAGTTTAGAATTTGTCCCCGCTATTGCGTGGGTTTATTCTGGGTGCTCCAGTTTCCTCACACATAAGATTATAATTCCGTAAGATATAGGAGTAGAACTAGTCCATTTGGCTCATTGAATTTGCTCCGCCATATTGTTTTTCAGCCCCAGTCTCTTCCCTTCCACTTGTTTCCGAGCAGGCACGGACCAATCAAGAACCTATCACCTACATCTTAAAATGTACATAAATGAATGTCACAGATTCACCAATCACTGGCTACAGTAATTAATCCGAATCTCCTATTTAAAAGGTCAGCCCTCCCTTCTGAGCCTCCTAGCCTCCCGCAACATAGGAAACACCTACTCCACATCGACTGCATTGAGGCTTTTCAACAGTCCTCAGGTTTCAATACAGTCACCTCTCATTCTTCTGAATTTGGGTGAGTAGAAGAGCAGCACCGTTACACGTTCCTTATGTGATAAGCCTTTCAAACCCAGAAGGCCTGCGACTCTGGAGTGTCAATTGATCACACGGGTGTAATTGGGCGGGGCGTTCTCGAAGAGCCGGAGAGGTTTGTCCACGTGGTGTATCTCGGAATCGAATTGGCAATTAGAACAAACTGTTAAAAAACTATCCCTTATATTCGACTTAATTCTCCTTTCCTCAAGATAAATACATGCCTTTCTGTTAACGTTGCTCCTACCGTGGGAAAGCGATTCTGTACACACTATCCCTGCATCTGTTATCTTAATTTATTTTGTCAGCTCATCGGTCAGCGTCCTTCGAACACATAAAAAACAAGCAAGCCTCTGTAATCTCTGAAGTTCTCCTCATTGAACTGCATATTGACAATCCCACTGTCCTGCCTTCACTGGATAACTGAGTTATCTCTGAAAAAAACACCCGAAAGTAGGAAGTCCATGTTAATTCCGGAACACAGCCACGCTGAAGAACCGTGATCAGATGCCACTCTTCCAAATTAATATAAAACCCATGGAAATTCATCTCACCTTTCCCTGGAATCTCCTGCTCCGTCACCGGTCCTTAGTGGTATAGAATACTTGCACTCAGACCTTAAATTCGACGGTGGGATTTCCTGCGTGCTCCAGGTACATCAGGGAGTGGTGTCTTGTGGGGAATTTGGATGCTAATTTAGCAATGGTGGCGGTCTTAATTCCGAATGTGCCGAGTAGATGAGTTAGTCCACCTCGGTAGAAGTTCCAAAAGGCTCGATATGAGGAAGTTGGGCTGATCGCACCAGAAGATAATACTCTGCTCAGAGAGCTGTGAAGAAACAACCATTTCCTTTTATTTTTGAGAAGTAAAGTAGATAAGGAGGCCACGTGGTTAAATTCTGAAGTTAACCCTATCTGGTCCATGTGACTTACCTATGTTCTAAACTTTGAAGTTCAACGAAGTTTTCTCCCGAGGAATAGTGAATCAACTCACTTCATGCTGGTGTCTTTCACGGTGAACGCTGATGCAAAATACTTGTACAGGTGTTCCGCCGTTTCCATATCCCCCATTGGTATCTCTCCAGTACCTTTTTAGAGCGATCCAATATTATCTCTCTCGCTTCTCTTTGACACTTTATGGCTCTAAATAAACATTTAACATCCTCTTTAATGTTATTGGTTAGCTTACCTTCCTATTCCATTTAGAGGTTCTTAACTGCTATTTAGTTGTTCCAATTAGTTTTTAAAAGCTTGTTAATCCCGTAAAATCTACCAATTCTTTTTGTAATATATAGTCCATTATTGGGTTAATGTTGGCTCTAACTTCTCTTCTTGGCCGATTCGCCTTTAGAATACTTTTCCTGTTTGTGATCTAGATATGCTGTGCCTTCAATTGCTTCCAGAAATTTCAGCATTTGCTGCTCTGCCATCATCCCTTCCAGTGTTCTTTTCCAATCAGTTCTCGCCAACTCCTCTCTCAATACTCTAAATCCCTTTCTCTGCTGTAATATTGATACATCTGCGTTCAGCATCTGCTTCTCCGACTAAAATCTTTTATATTATGATTACTTCCACTTTGGGGTCTTTTACCTTAAGCTTTCCAGTCAATTCCACAACTACTTCAACCAGGGCCTCTTGCACTTGCAGGTCCATAGTTCTATCCGCAATGATTTCAATTCACTTGTTTTTTTTTTTTGCCAACAGAGTAACGCCTCTCCTCTGCTTTCCTTCCTGACCTTTCGACACATAGTGCCTATTCTTGGACTTTAAGCTCCCAGCTGCAATCTTCATTCTTCCACGATTCAGTAATGTCCACACCAGCATCATACACACAAGTTCATCTACCTGATTCCCCACGCTGTGTGAATTAAAATATAATACCTTCACCCTCTATTCAATGTTCTCGATTTTGTCCACCTTTTTCTTTGTGACTCATCGTGTTGACAGAATTATTTGCTGTCATTAGCCTCTCCTTGTTAGGAGCCTCAATATACATTAGTATTAGTAAACTAACTGCCTCATATTCAGCAAGATCTCTCTTGTTCCCACTGCCCTACCAGAAACATTCCCGAACAGCTTCAGCAAACCCGCCCACATTGATATTCAGGTTTAATCCGCCCCTTACGTTCTCCAGAGGGGTTCCCGATGATCATTAAATCTGAATCCTTGCCTGCTCCCTACAACAACTCAGCAGCAACACATTTACCTGGCAATTCTTCCTATCCTCACCATCACTGGCACATGCCAGAGCCAGCAATCCAGCGATTAGTACCGGTGGTCACGATTCTCAGCTTTCTACTGCGCTAACTAAAATCTGTCCAGGACTTCCTCACGTTCTCTCCTTAGTCCAGGGGCAGCATTCATGTTCAAGGACCCTTGCCATCCAGGCCCTGCTCTCTTCCTCTGCAACCATCGGGCAGGAGGCAGGAGAGCCTTCGGTAGCGCACCACCTGTTCAGGAGCAGCTATGACCCGTCGGCCATCCCAGGCTGCTGAACGAGAGAAGGTAACTTCTCTCACCCAACACTGAAAAGATCTCACAACCTACAGACTCACTTTCAAAAACTCGATACTCAAATTGTCAATATTTATTTTTCTTTTTAAAGCTTTTTATTAGTTTTCAAACAAACATAAAAATAAAAATATCGAATACAGAGACGTTGAGAGTACATAATTGATAGGCTAGGATACAAATGCAATCAGTTAATAATTCAAATATATTAACCTCCCAAACTTATAGTATGTTACAAAACTGGAAAGAAAAAACAAAAAAAAAACTAACCTCAGCGACATGGATTATTGTATCATATGAAATATACACAGTAATGTCAATAACTCTGCACCTCTATCCAAATAATTAAAGATGATAAGAATAAGGTTTGGTAAAGGTCAGATTAACTCATAAGAAAATGTTGAATAATTGGTCTCCAGGGTTCTTCAAATTTGAGCAAGACGTAAAAAATGACATTTTTAATTTTTTTCTAAACTCAAGCAAGAAATAGTTTGGGAAAACCATTGAAATGTAGTTGGGGGATAACTTTCTTTCCAGTTCAACAGAAAAGATCTTCCAGCCATCAATGTGACAAATGCAATCATTCGCCGAGCTGAGGGGGTAACCGACTGTTATCCACTATTGCTAAGCCGAAAATTGCAGTAATAGAATGAGGTTGCAATTCAATATTCAAAACTGTTGAAATAATGCCAAAAATATCTTTTCCGGTAATTTTGAAAACAAGGGTAAGACCAAAACATGTGAGTCAATGATGCAACTTCAGAATGACATCTGTCACAGTTTGGATTAACATGAGAAAAATATCGAGCAAGTTTGTCCTTGGACATATGAGCCCTATGTACAACCTTGAATTGTATTAAGGCATGTTTGACACAAATAGAAGAGGAGTTAAATAACTGTAGAATTTTATCCCACTGCTCTGTAGGTAAAGAGCAATGAAGTTCTCTTTTCCATTCCTTCTTCATTTTATCTGACATCCATGGTTGTATTTTCATCATCATATTATAAATGACGGCTACTAAACCCTTCTGACAGAGACTCAAACCTAGAATTTTTCGTAATATCAGTTGGGTATAAATTCGGAACGGACTGTAACATATAATACAAAAAAAAAATTGTAAGAATTTAAAAATGTGTTCTAGACAAATTGTATTTATTGGACAACTGTTCAAAGGACATAAACCAATTACCTAAAAATGAATCACGAACACATGTTATACCTCGGGTTTTCTATAGTTCAAAGGCTTGGTCCATAAAAGAGGGCTGAAAAAAAGTTATCTATAATAGGGCTTCATAGGATGAACTTTTGCAAACCAAAAAATTTACGAAATTGAAACCATATTCGTAATTTATATTTAATTATAGTTAGTTATTTGTTTATTCAGTTTAGAAAAAAAAACAAAGGGAAGAGAAGATCCTAAAATAGAGAACAGTGAAAAGCCTTGTACAAATTTACACTCCAAATTTACACATTCTGGACTTTGTAATGTCTCCGATTCCTGTTTCCAGAATATTAAATATCGCATGTTGACTGCCCAGTAGTAAAATGGCTTTGTCAAACCACCTTCTTTCTTAGACTTCTGTAAGTATATTTTACTTAATCTACGATTTTTGTTCTGCCACACATCCGAGGATATTTTGAAATAAATAATATCAAAAAAAGATTTAGGAATAAAAATTGGTAGTGCCTGAAATAAATATCAATATTTAGGTAAAACTGTCATCTTAATAGCATTGATTCGATTAACCAATGAGAAAGACAATGTTGACCATCTACTAACAAGTTGCTTGATTTGGTCAATTAAAGGTGAAAAGTTAAGTTTAAATAAGCTTTTATGTTTCTTGGTGATTTTAATACCAAATAAGTAAAGATATCTGTAACTACTTTAAATGGTAGATTGTTATATATTAGAACTTGCATATTTAATAGGAATAATTCACTTATTAAAATTCACTTTATAGACAGAAAAGCTAAAATAACAGGAATACATCTCTCAGGATCAGAGATGTATAATAACAAATCATCAACATATAGTGATAGCTTATATGTCCCTTCCCCATGGGTAATATCAATAACTGTTGCACTTCTCTTCCTGACGAACTTAACGTATTCCACACAAGTTTCGAACAGAATAGGAGCGTCCCGCCCCCTCTGGATGAACCAGATCTGGTGGCTTCAAGATTCATCGTCACCGGGGAAGACGTTAGAAGAACCTTCATGAAAATAAATCCAAGGAAGGCGATGGGCCGGATGGCGTCCCGGGACGGGTTCTCCGGGCCTGTGCAAGCGAGCTCGCTGGAGTGTTTTCAGACATCTTCAACTTCCTCTGCTTCAGTCCAAGTTTCCCTCGTGTTTGAAGAATGCAACGGTAATCCCGCTGCCGAACAAAAGCAAGGTAGCATGCCTAATTGACTAACGACCTGTGGCTGTAGCATCAACTGCTATGACGTGCTTCGAGCGATTGGTTAAGTTACACATCAACCATAACCGAACTGTAAACATGGACACTTTGCAATTCGCCTACCGGACCAACAGGACAACGGCAGATGCCATTTCTCTGGCACGGTGTTCCTCCTTCGAACACCTGGAGAATAAAGACGCAAATGTAAGGTTCATTTTCATTGACTAAACCTCTGCCTTTAATAGCATCATTCCAAATAAACTGATTCTTAGGCTCCGGAACCTGTGTCTTAGCAATCAGATCTGCAGCTGGATCCACAACTTCCTCACAGACAGGACCCAGGCTGTAAAATTAGGGGACAAGGTCTCCTCTACAATAAATGTGAGCACCAGTGCCCCACAAGGCTGTGTACTCAGCCCCCTGCTGTACTCACTGTACACCCAGGATTGTATCGCCAAGTTTCCATCAAACTCAATATATAGGTTTTCCGGTGACACCACAATTGTAGGCCGTGTCTTGGGTAATGATGATTCTGAGTACCGAAAAGAAATTAAGAACCTGGTGGCATGGTGCGAAGACAATAATCTATTCCTCAACGTCAGCAAGACGAAGGAATTGATTGTTGACCAGAAGGTGTAGCGGAACTCACGACCCCATCTATATCGGTGGTGCGCAGGTGGAACAAATCGAAAGCTTTAAGTTCCTCGGGGTGAATATCACAAATGACGTGACTTGGTCTAACCAGGCAAAGTCCACTGCCAAGAAGGCCCGTCAGCACCTTTACTTCCTGAGAAAGCTGAAGAAATTTGGCCTGTCCCCTAAAATCCACACCATTTTTATAGGTGCAGAGTAGAAAATATTCTTCTAGGGTGATTCACAACCTGGTACGGAGATTGTGCAGTCCAAGACCGGAAGAAGCCGCAGAAGATCGTGAACATAGCCCAGGACATCACACAAACCATCCTTGGACTTACTTTACACCACACTCTGTCGGAGCAGTGCTACCAGGATAATCAAGGACACGACCCACCCAGCCAACACACTTTTTATCCATCTTCCCTCCGGGAGAAGGTTCTGCAGCATGAAGATTCGTACGGTCAGATTTGGGAACAGCTTCTTCCTAACTGTGATAAGACTGCTGAAGAGATCCTGACACGGATCTGGGCCCGACCTTCCAAATATCCGGACCTGACTTGCACTACCTTACTTTCCCTTTTCTATTTTGTAATTATGACATATAATTTAATTTTATATTATATTTAATTCGATTTGTCCTTCAGGGAGCGCAAATCGCAGAATCAAATATCGCTGTAATAATTGTATGCTCTACTATCAATTATTTGGTGACAATAAAGTGAAGTAAAGTAAAGAACCAAAAATGTTGAATGAGTAGAAATGGCTAGGGGTTCTAAAGCAATATCAAATAGTAGAGGACTAAAAGAAAAGTCTTGACTCGTGCCACGAAACATCTGAGAAAAGGGAGATATTTGTTTGTCTGTAAGAACCGAAGACAAAGGGTTATTATATATTAATTTAATCCATGATATACATGTCGGGCTGAAGTTAAAATTCTGCGGAGTATGGAATAAATATTGCCATTCAACTCTGTCAAACGCTTTTTAAGCATCTAAGGAAATGACGCATTCTGGGTTTCTAGATGTAGGAGTGTGAGCTATATTAATTAATTTTCTAAAAGATGAATAACGATTTTTAATAAATCCCATTTGGTCCTCAGATATAATTTGAGGTAAACGGTTTTCCAATCTACTAGCCAAAAGTTTGGTAAAAATCTTAGAATCCATATTCAGCAAGGATATTGGCCGATATGATGCACATTCAGTAGGGTCTATCTTTTTTTTAAGAAGTAAAGACATGGAGGCGTCATAAAAAGATTGCGGTGGTTTACCTGCAGTTAACGCATCCTTAAAAATCCATTATGAAAGAATCATCGGAAAATTCTGATTGATATAGAGAGTTATAAATCTTGAAATGCTTTATTTATCTGTTTATAATCAATCGTCAAAGTGCAATCTCGTTAACGAATCTTAATGATCTGCCGTTTAACTAAAAGAGTTTTCAATTGATTAGCCAATAATTTATCAGATATTTCCCCATGATTACAAATTGAGTCCTAGATTTAACTAACTGATTTTCAGTCGAAGAGGATGTCAGCAAACTGTGCTCCATTTGAAGTTCAACTCTCTTTTTACAGAGTTCTTGACTAGGGGTCACATTACTAGTCTTATTAATTTCTTTAATTTTATCAACCAACATATGTATTTCAGTGTTAATTCGTTTTCTGACTCCAGCAGAGTATGAAATAATTTGTCAACGGATAAAAGCTTTAAAAGTATTCCATAACATTCCACTAGAAGTTTCTTCTGTAAAGTTTGTTGAAAAAAAAACAAATCAATTTGTTGTTTAATAAAGTTCAGAAAGTCTCATCACTGATGTGGAGTTGAACCTCCATGATTTAACAATTGAGGATGAATCCGTTGTCTTAATAGATTGCTTCAAAGGTGTATGATCAGAGATAGTAATAGAGTCGTAGTTACAATCAATAACGTCCGCAAGGAAACGATGATCAATAAAGAAATAGTCAATACCGGAGTAATTATTATAAACATGCGAAAACATTGAAATTTTTTATCCTTGGGATGTAGAAATTGCCAAATTTCAGAGATTCCAGAAATAACCATAAAGGAGGGATGAGAGAGGCCGATTTATTCGGAAGAACCTGAATGAACATAGATCTGTCCATCGAGGGATTAAACATTTTAAAAATTTGGGACAGTCAATATTCGAAGCATAAGCATTAACTAAAACAATTTTTTGGATGAAAAGTAAATCAGGAAGGAGCAAAAATCTACCTTGTGGATCTGAAATTGTTTCATATCGTTTAAAAGAGGTTGAGGAATCTATAAAAATAAAAACGCCTCTTACTTTAGCTTGAGAATTCGAAAGATACTGTTGTCACTTCAAAAACCTAAATAATGCTGACAATCCTCCTTCCTCACATGAATTTCTTGTGCAAAGATAATATTAGCATTCATTCCGTGGAATACTTCAAATACTTTATCCGTTTAATCGGATGATTTAAACCATTCGTTTTCCAAGAAACAAAGTTAATAATCTTATGCATGTTGCTCATATATATCGTAGTAAATGCACAAGTTTAAGCAGAAAATAAACTCATTAATGTGGAAGAGGGGAGCAGGTTCAAAGAGGAACCGAAGTTACGATGCGTCTGCCATTTTGGTAGTATCAAGTTAGCCCATGAAGGTAAAATAAAGCGAAAAGCAAAAGCAAAATAGAACCCACTCCCCCACCCACGAAAACACAAATAAAGGCCAGAGAGAGGCGAGCAGGCAAACTAACACTAATTTTACTCATATCTCACAGAAAAAAAAAGATATAAAAAAGACATAAACCACCCATATTCAAAAAAGGTAAAGGGTTAGTATAACAGTAATAAGACGATAAAATTAATATTACTAAAAAAAATAAACGATTAAGAAAGATAGAAGGGAAAAAAAAACTAAACCGTTGAATCCTAAAACAGGATAGCTTTTTACTAATATTTCGAAAGAAGACCAGCAATCTTGTTCAGACACAACCGATCGGATGTGAAGTGTTCAAGAACTGAGGTCTTATGGGAAGAAGAAACGACATCTTGGAAAAAGAAATTAAAAAAGACTAAATACTTCAGCACACAAGATACAAGGGAGAAGCGTATTCAAACTTAAATAACATTTAATTAGCAGCTTTGAACATCAAAAGAATAATAGTCAATATTTATTTTTAATTCTTTGTTGTTACTTTGTTCTCCTTTTTTGTATTTGCACAATTTGTTGTCTTTTCCACATTGGTTGTTTGTCCGACTGTATTGGTAAACAATTTTCCATTGATTGTATGTTATTTCTTTGTATTTACTGTGATAGGTCTGAAAAAAAAATATCTCAGAGCTGTTTCGGTGACGTGTACTTTGATAATAAATTTACTTTGAAATTTGAACTTGGTAGGTTTTAGACAGAACTAATTTTCCCACAGACGACGGACTGTCCGTGTGTCGGGGTGCCCTTCTGGGGGAAGCTGCACAAACACTGGCGTTCAGAGTCCTATTGCTTGTGACAGCTTAAACAGATTTGGACAAAAATTGAGTTTGGCTCATGGGTAAATTTGAGATGACATTTACAAATTAAATAAAGAATCGGTGTCACTGAATTGTTGCGAATATTGTCAATATTGTCACGGGATTCACCAGAATATAAATGAATTGAAAATATTAGCAAGAAAATTGTTATGAGGTTCATCCAGTTCAGTGTCCTGTGTCTGTTGGGTCAAATATCTGACATGTGCACCCTTAAAAAGGACCAGAATCTCGACGTGGGGTTTCGATGGTTGTGTACCTCAATGGCCCAAAGAACTATGTTGGTTTGTGTTAGGCCTCAACGCTTTGGGTGAAGACACTATAGCTTGATAGGGTAGAGACTTTCTGGATGTGAAGTTCGCAGAAGCTCAATTAGAAGAAGCTGAGCTGTTGGCATCAGGAAATAATACTTTACTCAGCGAGATGTGACGAAACAACCATTTCCTTTTATTTTTTGAGAAGTAAAGTAGAGAAGGAGGCCACGTGGTTAATTTCGGAAGTTAACCCCATCCGGTACATGGGATTTATCTACGTTCAGACCTTTGACATTCCACGCACTTCATGCTAGTGTCTTGCACAATTAACATTAATGCAAAATACTTGTTCAGGTGCTCCGTCGTTTCCATATCCCCCATTAGGATCTCTCCAGCACATTTTTACAGCGGTCCAATACTCCCTCTCTCGCTTCGACCTAGCACCTTATGTCTCTCAAGAAACATTTAGTATCCTCTTTTATATTATTGGCTAGCTTACCTTCCTATTCAATTTTGAGGATTTTAATGGCTTTTTTGTTTTTCCAAATAGTTTTTAAAACCTTGCTGATCCCCTAAAATCTAGCAATTCTTGATGCACTATATAGCCAGTGTTTGGGTGTATGTTGGCTCTAACTTCTCTTCTTGGCCAATTTCCCTTTAGAATAGTTCTTCCTGTTTGCGATTTATAAATGTTGTGCCTTCAGAAATGCTTCCAGAAATTCCAGCCATTGCTGCTCTGCCATCGTCCCTTCCAGTGTTCTTTTCCAATCAGTACTCGCCAAATCCTTTCTCATGACTCCAAATCCTTTTTCTCTGCTGTAATACTGATACAACTGCGTTTAGCATCTTCTCCGAGTAAATTATTTTATATTATGATTACTTCCGGTATGGAGTCTTTTACCTTAAGCTTTCCAGACAATTCGCCAATTACTGCAACCCGTACTTATTGCACTTGCAGTTCCATAGTTCTATCCGCAATTATTTCATTCCATTTATTTTTTTACCAACAGAGTAACGCCTCCTGTCTGCTTCCCTGCCTGACCTTTCAACATATTGTGTATTCATGGACCATAAGCTCCGAGCTACAATCTTCATTCAGCTACGATTCAGTAATGTCAACACGATTAAACATGCCAATCTTTAACTGTGCTACAGTGCAGGTTTATCTACCTGATTCCCTATGCTGTGTGAATTAAAATATTATAACTTCAGTCCTCTGTTCAACATTTTCGATTTTGTCCGCCTTTTACTTCGTGACTCATAGTATTGTCTGATATATTTCCTGTCGTTAGCCTTTCCTTGCCAGGTGCCTCAATATACGTTAGCTCTATTTGTAAACGAACTGCCTCATATTGAGCACTAACTCTCTTGTTCCCACTGCCCTGCCAAAAATATTCTCGAACAGCTTCAGCGAAGCCGCGAACATTGATATTCAGGTGTAATCCGCCCCTTATGTAATCCGCCACACGTTCTCCAGAGGAGATTTCGATGATCTCTAAAACTGAATCCTTGCCTGCTCCCTACAACAACTCATCAGCCTTACACTTACCTGGCAATTCTTCCTATTCTCACCATCACTGGCACATGCCAGAGCCAGCAAAGCAGCGATTACTACCCGGGTGGTCGCGATTCTGAGCTATCTACGGAGCTCCCTAAAATCTATTCGTTGTCTCATTAGATCAGCATTCATCAACAGGGACCCTTGCCATCCAGGCCATGCTCTCTTCTCTCTGCAGCCATCGGACAGGAGGCATCAGAGCCTTCAGCAGCGTACCACCGGGTTCAGGAACAGTTATGACACGTCGACAATCCCAGGCTGCTGAAACAGAGAAGCTAACTTCTCTCACCCCAACACTGTACAGATCTCACAACCTAGAGACTCGCTTTCAAGAACTCGATACTCAAGTTGTCAATATTTATTTTAAATCTTTTTATCAGTTTTCAGACAAACATAAGAAGAAAAACATTCATTGCAGAGAGCTTGAGAGTACATAATAGTTAGGGTAGAATACAGATACGAACAGTTAATAATTCAAATATAATAACCATCCAAAGTCATAGTATGTTACAAAAAAATAGCAAAATAGACAAAACCCGCCCAAAAAATAATTTTAAAAACTAAATTAACTGGCATGTGTTATTTACTGCTATTTATAGTATTATTTTGGTAGTTAGAACCTTTACGTTTCATGAGGCCACTTTATAAGGTAAGCCTGTATACTTGCTCTTTAATATAAACATCTAATCAGCCAATCATATGGTGGCAACGCAATGTATAGAAAGAGGCAGACATGGTCAAGCAATTCAGTTGTTGTTCAGAGCAAACATCAGAAATGGGGAACAAACGTGAGCTAAGTGGCTTTGACGACAGTTGACAGTTCACGCCAGACGGATCGTTTAGAGTATTTCAGAAACTGATGATTTAATGTTTTTTTACGCACGACAGTCTGTAGAGTTTACAGAGAAGGGTGGGATACAAATCATCCTGTTCTGTGGGTGAAAATGACTTGTAAGTAGAGAGGACAGAGGAACGTGGAGACTACTTGGTGAAAGGTGTGCACAGTTCTGGTCTTCCATTGCAGGAAAGATGTCGAGAGGTTGAAGAGTGTGCAGATATACTAGAATGCTGCCCGTATTAGAGAGCATTGTCTTCTACGAGAGGTTGAACACACTTAGTTTATTTTCACTGGGGTGACGGGATGAGGTTTAGAAAATTATGAAAGGCATGGACGTTCAGTATGGTTCCCAGGGTTGAAATGTCTGACACCAGAGGACGCGCATTTAAAGTGAGAGGTCATCATTCCAAAGGAGATGAGAAAGGCATGTTACTGCACAGACAGTGGTGTGTGCCTGGTATACGCTGCCTGGAATTGTGGTATGTGTAGATACGTTAGAGACCTTTGAAATATGATTAGACAGGTATAATCAGCATAAAGGAAGGATATCTCCATTGTGCAGGCGGAAGGTATTTATTTAATTGGCCATTTATTGACAGATTGATTTGATACGGTACATTGTAGGCCGAGTGGTCTATGTTCTATGTTCTGAGAGATTAAAATATGAGTGTAGCAAAGCCTCCACTGCCGATCATCACTGCAACCGACTGTCCACTGTGTCTGTAGTCAGGGGATATCGGTCGGACGGCTGGCCGCGAAGAACACCCTCAGACATTTATATTTGAGGTGAGGTTGGGCGTTTGGGACTGGGTCTCCAATTCTGGCCTCTGCTCGACAAAGTCCAGATGGAGCGAGGCGAGGAGGGAGCGCCTGAAGACCTGGCAGAATTCACGGACAGCAAAGACATAGATAAGGGGGTTGAGGGCGCTGTTGAAGGAGGCCAGGGCGACAGTGAATAATGACCAGTCCTGGGAAATCGGTGTGGTGAAAGTCGATAGGAGGTCGCACACAGCGTTGGGGATCCAACAGCTCATAAATGCCACGACCACGGTGATGATGAGGCGGACAGGTTTCTTCGATTTGGCGAACCTGTTCCCTTGCAGTCTCCAACCTATCAGGAAGTAGCAGATGATCATAATTAGAAAGGGGAGGCCGAAGGTGAAAACAAATCAAACTGGTTCCAAGACGGTCGATTCCTTCTTCAAATCCCGAAGCAGGAGGACAGGCAGGCACATGACGAAGGCTAAGATCCAGACTCCGAAGGAGGACGCACGAATCCACGTGAGGCTCAGATGTTGCAGGAACCACGTGGGCCGAGTAATAGCCAGGCAGCGGCAGCTGCTGATCAGACATAACAGACACGTGCTGGCGGATGCGTCGAGGAACATCAAGATTCCAATAAACTTACAGGAAAACTAGGCGTTGGCCATGCGGAAGGGAAGGGTCAGGCAATCGATCAGATCAGTCAGAACCAGAGCCAGGAAACACTCCATGTGGACATTACTCTTGTGTGATCTGGTGGGGAAGATATTGTGGAAGTGAGAATGATACAGAATGGAGGGGCGGCGAATTCAGGAGGCAAGCCGAGAGCGAAGAGGGTACGAGAGGAAGTGGAGTAGAGATGGGGCGTAACACGGTACAGAAACCTAACACAACGCAACGGCAGTGAAGGCGGCGGAAGTCTGCTGAGAGACCAGAGTCGTCTCTCATTCCAAGCCACTGGACACTGCCCGTCACGTCCCCGACCTGTTAAGGACCATCTGATGTATGACCATGCATTAGCTTCCCCAAATTAGACAGTCACGCGCGGCCGATCTCCATTAAGGGAATAAACCCTAACACTGCCGTTATGTGAATCCTGGATCGGCCTCTTCAGCCAGCCGAGGACCCACGGATGACAATCCCTTAGAAGAACATTCTACTGGACTCGATTGATCAAACTACTGCGAGCATTAATTCTAGCTCCCGTGAACTTGCGGGATTCCTGCGGGTACTTCGCTTTCCTCTCACATTCCAAAAACGCTCTGTCTCTTATGTTAATTGACCTGTGTAAACTTTTCTGTTGTTTGGCTCGGGTTACCTAGGTGCGTTGATGGGCAGTGCGGATCGTTGGGTACTTTAGTACTTTAGTAACTTGATGTATGGCACTATCGCCAAAAGATAAACTTATTTTACTGATATATACGAGTGACGATACAGCTGATTCTGATATGGGTCTTTGTTGTGCACTGAGACAGGTAAAGGGACTGAGAGAAGGGAATCATGATTGGGAGAAGGGGAATGGAGATGGGAGGAAGCGCGAAGCACCATTCTGCAATAATGAATAAACTAATTGTTTGGAATCAAATGACCTTCCCTGGTGTCTCAGGTCCGCGCATGTTTGCATCAGCGCCAGCAACCGCTCCCAACACCCACCCTGGCACTCCTTCTCTGGTACCTGCCCCACATCCCTCCCGTGGCGCTTCACCTTCGCCATTCCCAGCATCCCTTGCTGCCGCGCGACGCTTTCCGGTCTATGCTGATAAATACAGTACAGTGGAAAGGTCGAAGCCACCGTCTCTACCGAAATGGGCCCAGGACGTTTGCAAAGTCCTGCAAGAACGCAGAAGAATCCAGCACAGGAATACACCACAATTTTGTACCGAAACAATCAAATCGGTCATCACATGCCTGCGTAACTAATGGCGTCTGCTGACACAATGTCAATTTCCCTCACATTCATGTTCCCATCCAAGAGGCTCTCAAAAGCCTCAATGTATCTGCCTCCACCACAACTCTTTCAGCGCATTCCAGGCACCCAACGCTCTCTGTGAAAAAAGGCGGACAAGAAGTTCAATGAAAAAATAACTGATTTTAAATTATTTGAGGATATAGACATTTATACTACATTCCCCAGGTGCCTCCAGACAGTGCGCATGCGTACTACACGAAGTTCGAAGCAACTGCTCCCGTCGTGTTTTTGTCTGCCGATTGTTTTCCCGGCGTGTGGATCCGCCTTTGTCCCACCCTGCGCGCAGCTTTTTTATGTCCTCCCCCGCCCCGAGGCAGGCGGTCGAGGTGGACCAACCAATGGTTAGAAACGCAAACGGTTGTCGCCGTCGGTCACCCTCTTCTCCCGCCATCATATTTGGGTTGGAAGGGCGGGCGCGGTCTTTGAGGGAAGGGGCGGTGGGTTTGGGTGGGAGTGGTGGCTGTAGATACCGTTGGTCAGAAGGGTGCTCTTCGGACTTGCCATGGAGGAGAGAAGGTACAGACTGGCGGAAAAATAAATTACTTTCTAGAGGGAGCTCGGTTGGATCGTGGCGTCAGATGTTCGTGGACCCACGTCTTTGCCCTGTGCTCCCCCTAGAACAGACGGCAGAGATCGCCTCTGCGTGAAATTGTCACGTGACTTGCTGAGTGTGGATCTTTATGCTACTGTACCGCCTCTCCCGGAGGAACTCAGTGGGTCGGGCAGGATCTGTGGAGGGGAATGGACCGTCAACATTTCGGGCCGAGACCATCCCTCTGGACGGAGAGTGGACGGTAAATAGTCAGAGAAATGAGGTGACGGGTGGGGATGGGGCAAGAGCTGGGGAGTGAGAGGTCGATCCAGGTGAGGGGGAGGTGGGAAGGTGGAGATAGTGACGGGGGTGGGAGGTGAGGGGTTGGGGCAACACGGGGCTGCAGAAGATGGAAATTAATTCAGTAGAAGGTTAACAAAGTGGTTAGAGAGTATTTGTTATAGAGAGTGCAAGGAAATGGAAGCTGCCAACTTGTTGATGGTTAGAGGGGCTGAATGGCCACAGAACGAAAAGATCGGAGAGAGGGAATAGACCTGCGAGGTAATCTCAATACACAGAGGCAGTGAGTACCTGGAATGAGTTGTTCAGTGTTTGCATCGTTGATTATTTACCTCGGGTTCAGTGTCCTCACCTTGTTTCGGAATTCACACTCACTGTCGTCTGTCTGTGAGCAGCTGGAAACTAAACAAACACTCAAGATGCTGGAGACCTGAAATCACATCAGAAATTGTTTGATGCCATTCCGATGTTGGAGCTGAAACATTAACTTTTCTACGAGTCTGTGGTGGCCAGTGCTGTTGAGTGCTGGGGCAGAAGGCTGAGGGTAGCAGACACCAACAGAATCAACAAACTCATTCGTAAGGCCAGTGATGTTGTGGGGGTGGAACTGGACTCTCTGACGATGGTGTCTGAAACGAGGGTGCTGTTCAAGTTGCATGCCATCTTGGACAATGTCTCCCATTCACTCCATAATGTACTGGTTAGGCACAGGAGTACATTCAGTCAGAGACTCATTCCACCGAGATGTAACACTGAGCATCATAGGAAGTCATTCCTACCTGTGGCCATCAAACTTTACAACTCCTCCCTCGGAGTGTCAGACACCCTGAGTCAATAGGCTGGTCCTGGACTTATTTCCACTTGGCATGATTAACATTATTATTTAATTATTCATGGTTTTCTATTGCTATATTTCTTCACTATTCTTGGTCGGCGCGGCTGTAACGAAAAGTTTCCCTCGGGATCAGTAAAGTATGTCTGTCTGTCTGCCTGTCTTTGTTCCTCTCCACAGATATTCTTCATCCATTGAGTGTTTCTTGTTTTTGCAGATTTTTAGGACATTTCGTTGGAATGATTTAAGTCTCCTGGGAAGTTGGCTTGTACAGGACGCACAATGTATTCCATTCTCTTGCAGCACAGAAACACGGCTTTCGGCCCATCTAGTCTGTGCAATTCTCTGCATGGACCAATCCACGTGCACCCAGACTCTAGATGTCAATACTTTCCCCATCCATGTACCCAGACAAACTTCACTTAAATGCTGCAATTGAACCCGCATCCACGTTTGCATCACCTTCTGACTGAAGTAAAAATCACAACGAACAGGGTTGTCGGAACAGATCTGTTCAGAACAGTCCTGGGTACCGGCTTCCAGAGAGAATACGATTCTCACTCTACCAGCACCCTCTGCCTCTGTGGTCAGGTCATCTCAGTATCCACAAAGCCAAGTTCCCCTGGATCTCTGCTTCCTGCCACTCTGACCCGGCCTAATCTGGGGAACATTTTCAAAATTCTCACTAAAATCCATTTGGCGCTTCTGCATGAATTTCAATAGACAGCAGACAGTAGGTGCAAGAGTAGGCCATTCGGCCCTTCTAGCCGGTACAGCCATTCACTGTGATCATGGTTGATCATACACAATAAGTACCCAGTTCCTGCCCTCTCCCCATATCCCTTGACCACGCTATCTATAAGCTAATATAATATACAATTTCAATAAATACTCCCGAGTACCTTAAGTTCAGTGAACAGTGAACAGATAAGCGCAGAATATATGAACAAGACCGAAAAAATGAAGTTCCATTGGGACAAAGAAATTGAAATTCCGTGAAATTGAAACTCTAGTTGTGTGTGTGTGTGTGTGTGTGTGTGTGTGTGTGTGTGTGTGTGTGTGTGTGTGTGTGTGTGTGTGTGTGAGAGAGAGAGAGAGAGTGTGTGTGTGTGTGTGTGTGTGTGTGTGTGTCTGTCTGTCTGTCTGTGTGTGTGTGAGAGAGTGTGTGTGTCTGTCTGTCTGTCTGTGTTTGTGTGTGTGTGTGTGTGTGTGTCTGTGAGTGTGTCTCTGTGTGTGTCTTCTGTCTGTGTGTCTGTCTGTGTGTGTGTGTGTGTTTGTGTGTGTGTGAGTGTGTTGTCTCTGTGTGTGGGTCTCTGTGAGTGTGTTTGTGTGTCTGTCTGTGTGTGTATTTTGTGTGGGAGAAATGAACAGAAACTTAAATGGAAGGTAGAAAAATAGATAGATAGACAGAAGCACAGATAGACAGAGATATTTCCCCATCACAGGAAAATTCATTACTGCAACATGAGAGAATTAAAAAGATCGGCGTGGGCAGAAACATTTTAAATGGACGCTACAAACAAACATATCACTGCCTCCCATACCCATCACTCCGCAGGGAACGCTCCCTCCGTGATTCCTCTTTTCATCTGTCCCTCACTGCTGATCTTCCACCCGGCACCTTTCCCAGCAAGTGGACAAAGTACTCCACTCCACTCAGCTCTCGTCAGGGCCCCAGTCATTCCTCCCAGGTGAGGCACCACTTCAGCTGCCAAACTGTTGTGGAAGTCTGTTGTGTTTCCTGCTCCCGATGCGGGCTTCTGTACATTGGGGAGACGCGTGATGAACTGGGGTTGATTTCATTGAGCACCACCACGCCATCGGTGACAAGCTTAGCTTTCCGGCGTCCAAACATTTTAACTGATTTCCATTCCCATTTTGGCTCCGTTGCTTCCTCTCCGGTCACGGTGCTAGAGCAACAACTTACTTTCCGTCGAGTTTGTCTCCAAACTGATGTCATGAATGTCGGTAAAAAAATAATCCCTCACCCCTCCCTTTTCCTTCTATTCACCTCTCTGGCCCATGCCTATGTTCACCCGCCTATCACGTCACACGGCGTCTTGACCTGCTTCTGTTCTCCCTGTGCTCCACTATCCCCTCTTACCAGATTGCTTCCTCTCCAGCCCCTGGCCTTTCATACTCACCTGGCTTCACCTGTCACTTTCCCCTCCCCACGATATTTTAGCCTGGAGTCTTCCTCCTAACTTTCCAGAACTGAAGGAAGGTCTCGGCCTGAATCGTAGACTGTTGATTCATGTCAGAAATGCCGCCCGACCTGCTGAGTTCCTCCAGCATTTTGTGTGTGGTGCTTTGGATTTCCAGCATCTGCAGAAATCCATGTGTTTAAGATATTGAAATGTACATACTTTTTGAAAATTTGAAATGGATGGAGACACACGGACGAGTAAATCTATAAGACCATCAGATACAGGAACAGAGATAGGTCATTCAACCCATTGATTTTGATCCACCAGTAAATCATGGTCTGATCCGATTCTTCCTGTCATCCCCACTCCCCTGGTTTCACACCATACCCTTTCATGCCCTCTGACTGAAGTAATTTCTCCTCACCTCAGTTCTAAACAGACGTCCTTCAATTCTGAATGTTTCTATGAACTCCAGGGAATCCAGCCCAAGAGATGCTGGACGTTCCTCATACGGTAGACCTTTCATTCCTGGAATCATTCTCATGAATCTTCTCTGAAACCTCTCCTACATCAGTATATCCTTTCTAAAATAAGACCAAACTGCACACAATACTCAAAGTGCAGTCCCCCGACAGCCTCACCATCGTGTCTCTGCTCTTGTATTCTGTACCTCTAAAAATGAATGCCAACATTGCATTTGCCTTCTTCACCACCGACTCAACCTGGAAGTTAACATTTCGGGATCCTGCAGAAGGACTCCCAAGACCACTTGCAACTCTGCATTTTGAATTCTCTCCCCATCTAAATAATAGTCTGTCCGTTTATTTCTTCCACCGAAGTGCATAATCATACACTTTCCAACTTGGTATTTCATTTGCCAACTCTTTGCCCATTCCCATAAACTATCTAAGTCTCTCTGTCGGGTCTCTGTTTCCTCAACACTACCCGCTCCTCCACCTATTTTTGTATCATCGGCAAACTTAGCCACAAATCCATTAATACCATTGTCCGTATCATTGACATACATCGTAAAAAGCAGCGGTCCGGACACCGACCCCTGTGGAACTCAGAACCGGCAGCCAGCCAGAATAGAACCCCTTTATTCCCACTCTGCTTTCTGCTGACCAGCCAGTGCTCCACCCATGCTAGTAACTTCCCTGCTATTCCATGGCCTATTATCCTGCTAAGCAGCCTCATGTGCAGCACCTTGTCAAAGTCTTCTGAAGATCCAAGTACACTATATCTACTGCATCTCCTTTGTGTACCCTGCTGATAATTTCCTCAAAGATTCGCAGTGGGTTTCTCAGGCAGGATTTTCCTTTCAGGAATCCATGCTGGCTTTGGCATCTCTTGTTATGTGTCTCAGGTACTCCGTAATCTCATCCCTAACAATCGATTCCAACAACTTCCCAAACCACTAACACGTCTATAGTTTCCTTTCTGCTGCCGCCCACCCTTCTTAAATAGCGGGGTAACATTTCCAATTTTCCAGTCACCTGGTACAATGCCACAAATCTAACAATTCGTGAAAGATCATCGTTAATGCCTCTGCAATCTCTCCGGCTGCTCCCTTCAGAATACAGGGAAACATTCCATAAGGTCCATGAGATTTATCCAACCTCAGACCATTGAGCTTCCTGAGCATCTTCTCAGTCATAATTTTCACTGCACAAACTTCACTTCCGTGACACTCTTGAATGTCCGATATACTGCAGATGTCTTCCAATCATTCAGTTCCACTGCCTTCTCTGCATCTCTCATTACAATATCTCCAGCATTAATTTGCATTGGTTCTATATCTACACTTGACTCTAATTTATTCTTTATATTCTTAACAAAAAAGCTTTTAATACCTTCTTTGATATTTGTTGCCAGCTTCCTCCCATAATTCCTCTTTTCCTTTTCATCTGTGCCCGCGAGTATATTCGAACCCTTTGGGTTCAGGTGTAACCCGTCCTTTTCGTACTGGTCGTACCTCCCCCGGAAGAGGCCCCAGTGATCCAGGAATCTGAAGCCCTGACCCCTAGACAAGTCTCTCAGCCACACATTAATACGCCTGACAATGATATTCTTTCATCGTTAGCAGGGGCACAGGCACCAATTTTGAGATTATTACCCCAGAGGTCCACAGGGGTCTGGTTAGCAACGTTTCTTTTTCTGTTCTATGTCAATGCATCGGATGACAGTATTGATGGCCGTGGTCAAATTTACGGATGAAGTCGGATATTGAAAGGTCAGGATAGAGAGCTCGTGGAGGGCTAAAGTATCAGGTTATCACAATGCCATACATACAACTTAAATATACAAACCATAGGCTTACTCCGCGGCTTGAGATTCTTAATTGGAGAATGGCGCTTTATTCACAAAATCCTCATAGCCCACGTGACTGTGCACTGATCCCAGCAATGGATCCCGCCACTGCAGCTCCCCAGTGCACTATGCTACGAAATTGCATGTGAATAGCCTCCCCTTCCCCAACTCCACTCTTTCTGCATCACCGGCAGTCTGGGACATCTCACATCTCGCTGCCTCCACCAGGACATTAAACTGTGAACAACTGTGGTCAGGGACTGATCTCTGGGGAACTCCAAACGCATCCTCCTTCCAGTCTGAAAATGAACCACTCATCCAGCTGCACACTACCGGCAGTTTATCGATCTCCAACGAAAAAGCCTAATCACCTACTCCTGAGGATCAATAGCATTGCTGACTCTGAGTTTACCACTGTCAGATGCCATGAGGGACACAATAATCAGAAAGTTTCTCGTCGCGTCCGTGTAAATAAAATGTAATCTTAGTGGGTGTGTGGCGCATGCTCAGAATGCGAAGTAGGTAGACAACCTGAGCAAAGTCACAGACTGATGAAGGGGAGGAATGATCCATTTTGATACAGAGAGGGAAGCAGAGAGTTTGATATTGTGCCTGATGCCGGAACTGTAGACAGCTAGAAGATGAAATCTTGTTCCTCCAAATTGTTTTGTGCTGTAACAGTGTTTTTCTCTGAAGGCACCAAGGAGATTAAAATTACCTGAGTTGAAATGTTCTCCTTCACCCACTGACGTGGTCTGTAAACTTTTAACAGTGTAGAAATGTCAAAAGATCTGTGTGTGGGAATCACAAACACAACAGAACGATAGCTCCGCTGTATCTGTCAGTTCACCAGCGTTTGAATGCCAGTGATCCTTGAATGTCGAGGCCGAGATGCTGGAGAAGACAGCGCCCCACTCGCTGCCAGGAGAGCCCGATCACGTGTCCATGTCTGTGATCTGATTGGATACAATGCCGTGACGTTACAGCAGTTTGACGTCATACTCTGGCTCTCATTTTCGGAAGGGAATCAGTCAGCCATTGCAGATACACCAACAGCTTCGCACTGCGAAGCGGCCGTTCACCTGCTCCGTGTGTATGAAGAGTTAACCCACCTTGTGATGCTCCGGTGAGTTCACAATAAATAGAGGCCACATTTCTGTCCGGAGTGAGCAATGAGCTTTACTCAATTATCCCAGCTGCTGCAGCACCAGCAACTGCACGTCAGGGAGGAAGATCAAATCAGCTCCGTGTTAAATGTTTAACCACCACGGTGACTGAAAGCCGCTGCAGGTTCATGAGGGATTGTTACTGTCAGATTCTGCAGTTCTTGTGAACCCTGGTCACTGAGCATTGGGGGACTCTGTTCTGCTGATGTTAGCCTTAAACTAGACTGATGTTTATTACTGTGTTCCGTGAAAGATAAATCAGTTCTGTATCAAATCCCCTGTCTCTACCACACTCACTAATTTCAAAGGACTGTGCCTCAGACAGCTGGGTTGTTGCAATGCGCCTCTAAAGCCTGACAGCAGACTAGCGAGTGAATCTTCGGTGGAGCAAAGTCAGAATCCAAAGAGTTGCCAGCACCAATCAGGGCTCTAGGTCTCCGGAAAGAGACGGGGTCTGAAGCTTACAAGGAGGAGGAGGAAGAGGAACCAGACCAGCAGGGTGTGGCTATGAATGAAAGATGAGTAACATTTGGAAACTGGTCAATTGAAAAACAAAATGGTTAATGTCTACAAAACATTGCAGGTAATCTGCAGATCAGGCAACAAATGTGGAGAGGAATAAATGGACAGCATTTAGGCCGAGCCCTTTCAGCATGTCTGGACTGTGTACTCCTCTGCTTAGTTGTTGCTTGAACTGCAGAGCTCCTTCAGCATTGTGTGTGTGTGCGTCGCTGTTTTCCAGCAACTGCAGAATCTCTTCTGTTTCATATCTGCATTTGTAAGAGGATTGTACTTTGGCATTAAATAAACGAAATGCCTGTTGATATTGAGTGTATCGTTTATGGGAGCCGCTTTCTTGGTAAAAAAAAAACCTGCTGATTTTTCTACACACAAAACAAACTGAGGTACAGGCATGAAACCAGTGCTTGCAGAAAGTTTTAATGGCACCGGGATTACCCATAAAGCATTGCGTGTACAATTTCGCTGTCGCTTGAAGTACCGATCAAATGCGCAGGCGTCAAGCTTGCCGCTGTCTTGGATAACTCCGCATGCGCGCAGTACACAAAATGTCGGGAGGACCGGCAGAGGTAAGAACGGGTGCTGGGTGGGCTTTAATTGAGTGACAATTGCTGTGAACACTGAACACCGTGACTCACAAACTCGGCACAGGCCAGGACTTTTTCCTCTCTCTCAGCCCCACGAACCGTACTCGGGCCCCGGGAGCTTCCGGCTGATCAGGGAATGGGAGCAAATAGATCTCACAGACAGAGCCGAGCTCCAGAAAACTAAATGCAGGGATCAGGAACTCGTAGAAAGGGAACAAAATCTTTCTAACAGCTGTTGAGACAATCACCTTTGTTCCGCCTCCAACCACAGCTGCCGGCAATCCAGGCAACACACACAAAATGCCGGAGGAACTCAGCATTAGTACTCTTTTCTATCGATGCTGCCTGGCCTGCTGAGTTCCTCCAGCATTTTGTGTGTGTTGCTTGTTCTGCCTGCTCTTGTTCTGGCGTTTTCTACCGGTGAGGACATGCTTTGACCCATTCTGTCTGGGTACGTACTGATATCAAACACCTTTGCCCTGGGCAACAAGTAGCTTTCACATCACAAATGTGCCAGACTCCAGTGAGACAGACTACTGCCCTTCCCTTCATATTCTTTGGCATTGCCATCACCGAGTTCACCACTGACAGCCACCTGGAGTGGGGTGGGTGTTCAGGGGAAATCTGACTTAAAGTATCATTTAGCAGGAAAATCACATACAGTGACAAGCAAAAGTTTGGTCATCCCTGGTCAAAATTTCTGTTGCTGTGAATAGCAATATAGTGAATAAAAGATGACCTGAGTTCCAAAAGGCATAAAGTTAAAGATGACACATTTTTTAATATTTTAAGCTCGATTACTTTTTCTTTTCCAACTTTTACAGTTTCAAAATAACAAAAAAAGTAAAGGGTCTGAAGCAAATGTTTGGGCACCCTGCATGATCAGTACTTAGTAACAACCCTTTGGCAAGTATCGCAGCTTGTAAATGCTTTCTGTAGCCAGCTAAGAATCTTTCAATTCTTTTTTTGGGATTGTTGCACATTCTTCCTTGCAAAAAGCTTCCAGTTCTGTGAGATTCTTGAGCCGTCTTGCATGCACTGCTCTTCTGAGGTCTATCCATAGATTTTCAATGATGTTTAGATTGGGGGAATGTGAGAGCCATGGCAAAACCTTGAGGTAGTCCATTGTGAATTTTGAGGTGTGTTTAGGATCATTATCCTGTTGTAGAAGTCATCCCGTTTTCACCTTTAGCTTTTTTTTTTACAGATGATGTGATGTTTATTTCCAGAATTTGTGGTATTTATTTGAATTAATTCTTTCCTCTACCAGTGAAATGTTTCCTGTGCCACTGGCTGCAACACAAGCCCAAAGCTTGACTGATCCATCCTCATGCTTAACAGTTGAAGAGATGTTCTTTTCATGAAATTCTGCACCCTTTTTTTCTCCAAACATACCTTTGCTCATTGCAGCCAAAAAGGTTATATATTAACTTCCGCAGTCCACAGGACTTGTTTCCAAAATGCATCAGGCTTGTTTAGATGTTCCTTTGCAAACTTCTGATTGTGAATTTTGTGGTGAAAATGGAGGAAAGGTTTTCTTCTGATGACTCTTCCATGAAGGTCATATTTGTGCTGATGTTGCTGCACAGTAGAACAGTGCACTACCACTCCAGACCTTAATCTTCGTTAAGATCTTTTGCAGTCAAATGGGGGTTTTGGTTTGCCTTTCTAGCAATCCTACAAGCAGTTCTGTGGGAAAGATTTCTTGGACGACTTCTGCCATTCCTGTTAACTGCCATTTCTTAATTATGTTACGAACTGAGGAAGCGGCTACATGAAAATGCTTTGCTATCTTCTTATAGCCTCCTCCTGCTTTGTGGCCATCAATTATTTTAATTTTCAGAGTGCTAGGCAGCTCCTTAGAGGAGCCCATGGCTGCTGATTGCTGGGAGAAGGTTTGAGGAGTCAGGGTATTTATAAAGCTTTGAAATTTTCATCACCTGGACTTTCCTGACAAAGATTATGAACAAGCCATAGCACTAACAATCTCATAAAGGTCTGAGACCTTGGTAAAAGTTATCTGAGAGCTTAAATCTCTTAGGGTCCCCAAACTTTTGCATGCTGTTCCTTTTATTTTTTTTCACTCTAAAATTACACAAAACAAAAATAATACACTAATGTTGCTTAAAATGTTGAACAGGGTGTTTCATCTTTAACTTTGACTTTTGGAGATCAGTTCATCTTCTACTCACTTCACTATTCACAGTTCTTGATCCAGGTAAAATGGACCCGGGGATCGAGCTGCTTGGGCTTATGAGGTGTTGAGTGAGTATTTCTGGTCTGGGATCAGCAGTTTGTTTCTGGAGTTCCTTTGGAAGCAAAGACTGCTAATCTGAGGAGAGGATGAATTCCCATTCCATCTCTCACAGGGAGAGGCTATGAGTAAATGGGCAGTTCCGTGTTTACAACAGTAGATATAGACCCTTGAGTTTGGTGTTGAACTGTGTTTGGAAATCACCCCCCCCCCCCCCCCCCCACTGTCACCTGTCTGTCACTCGGCAGAAATCAAGCAGAATCTCAAGTTGCTGGAGATCTGCATTAAAAACTGAAAATGTTTGAAGTCATTCTGATGAAATATATTAACCTGAATTGTAAAGTTTGTCCTCTCAACACAGCTGTTCCGTACGTGCTGAGTGTTTCTGGTAATTCCAGTTTCTGTTTATTACATTCACCCTGGAATGGTTTATATTTCCTGAAATGGACCTGTTTTAACCTGGAAATGGAAATGGGTCATTCTGTGATAGTAGAGCAGTAAAGCAAGCACAACTTTTCTCTGTAAATTATCCTGGTACCTGTTTGTGTTCAGTACAGTTGTTGCTGACAAGATTTACAAGAATAATCACAGGAAAGATTGGCTTTATGTATGAGGAGCATTTGGTGGTTCTGGACCTGTGCTCAATGGAGTTCAGAGGGACGGTGGAGGTGGTGGGGGAGATGTATGGTTAAGTAAACCTACCGAATGCTGAAAAGCCTGGATACAGTGGACATGGAGAGGATGTTTCCATTAGACGGAGAGTCTGCGATCTGACAGCACAGTCTCAGAATAAAGATGCTTCCCTTTAAAATTGAGATGAGGAAAAAAAAGTGGCCAAAAGATGTCTGATCTGTGGAATTTGCTGCCGCAGAGGTTGGTTGAGGCTGCCATTTGGGTATATATATGGCAGAGATTAATATACTCATGATTGCTGAGTAACTTCAGGATTACAGGAGGAAGGCAGGAATATGGTGTTGGAATAAAAATCAGCCATGGTTGAGTGGTGGGGCAGACCAGATAGATTGAATCACCTAATTCTGTTCCTGTGTCTTATGTCTTACCATGACTGAGTGATGGCTCCATCTTATCCCATATCGTTTTGTGATGTGTGAGGGACAATAAAAGATTGTTCACTGAGATCATTATATCTTCAATGTTTAAGTTTCAGTGAGTTTTGTTCTTAGTAACATTAAGCAGAAATGTCTGGTGCTCCTTTTTATTGTTAATGTGCTTCTTTATGTTTCATGTTAAAGTTAGACCTGCGGTGAGAGAGTTATTGGAAGAAAAACCCCAACTGGAAGGAAACCACGACTGTAGACGAGGGAACAGCAACAAGTGAACCTGCCCGAGGACTGAGAGCATCAACTGGAGAGAAACCCTTCTGACTCGGAGATTCCAGTGATTCAGTCAGGAGAAAGTTTGGTGAGTCTCATTTACTCAAACACTGGTCCTTTAGACATTACATTCCTCTACAAAAGAAGGTAGGGAATAGTTGGAGGGAGACTGAATGTGCCCAGAAGTACCAGTTATGCCTCTGTCAGACCCGGTTGGAATCACTTCAGGTCTGGTAATGTGCTTCCAGCAGCCCAGCCCTTTAAAAGCTATCCCATTCTGTCAAAGTCAAATCCAGATAAAGTCACTCAGAGACCGTATGAGCACAAACTCTTTATTCGAAGCACCTGGGGCTTATTCAGTTAGTCACTCAAACAGGAAGAGTCTATGACTGTTCCCGCCCAATCCACTAACTGACTAACAATTCCCCTTACACCACAGATATATCTGCCAGATACCCACCACATAAGACAGGCTGGGGCCAAAGTTATTTACTACATGACAGCCCCTAAAGACAAATTACAAAATAGTCATAATGGCTTACACACACAGAACAGACTGAAGCTGTCCTATCTCTACACGTGAGTGCACAAGGAGATGAGCATCCTGGAACCCGAGCTAGCTTACCTCAAGAAGAAATAGGGCTCAGCATGGCTTAGAGCATCTGGTGCTCATCAGCAGTCTCTTTCAGAAAAACAGGCTGCTATTGTTTAACCAAGTGTTAACCCTTTTGCATACTTTATCACTCCCTCCTTTTGATCATTAAATGATCAACAAAGCAGTAGTTTTTTACAGAGAAATCAACTGAGTACAGCATTGACTTATCAGTGAGTAAAAACAGCGTTCAACAGTAATTGTAACAATGATAAGCACAACTATTAGGCCATAATGCAATATCATGCCCCACATATTAACTAACAGGCCTTCAAAGGCCACCATTTCGAACCTTCAGTGAACCCGTTTAAATCCTGCCCTACTTTCTTCATGCTGTCAATCTCCTTGGCAGTGTGCTCAGAGAGGGATGTAACGTTAGTAGACTCATCAGGGATATAGGTGCAGCATTCTGTGTCAATATTAGCACAGGTTCCACCTTTCTCAGTGAGGATAAAATCTAAAGCCATATAATTCTGAAGGACTGTTTGCCAGATTGCAATCATTTCAGTGGATACTTCTGTTACTTGGGCCTGTGTTTCTGTCAGGGACCCTGCAGTATTGTGTCCAGCTCCTCGTGCTATAGCCAAATTGATTGGTGGATTCCTGGCTACTCCATAGGAGAGAAAAGTGATCATCCAGAATCGCTCAGTTGTTCCTCTCCGCTGCCGTGCACCTGTGAGTATGGCCAGGATGCATGTTTCCCAGTCTAGGAAGTTGCATTTGGTGGGAGCCTGAGATACCATCCCTCAGAACACCGACAGCCACAGTCATTTCTGATAATACCACATTTCCTCACCTCACTTTCCCGGGTGTTGTTTGAGAAAGCCCAGGCTGAGAGTTCCTCACTCTGGTTGAGTAGGATTACTGACATTGGAATCATAGTTTTACCATGCTGCGGAATTTCAGCACAAACCCAGCAGGCCCCTAGTTCTACCTGTTTGGCATCGGTGTGACAGAGACACAGAAATGTGTTAACATGAGGGCCCCCGGATGCTGGGGTGAGCCCTGTCAAAGACACAAGCATGAACACCACTATCAGAAAATACATTTTCCTTTAGTCTGAGAGAGTCCTTCTACTCAGTTCCTTCAGTAACACGTCTGTAGTCTATTCGATGTATCCACCGAGATTGCCCCTTCAGTTTTGCAGCCGTGGGAGTGGTCAGTAACACCTGATATGCTCCTCTCCACCGAGATCTGAGTTTCCCACAATCCCAGTTCTTGATCAGGACAATATTCCCTGGTTCTGTGGTGGGATAATCACTCCTCTGTGAGGAGGAGTGAAAATTCTCTTCCTTGTAAGCCTGTCGTACTTGTATATGTAATGCTTGGAGAATTTTGGTTATTTCCCATCTCTTCCCCAAGGGTATCAATTTTGAATTTTGCTGGTAGAATTTCTGGGAGCAATGGATACAAGGTGGTCCCCAGGGTGTCCTCATGGACCGTCCATACATCACTTCAGCTGGTGATGACCCTGTTTTCCCCCGTCGGGTAACCTTCATGTGGAATAGGGCTAACGGTAGGTCCTTCAACCAAGTGAGGTCAGTCTCCACCGTTACTTTGGCAATTTAATCTTCAGAGTGCCATTGGCTCTTTCCACTATGGCAGCAACCCGTGGGTGGTGTACGGTAGAATTATTGCCTGGTAGCTGGTTTGTTACATACCTCTTTGTTCACTTTCACCACGAAGTGTGGGCCATTGTCAGAGCTCAGCATCTCTGGCAGGACATACCTGGGAATTATTTCCTGTAATAATACCTTCACAATAGTCATAACAGTATTATTGGGAGTTGGAATAGCTTCAGTCCATCTACTAAACACATGTATAATAACTAAGCATTATCTATAGCAATGTACTCTAGGCAATTGAATAAAATCAACTTGTAGACACGAAAAAGGTCCACCTGTCAGGGGAGTCATACCCGGTGTGCTGGTTACAGGTTACCACCCATTCCCTCCTTTCCCAGGTGTGTACACTTCTGTATATAATCAACCAATATTGGTAAGAACTGTGCAGGAACACAAACCTGTCCCACTGGCGTGATCCAAAATCCTAGTTCGGGGTCTTTCTGGCACCCAATCTGGGACCACAGCTTGCACTCCTCCTCAGAGGCGTCCCCCTGAAAAATACGTACCTCCCTCATGTCTGGCAAACCCGTTCTGCTTGAGTCACGGAGGATTGCTTGACGGGAACCTCAGAGGACTACAACTATTGAGGATTGTGCAGCAATTTTCGCTGTGTAATCTGCTAAAGGATTGCGTTTAGTGACCCAGTCTGACTGGCGGGTGTGGGCCGCACATTTAATAATAGTCAAATCTCGAGGTAGCTGTGGAGCAGTGAGTAAGTTGTTTACAAAGGTAACATTACTAATGGGGTAGCCAGAGGAAGTCAGGAATCCCCATGTTCCCGAAGTCATGTACAATTCCAAATGCATAACGGGAGTCTGTGTGAACGTTTACACTTTAGTCTGTTGCTAGGATACAGGCAGGAGTCCGAGCAAACAGCTCAGCCTTCTGGGTGGAGTCAGCTGCTTCAAAAGAAGCCTGCTCAGTTATTTCACTGTCCGTCACTATCGCATAGCCAGAATATTGTTTCCCGGCTGGATCCACAAAAGAGCTTCCATCCTCACAAAACGTTGCCTCAGGGTAGAGGGCGTATTGAGGTATGGATGGGAGAATCTATCACCGTGATCCAGACGGGGCAGTTGGTGCGGCCAACTTCATGGCCTGAGGTTGCCCAGAGACGGGGTACAATGTCTAGGGTTCAGTCAATATTAATAGAGTGTCTTACCAGATATCCCGTCTTCACCTCAGACTCCTTCCAGTATTGGAGTTGTCCCGCGACCAAGTTTTGCCAGTCTCCCTCGTTACTGGAGGCTTGTTACATCAAAATGTAGGCAAGGAACCCTAGGGTCTTTGGTTTGAACCCAAGGCAAACCTTAAAGGTGGCGTGGGGAACAACCAGTCCTGTGTGTCACCAAAGGAAATCTGGAACTTCGGCCAGAAATGCACTGCCCTCATTTCCTTTAACCTCCCCAATCACCGTGACTGGGAAATTCTGTCCCTCGCGGGGAGCATAACACTGGCTTTGCTCAGTTGTGCACCCCGGAGGGTCACAGCACAGAGTCACATGAGAGCCGGCCGGGGGCAGAAGGGGTTCAAACACAGTGGAGTCCAGATTAAGTGCCCACCACTGGGAGTTCAGAAACTGGGGAAGCTGTTCGCTAGTCCCAGGGTGATACCCTTGTCCATGCATAGAATCTCAACCTCCAATGGACAGAGCAAGTCTCTCCCTGCAAAACTACACCCCCGACTGGTGGTGACTGTAACTGAAACCTCACACTGGTTCCCCTGGAATTCCACCTGCAGTGGCTGGGTACGTGGATACGTACATTCCATTCATTCAAACCCAAACAGAGTGATTGTCGCGACTGATAGCTGAAATCCCTTTTCTGATACTATTTCCTGATTGAGAGAGGTTGTGGTTGCCCCCATATCAATCTTAAACGGAACAGGAATTCCAGCAACTTGCAATGTTACATTGGGCTCTTCCTGAGGGGTGGTGCTCACGGTAGGAAGCATCCTTGATTGTCAATTTCTAAACAGGTTGTTGTCCCCACCTGTCCCTTGGTAAGTGTTTGTTCCCATTTCTTATCCCCAGATACAGCACACAATGTCAGGTCCCAATAATATGTCAAAACTCATCGCATTTGATTTCGATCATTGTCAGGCCAATCCATATTATTTGTTTTAATCATGTTGGCTATCTCAGTTTGTAAGCATTGGAGCAGTAAGGTGTTAAACTGGGGAACAGATTCCCATCATTAAAGACTCGGTCTCCTGCGAAAGTGCCGTAGCAGGCCACAAATCACTCCCAATAGTCTATTCCCGATTCCCCAGGCTTAGGTTTGCATTCAAGAACTTCAGTGATGTTTACAGGTTGCTGGAGAGCCCTTTCCAAGGCTTGAATAATCCGGTCTGTCTGTTCATTCTCATTATGGTTTCCTGCCTGTAACTCCTGACATGTTTGGTATCTCAATTCTGCCTTCCATTTCCGCCCCTCATCAGCTGAGAGAGTCACCCATCAGAGTCCGAATAAATCTTGCAGAGTCACATTAAACATTTGGATAGTACCGTGGACATACTGAGCAAACTCTGCTGGTTTTTCTTTTCTATCTGGGACCTGATTCATGATCATTATCATTTCTTGAGGCTTCCAGGGTGCATACACAGGAATCACTGAGTACTGTCCCTCCTCCAGCTGGTGGACTGGGCAGCATTCGGGTGGGCAATTGCCTTCAGAACCATAGAACATTACAGCACAGAAACAGGCCTTTTAGCCCTTCTTGGCTGTGCCAAACCATTTTAGTCGCACTGACCTGCACCTGGGCCATATCCCTCCAAACCCCTCTCATCCATGTACCTGTCCAAGTTTCTCTTAAATGTCAAAAGTGAGCCCACATTCACCACTTCATCTGGCAGCTCATTCCACACTCGCCCCACTCCCTGCCTGAAGAAGACCCCCATTGATGTTCCCTTTAAACTTTTTCCCCCTTCACCCTTAATCCATGACCTCTAGTTTTTTTTTCCGCCTGGCCTCAGTGGAAAAAGCCTGCTAGCATTCACTCTATCTATACCCATCATAATTTTATACACCTCTATCAAATCACCCCTAATTCCAGTATGCTCCAGGGAATAAAGTCCTAACCTATTCAACCTTTCACAATAACTTGGTTTCTCAAGTCCCGGAAACATCCTTGCAAACCTTCTCTGCACTCTTTCAATTTTATTAATACACCTCCTGTAATTAGGTGACCAAAACTGCACTGAATACTCCAAATTCTGTCTCACCAATGTCTTATACAACCTCACCATTACATTCCAACTCTTATACTCAATACTTTGATTTATAAAGGCCAATGTACCAAAAGCTCTCTTTACAGCTTGTGACGCCACTTTTAGGGAATTATGTATCAAATAACAAATAACAATGGACCCAGCACTGATCCCTGTGGCACGCCACTAGTCACAGGCCTCCACTCAGAGTAGCAATCCTCCACTACCACTCTCTGGCTTCTTCCATTGAGCCAATGTCTTTGTGGAGCCATTAACTCTGGGGTTCTATTGGATCCTTCCCTCCCCGTCTCGGAATAGTTATCGGTATTCCCTTTCTGAATCTCAGGGTATTGGGACCTCCCCCTTCCCTGCCGCCCCTGTTTTACCCGAGCAGCCACCGTATCTGAGTACTGGGAGGATTGGGGTTCGGGAGCACCGGGTGCACTCGGCTCCTGGTTGGGTGTTGGGGTGGGGTGTACGGTGGGTGCCCACACCTCAGTCACTGTCATCAAACAGGGTAAGTATGCCAGACATGGGTTCAGGATCTCTTGTTTCCCTATCAGTTCGAACTTCAGACTGACATTCCTGCCATTCTGTCCTATCTCGGCTGGGCACGGTTTGCTTATGTTGTTTTCCCTGCTCTTGTTTTCTGCGTCTATCCACCCATTCACGCTCTGCTTTTCGCGTCTCCAAACCTTTGGCGTTCCTCCTGCTGTACGTACCTCTACCCTTTGTCACATGCATTATTCCTCCAACTTGCTAATAACGTACCATTCCACTCTGCATCTGCCTTATCCTTCCATTCCCTTTCCAACAATTTCCACTTCTTTCCACTGTTCTTATTCCATATCAAATTTACTGCTTGTTCTCATGAGGTAATATCCCAGGTTCCCCCCCCAGTGGCCAGATTTTGTTCCCCAATTTCTTATTCAGCGCTGCAATCTTTTTCCTTGTCTGGAAAACTCTCACACATTGTGTCGGGCTGCTCCTGGCCCACTCGTATCAATCGACTGCAATTGACCCATGTTCTCTAAGTAATTTACCCGGCACAAAGCCTCCTGCTTAAGTAACAAACAGATAAATTTACCCGGCTGGCACCTCCTGTCCACTTAATAAATTTACCCGGCTGGCACTTCATGCTCATTTAATAAATTTACCCGGCTGGCACTTCATGCTCATTTAATTAATTTACCCGGCTGGCACTTCATGCTCATTTAATTAATTTACCTGGCACGTCTGCCTCCTGCCCACTTAGTAAAATTTAGCCTCCCTTAGAAGCGTCTCCCAACAGATTCTTTCCCAATCCCTTCAAGGTATGTGATCACCTTGGGCGAGGGTTCGTACCAGGAACTAATGGAGAGCGACGAAAGGTAAAATACCTATTAGGTGCCCGGTCGATCTCCACATTCCCCAGAGTGGTCCAGCCACTTACTCAGCCTCTCTGCTTGGCACTCCCTATATTGGGATCCTGTTCATGATGCCAAATGTTAAAGTTGAATCTGAATAAAACTTGGGAGACTAGGTTCTTATCGTCACCACGGTTTATTGCGCATTCTCCTGCAGGAGTTTGAGACGCACGTCGAAGGAAAGGCACGTAAGCACTGCCATCATCTGGCAAGTGGACTGACTTAGTCAGGTTACAGCCGTGTATTTATACATGAACCCAGACATTTATACATAGTAAGCCCCAGACATTACTATTGCAAGATGTTATTTGAACTGGTATGCCCACCAGGTCTGTTGGCGCAAAACTTAATTACGTAGATAAGAGAGTTCACTAAATGAAGGTTTTAATTACAGATGGATATACTGTCCAGACCTTATCAGTTATTCCCTTTGCAAGGCCCTGACTTAATTACAGACAGATGTTCATTCCTGTCCTTTTCAGCCAGTCCTCCTTCCTTGACTCAAACGAGGGTACAATGTATAATGTTATCAGCTAACGAGGATACAATGCATAATATTATCAGCTCTCAGTGAGTCTCTCTGCATGCCACAGAAAACTGGTAATGAGCCTGTCTTAGCAAACCACTAAACACAGAGTTTACTTCAGTTCAAAAATTCCTATTCAGTCCCTAATATTTTTTTAGCCAGAGGTTACATAGGTTCAAAATATTTTTTTTATATATATCCTTAATTCCTCAGGAGGGTTCACGGGAAATATTTATGTCCATTATAGAAACTGGTGTTCCCTGTGTGTATTGTGGTGATGCAAAAGTTGCTGGAGAATTTACAAGAGGGAAGAAGTGGAGTGATATTTGGAACTCTGACTTTTTAAACCGTAATTTAGCAAACAATCCACTTATGGACAATATGCAAGAGCTTTGGTGAGAAAACCCTTCATTACCCATTACAGGCCTGCTATAGAGTGTGAGAGAGCAGATGAACTCAGTCGAACCTGTTACGTATCCCGTAACTGGATAACTTACCAGCAAAGATAGAGAGGTCCGTTGAAGTCTGATGTCACTATTTTCAAACATTTTTATTTATAAAGCGGCACAAAAGTAAGTGTGCTGTCTTTACGACAGTTATTTAGTTTATAATATTTTCGCTTAGTAATTCATTCAATAGTATTTTCTAGTTAGAATTAGAAGTGTTTAAAGTGTATTCATTGCATGTAAAATATATCGGCATGCGATGACGTCACATCCGGTTTCGCCGCGTCTTGTGGGAAAACACCGGTTTGAAATTAGCGCGAGGGTGGGGGCTTTCCACGAGGCTCACCTGAGCACAAGCAGTTTTGCAGGCATGAGAAATCACAGTGAGAGCAACGCTGTAAGTTAATAGATAATCGATATATTGAACTAAGATGTTAATGCTGATCCTGTTAGAGGTAACGACGGTAGATAATGTTTATGCTTTCGTTAGTTAAAGAGTCGCGGATAGTTTGCATGGAAGTGTATTTAAAGTAGTCAATGGAGCAGGTAAACTCTCCCTGTATACTGCACCTTAGTGTAATGTAGTTATAGTCACCTTTGCAAGTATTTACACTTGAAATGTGATATTAAGGAAGGAATAAATACTGTATCAATCTTGTATTGTTTTATCAACAGTTTTCACCATATGTTAATGTGAAGAGTGAACAGTAAATGGTTAATCTTACTGCGATCTGGTTTGCATTGGCTGTGGTTTATCCGGACGTTAAATTCGGCGTTTCGTTACACCCGAAGGAGAACGTTACAGTAAGGTTAATACAAACATTCAGATAATGCACGTCGTCAATACTCAGTCTAAAGCGCGGGTGTAGTAATAATCATCATTAAAAAGTAATCTAGACTGTTGTCTAGGGGATAATATATTGTCTGTTGCAAATATAAAAGTCACTCAGAAGTCTGCAGACTTTAGCCTTTCGGGGTTTCACATGTTTTAGAGGGATCGGTGAAAAACGAAAAAAAACTTGCCCAGGTCTTTATGAAGTCACTCCATAAAATCAGGGGAACGTGGTTTCCCCGTTGTTAGTTCAAAGTCCTTCTCGGTATTATCAGCCACCCGCTCCCCAGGCAAAGGAGTTAGGAGCGCACATGGCGTTGAGTGACTTCCAGCTATTACGGGAGCCTTGAGCGAGGGTGTCCTTCTGGTGCGTCGCTGGAGTACTGCCTCCTGCAGTCCCCTTTTATCTTGACTTGCAGAGTTGTAGATGTCCATCAAAGTAGGGTGATGCAATCCCCACCCCCACATTGCCCGAGGGTGTCCATATCCATGGTAACTGTCACGTAGCAGGGACATGCACGTCACACAGGTGCCTCTAAGAACAATGGCCAAAACCGTTGCATTGTCTCTCACTTCCTGGGTCCGAGACCCAAATTAATAGCAATCTTGCGATTCTCCGGAAGGAAGGAGCTGCTCCCGCCCCTTCGGCCCCTCAGAGCTGTGGTACATTCATAACAAACCCAGAGGAGGTCAAAGTTCTTATTGACAGTGATTTGCTAGCTGTTAAAATGAATACCTCAGTACAGAATAATCACGATGCACATTATGCAGGAACAGTTTGTGGTTGTGATGAATTGCGTCCCCAATATCGTTTGGGCCCCTTTTAAACACCTGTCACTGTAAATGCCCTGACTCATGGGAAGTTCACATCTACAGATGCACTGGGCTGTCTGTATCACTCTCTGCAGGTTCCTGAGATTGAAGGAAGTACAGTTCACATATCAGGCAGTGATGCAGTCAGTCAGGATGCTCTCAATTGTCTCCCTGTAGAAAGCACTTAGGATTTGGGGCCCATAACAAACTTCTTCAACCATCTGAGGTGTAAAAGGGGCTCCTGTGCGCTTTTCACAACACAGCCGGTATGAACAGACCATGTGAGATCCTTGTTGATGTTTGTACTCAGGAACTTAAAGCTGTTCACCCTCTCAACCCCAGATCCATTGATGTCAATAGGGGCTAGCCTTTCTCCATTCCTTCTGTAATCCACAATCAGCTCCTTTGGTTTTGTGACAATCAGGGAAAGGTTGTTTTCTTGACACCAGTCAGATATTGTTCAGACCTCAGATAAGAGTCAGCAATCAAATGGTCAAGCATGGTATGAATGTGCTGAGCTGCATTTATCACAATTCAAGAAGCATCGTAGGAAAGCCAGATGAGCTGAGGACAGGGAATTATGATATTGTACCCATTATTGGGACTTGGTTGCACCCAACAGTCTGAGGGATTTAGAGGAACAAATTTCCAGATTAGAGGAACAAATTTTGCTGTTTTCTGGCCAAGGAGTACTTGGTAAGTGGGAGGCCTTCAGAAGTGTAACTTTGAGGGTGTAGAGTTTGTACGTGCCTTACAAAATAAAAGTTGAAAGGTGACTGGGGCAGGAAACCTTGGTTTTCAAGAGGTATTGAGGCCCCGGATATTTTGTTCCTCTAAATGCCTCAGACTGTTGGGTGCTACCAAGACTCATTAATGACTAAAATATCATGATTCCACGCACTGAGCTCATCTGAATTTCTTTACTTGTCTTCAGTTGGTTTCTAAAAGCTTCCCAATAGTTTTTGCTCTTTCGTTTGCCCTCTGTTTTGCTTTTTTGTTTGCTTTGGCTTCTCATCTCAGCCACAGTTGTGTCCTCCTGCCTTTCCAATGCTTTCACTTCTTTGGGATGTATCAATCACTCAGCTCCCAAATTGCTCCCAGGAACTCCAGCCATTGCTGCTCCGTTGCCACTCCTACCGTTTCCCTTCCAAACAAGTTTGGCCAGCTTCTCTGTCACAGAAATGTGGAGAAGTTCAGTACGGAAACAGGCTACTTGGCCCATCTAGTCAATGCTGAAAAAACATTTAAGCTGTCAAATGCAACTATCTGCACCGGGACCATCACTCTCCATACCCCTACCATCCAGGTTCCCATCCAAACTTCTTTTAAATGCTGAAAACGAGCTCATATTCACCGATTGTGCTGACATCTCATTCCAGTCTCACACAACCATTTCAGTGAAGTCTATTTCCACACGCTCCCATAAAATTTTTACTTTCACCACTTACATCACCGCACCCAACCTCAGTGGAAAATGCTGCTCACGTTTACCCTATCTGTACACAAATAATTTTGTATACTTTGAACAAAACCTGAAAGCAATGTATGGTTCCCTTGTTTATGTTCAGAGCGTATTTCAGATGAAAAGATGATGAGGGGCATTGATTGCATGGATAGTCAGAGGCTATTTCCCAGGTTTAAAATGGCTAACATGAGGGGCATAGTTTTAAGGTGCTTGGAAATGGATGCTGCGGGGCTGTCAGGGGTAATTTTTTTTACACAGAGGGTGATGGGTGCGTGGAATGCACTGCCAGATGTTTGTGTGAGAGTGTTTCAGTTACTGTGGGGTCGGGCACCCATGCAGCTCAGTGGGAACAGGGAATAATATCAATGGAGAGAGTCAGACTGAGCCAGGTCACAGATTGGAGATGGCAGAAATGCCCCATTCTTGCAGAGACAGGAAAAGCATCAGAGAATTTGCTGGTCATTCCAGATACCAGCACTGTGCCCAGTTAGATGATGATTTCTCTCTCCAACTTGGGTTGAACTTCACTGTAACAGTGTGATGCCAGATCACTCCTTGACAAATCGGTGATCTCATCTGAAATATTGTACTTCACCCATTGATGGATTTTGTAAATCTTTTTACAGGTTAAAAATGACAAGGAATTTGTCTACGGGAATCTCAAACAGATCACATCAGGTTTGCTGTCTCTATCCAGATATTTAAGACGAGGAGCAAGGGATTCATTCAACCTTCCTTCCTGCTCAGACTGTGTGGAGGGATTCATTTGCTCATCTGACCGACCGGCTCACCCATTATTTTACACAAGAGAGAGTCCGTTCATATTCTCAGACTGTGGGAAGGGATTCACTCGGTCATCTCAACTGAAGGAACATCAGCGGGTTCACACTGGGCAAGGCCATTCATCTGTTTTGTGGGTGAGAAGGGATTCAGTCACTCTTCCCAGCTGTGGACACACCAGTGAGTTCACACTGGGCAGAGGCTGGTCATCTGCTGAATTTGTGGGGAAGGATTCACTCGGTCACCTGACCTAAAGGCACACCGGCGAGTTCACACTGGAGAGAGGCCGTTCACCTGCTCAGACTGCGGGAAGGGATTCACTTGCTCATCCCAACTGAAGGTACACCAGCGAGTTCACACCGGGGAGCGGCCGTTCACCTGCTCAGACTGTGGAAAGGGATTCCCTTGCTCATCTAACCTGAAGGAGCATCAGCGAGTTCACACTGGAGAGAGGCCGTTCACTTGCTCAGACTGCGGGAAGGGATTCACTCGGTCATCCACCCTAATGGCACACCAGCGATTTCACACCGGGGAGCGGCCATTCACGTGCTCAGACTGTGGAAAGGGATTCCCTTGCTCATCTAACCTGAAGGAGCATCAGCGAATTCACACTGGAGAGAGGCCGTTCTCTTGCTCAGACTGTGGGAAGGCATTCATTTCGTCATCTAAACTGAAGGTTCATCAGCGAATTCACACTGGGGAGAGGCCATTCACCTGCTCAGACTGCGGGAAGGGATTCACTCAGTCATCTGACCTACTGGTACACCAGTCAGTTCACACTGGGGAGAGGCCGTTCACCTGCTCAGACTGTGGGAAGGGATTCACTTGCTCATCTAAACTGAAGGAACATCAGCAAGTTCACACTGGAGAGAAGCCGTTCACCTGCTCAGACTGTGGGAAGGGATTCACATACTCATCTAAACTGAAGGAACACCAGCGAGTTCACACTGGAGAGAGGCCGTTCACCTGCTCAGACTGCGGGAAGGGATTCACTTGCTCATCCCAACTGAAGGTACACCAGCGAGTTCACACTGGGGAGAGGCCGTTCACCTGCTCAGAGTGTGGGAAGAGATTCACTCGGTCATCTGAACTACTGGTACACCAGTCAGTTCACACTGGGGTCAGGCTGTTCACCTGCTCAGACTGTGGGAAGAGATTCACTCGGTCATCCACCCTAATGGCACACCAGCGATTTCACACCGGGGAGCGGCCATTCACGTGCTCAGACTGTGGAAAGGGATTCCCTTGCTCATCTAACCTGAAGGAGCATCAGTCAGTTCACACTGGAGAGAGGCCGTTCACCTGCTCAGACTGCGGGAAGGGATTCACTCGGTCATCCAAACTACTGGTACACCAGCGAATTCACACTGGGGAGAAGCCGTTCAACTGTTCAGTCTGTGGGATGAGATTCAGTCAGTCATCCACCCTACAGAGACATCAGCGAGTTCACACTGGGGAGAAGTCGTTCACCTGCTCAGTCTGTGGGAGGAGATTCACTCGGTCATCCCACCTACTAAGTCATCAGCGAGTTCACACGCGAGAGACTGTTCACCTGCTGTGAATGTGGGAAAGAATTCATATGGTCATCTTGACTACAGAGACACCAGCAAGTTCACACCAGTGGTAGAGGCTGTTCACCTGCTCAGACACTGGGAGGAGTTTCTCTCAGCCTTCTCAATCAAATGTGCATGATTGAGTTCAGGCTGGGTACAGGCCGTTCACCTGCTGTGAATGTGGGAAGGGATTCACTCAGTAACCTAACCTTGTGACACACTACTGAGTTCACACTGGGGAGAAAGTTTCAGTAAGCTTCATGCTGGAGATTTGTCCATCACCATTGCTGAATGCAATTTCAAGAGTGACTATCGGTGCTGAACTCTGCAATTGTTGCTGCTGCTCACCACATCCAGTTCTTCACACTGGCCACTGGGTGACTGGGAGGAGTTTCTTCTGGATATTCACCTTTAATGGGACTAGAGTTTACATTCTGGATCTGGGAAAAATAAATCAGTTCAATTTTAAACTCTGTCTCTGGTACTTAGTGAATTTATAGCACACCTAGTGTACAGTAGAGAAGTTATAACAGTGTACAGTAGAGAGTCAACTCAGGCCAGCTGTGCCCTGCCAGTGATTCTATTCCATGACAGTTTGTTTCAATCCTCCCCTGTTGTTCATCTCTCGCTCTCCTTGTGGTAATGGGTTTCAAACAGTCACCACTCCGTGGGTGAAGATGTTCCCCTTGAATTCTCTGTAGACCGAAGAAGTCGAGTTGACTGCAGTTCTATCTGACAATTTCCTCATCCTTCAAATCTCTGGGCTGAGGAGGAATGATATTGGTAGTTAACCCCCTTATTCATGCCTCATTTCCACATTATGGGTTATTTTTCCTGCTTCTAAAGGGTTAAGGTAGAAACATTGAAAACTTACAGCACAATACAAGCCCTTTGATCCACAAATTTGTGCCGAACATGTTCCTACCCAAGAAATTACTAGGGTTACCCATAGCCCTCTATTTTTCCAAGCTCCATGTACCTATCCAGGAGTCTCCTAAAAGACCCTATTGTATCCACCTCCACCACCGTTGCCAGCATGCACTATGCACTCACTGCGTTAAAAAAAAAAAATACCCCTGACATCTCCTCTGTACATACTTCCAAGCATCTTAAACCTGTGCTATCTTGTGGCAGCCATTTCATGCCCTGGGAAAAAGCCTCTGATTATCTGCATGACCAATGCCTCTCATCATCTTATACACCTCCATTAGGTTACCTCTCATCCTCCGTCTCTCCAATGAGAAAAGGCCAAGTTCCCTCAACCTGTTTTCACAAGGCATGCTCCCCACTCCAGGCAACATCCTTGTAAATCTCCTCGGCACTTTCTATGGTTCCTACATCCTCCCTGTAATGAGGCAACTAGAACTGAGCACAGTACTCGTGTGGTCTGACCAGGGTCCTATATAGCTGCAACATTACCTCTCGGCTCCTAAACTCAATCCCATGATTGATGAAGGCCAATACACTGTATGCCTTCTTAACCACAAAGTCAACCTGCACAGCTGCTTTGAGCTTCCCATGGACTCGGACCCCATGATCCTTCTGATCCTCCACACTGCCAAGAGTCTATATTCTGTACTATATTCTGTCATCGTGTTTGACCTACCAAAATGAACCTTCACACTTGACCACTCCATCTGCCACTTCTCAGCCCAGTTTTGCATCCTATCAATGACCCAGAGCCCTCTGCGCTATGCACAACACCCCCAACCTTTGTCATCAGCAAACACTACCAATCCCTCCACTTCACCATATAGATAATTTCTAAAAATCACCAAGAGTAAGGGTCTGAACAGCTACCTGAGTCACTCCACTGGTCAACGACCTCCTGGTTGTGTGCAGCTGGGCATCAGCATTTCTGGATTTGGTATGGTGCAATGAACCAAATTACAGCACTTAAGGTAAAAGAACCCTGAGGGACAAGTGACCTTAATATAACGGAATTCACCATGAAATTTGAGAAGCAGAAGCCAAAGTGAGATGTATTAGTATAACCGTGGAATAAGGACAATTGCAGAGGCATGAGAGAGGAACTGGCCAAATCTGATAGGGAAAAAACACTGGCAGGGAGGATGGCAAAGCATCTATAGCTGTAATTACGGGAAGCAATTCGGAAGACTCAGGCTATATACATTCCAAAAAGGAAGAGCTATTCGAACGACAACATCATACAACCACAGCGAATGAGAAGGCCATGCCAACATAAAAGCCAAAGGGAGAGCAGAAAACAGTGCAAAAATTGGTGGGAAGTTAGATTATTGAGAAGCTTTTCTAAACAGTCAAAAGGTAACTAAAAAACTAATTAAGAAAGAAAAGATGAAATATGAAGCTAGCTAATTATATTAAAAATGGCACCAAATGTTTCTTCAGATTCATAAAGTGTTAAAGAGAGGCAAGAGTGGACATCAGACCAGAGGAAAACGATGCCAGGGGAGGGTGGGGTGCGTAGGAATAGCGAACAAGGAGATAGCGGGTGAACTGAATAATTATTTCATATGTCTTCATTGTGGAAACAACCAGCAGGATGCTGGAAGTCCAGATGTCAGTGGTCAGATTGTGAGTGAAGTTGCCGTTACTCGAGAGAAGGATCCTGGGAAACAGAATGGTGTGAAGGTAAATAGATCACCTGTACCAAATGGTGTACATCCCAGAGTTTTGGAAGAGGTGGCTGAACAGATTGTGAAGGTATTAGTAATGATATTTTAAGAATCTGTGCAGTCTCGTATGGTTGCAGAAGACTGCAAATTTGGAAATACCACTCTGCTATTCAAGAAGGGAGAGAGAAGAATGGAAATTTTAGGACAGTTAGTTTGACCTCACAGGTTTTGTAGATATTGGAGTCGGTTGTTGCGGGTGTGTTTTTCAGGGCACTTGGAGGCACATGATAAAATCGGCCTGAAGAACGTTTGCCTCAAGGGAAAATCTTGCCAGAAAAAGTGTGTTGAATTTCCTTCAATTCATTAGCGTGGTAATAAGCAAGATAGACAAAGGAAAATCGGTTGATAATGTGCACCTGAACTTTCAGAAGACCTTTGACAACGTGTCAGTCATGAGGCTGGTTGACAATATATGAGCCCATGATATTACAGGAAAGATTATTGCATGGATAAAACAGCGGCTGATTGGCAGGACGCAAAGGACAGTAATAAAGGGGACGTTTTCTGGTTGGCTGCCGGTGACTAGTGATGTTCCACAGGACTTGGATGACAGAATGGATAGCTTTATTGCAAAGTTTGGCGATGATCTCAAGTTAGCTGGAGGGCCAGGTAGTTTTGAGGAAGCAGAGAGGCTATGAAAGGACTTTGGCGATTAGAGGAATGGGTGTAAATGAAGCAGATGGAATATCGTGTAGGGAAGTATGCAGCCTTGCATATTGAGAAGAAATAACCCCCTGGGTCGCCTCAGGCTCGCTCAGCTCGTTCCCGTCAGGGGGGAGCAGCCTTCGGCCCCGCCAAACAGGGTAATCTGTTGGTGTGGATGCTGTGTGATGTCCCCGCCTCGCCCAAAAACAGACAGTACACCATATGCGATTAAATGAGTACAATTTATAAAGGTAACTATAACTAATTGATTATTAACGATACAGTATATATGAAGAAAAAAAATAAAGAAAAGGCGCCAAACTAATCAAAGTCCAAACCACTTCGTGCACAACCGTTGGAGCTCAATTACTGAAGTCTTCTGGCCACCATTCGATCCCCTCCGAACTCCTCGAGTCGCAGCTTAGGACAATCCAAAGTGGTCAACCTAGCACATCTAGCTTCATCTCCTCTCCTCGGAGTACTTCCTGGCCTCGGACCCCCGCTTGGGGCCCGTTCCTCGCCCAGCTTACAGCTTCGCGTCCTCTCTCTCTCACCCCTCGCGCCGATCTCCCCAAAAGCCCGTCAACAATAGCTTACAGACTCAGAAGTAAAAACAACATTAATCCCAATGGGTTTACAAAGGAAAACAATTCTCGTTATCAGTAAATTTTAAACAAGTTTCAGCACTCTCTCGCAACAAAGAAGCATTCCTGCTTTTAACAAAACAAAGAAGCCATTTTGATTACATACACAGTAACAAAGAAACCCCCTTTACACTCTCCCCCGACCAAATAAAAGTCATGTCCTCATGACTATTAAATAACTCGCCACCTTTCCTGCCAACACACCGTAACCCAAGCACAAGCAGTGACATCTCCTCCCCACACAGTAAACCTCAGGCACTACATAGCCAACTACAAATTACACATGTTAGCACTTTAATCCGAGCGGGTAGAAGACTGAGGGGAGATTCAATAGAGGGGGTGGAGTTTCAAGATGGCGACGTAAACATCTGCCTTTTAGGAGCTCTTCACTTTTCTAACTATAATCACTCTTTAATCAAATCTTTTCGAATTTAATCAAATGAGTTGATATTTTCGATTGATTTTTTTTTCTCTTAAAACTATATTTGATCTAACTTTGCCGAACTTAAAATGGCTACAACTATCTGGGAGTTCCCTAACCCTTCTGAGAGCTCCCTACCCCCTCATCTAATCCCTTCAGTCCGAGAAGCTCAGGGTTCCGATGCAGGGAGTATGATCCATTTGGAGAGATGGAGCGAGGGTCACATCGGAGAGTAGTAAAGGTGTCGTGGAGGCGGGAAGAAGTGCAGCGGCAGGATGTGAAACTCTCCTTCAGATCGATTACGATGAAGTGGCTGTTGCGCATGCGGCTGTTTGATAGCGCGGTGTGTATCGATTTGATCTCTTGCGCGTATGAAGCGCTGCCTCCGCGCGGGCTATCCGGTGTCCATGTTTTTCGACTCGAGTGGGTTTGGTTCGTAGCTCTCACATTGTAAATTGCCCACAGTGTTCCGTTACTAACCTGACTCAGTATATGAGTTTCATCATTCATTATTTAAGTCCAGTTGATTAATTATTTAAAGCTATGACGCTTTCCTTTCCATACTACTCTCAATGCTCCTGATAATATTGCAATATAATTTCACAACAATTGGCCATAAATATTAGTGACAGCCACAGGACGATATCGATAGTTTTGTTTGAAAGGGACTCGTCAAATACTACGTAATGAGTAATTGTCCTCGGTGTTCAGACTACGCTGGTCATGGGCTATGAAGGGAAGTATCTGGACAATCAGGAACATTGGCGATAGTCAATATGGGCCAGTGCGTAGAATGTCATGTCTAACCAAACTTACAAAGCTTTACGACGTAGTTACTAGGAATGGTGTTGACGGCAAGGCAGTGGATGCCGTCTACAGGGACTAAATCAATGAGTTTGCAAACGTCTGTATGGGAGGATGCTCGGGAAGGTTCTGTCGCTTGGCTTTAACGTTGAGGTAGTAAACTGGATTAGCCATTGGCAGTGTTGGGGATGGGATTGGAGGCCAGTGACGAGAGGATTGCCGCAGGGATCTTTGTTGTGTACGTTGATATTTGCAATCTATATCAACGATCTCGATAATAATGTCGTTAACTGGATCAGCAAATTTCCCGAAGAACCAACACTATGGGTGTAGTCGACAGCGTGGAAAACTACCGGGCATCAGGCGGCATCTGGACAAGTTGGAGAGATGGGCTGAACAATGGTAGATCGGATTTAGCCCAGACAAGTGTTAGGTTTTGTACTTTGGCAGGACCAGCCAGGGTTGGTCTGACACAATGAGAAATAAGGCACCGAGGAGTACGATGGAACAAACAAATCTTGGAAGACAGGGTCGTGGAAAAAGAAGCTTCTGACTTCATAGGCCAAAGTACTGAGTACGCGAGGTAGGACGTTCTGTTGATACTGTTTAAGATTTTACTGGGGCATAATTTGGAATATTGTATGCTGTTGGCCTCAACTACCTGCAGGGATGATGTAAATAAGTTTGAAAGAATATAGAAAAAATATTACACGGCTATTGCCGGGACTGGTTTTTTTTGAATTGAAAGGAAAAATTACACATGTTAGCACTTTAATCCGAGCGGGTAGAAGACTGAGGGGAGATTCAATAGAGGTATACACTGTTATGAGGTGTATACAGAGTGTGAATGCAAGCGGGTTGTCTCCACTGAACTTGGGCGAGAATACAACTAGAGGTCATGGGTGAAGGGTGAAATGTGAAATGTTTCAGGGAAACATGTGGGGAAACTTCTTCACGCAGAGGGTCGCCAGAGTGCACACAGCGCTGCCAACTCAAATGGTAATTGAGATTCCGATGTCAATATTTAAGAGATGATTCGATGAGTACATGGTTGAAAGGGATATGGATGGCCATGGTCCATGGGAGTAGGCAGTTTGAATTATTCCTCACGGACTGAGGACTGAAGTCCCCGTTTCTGTGCAGAGGTTACATCTGGCTGTCTGACTGTATATCTGGGTTAGAACTTTAGTGTTTCACAGGACCGACGAATCTGGAAAGTCGTTGATACTGTTCGGTCCCTCTGTCCTTGCGCACACTGAAGCATGGAGACTGAGTAAAATGGATGGCTATAGCATGAGAAGATGGAAGCGCAGATGTAAGATGATAAAGGGAGTATCCCACCACACGTAAGGCGGTAAAGACAATAGTTGCGGGTTGGGTGAGGTTGTGTCAGTGGTCCCAGCACAGTGAACAGATCTGTTGCTTCAGCGGTGGTAATGGGGATCATTCCTCCCGATACTACACAGCAAAGGGTTAATTTAATCCGAATCCTATCCTTGGTCGGAAATTGGAGGTCAAAGATCCTGGAAGTCGTCGGATGTGTGGGGACGTCATATTTTAATTGTGCTGAATATTAACTCGTGGACGATACGCTGCTTTTATGCGTCTCTTTGTCTTGGAGTCGAAAGGCGTTATTAACTGTTGTATGATTCCAATAACAGATGCTTGTTAACCATTGAACAAATAAGAGCATGTCATTTTCTGTGATGTTTTGAAAATATGAATGCATTGCAGTTTTAAAATATAGCACGAGGTTTCGACATAAGTGAGTTCAATTGAAAGAGAAAGAGAAAGATTACGGCTTTATATAAGTTGTGTGTTTCTTTTCCTTGTGTTGGGATGATTGAATTAATCTTCTTTTTCTCTATGCACGCGACGAAAAATTGTATCACCTAGCGAGAAGTGATTTCCAGGAAGTGATGGAATTTCGAAGGCTGCATATCCTTCCGAAGTTCTATGAAGTGCTGATGTATGCTGGCCTCAGCTCTCCACATCTCACTCTCCTAAGTTCTTTAAAGTACGTGCTGAGGCCTTTCGCTTTGTAAGTTGTGTATTCTCCAATTGTCTGCGATGGCATTGAAGGAAGACAAGAGTGAGCCCGGATGTTTGCTTTTCTCTCCCTGCGTTTTTAGTTTGTGCAGTTTTGTATGTTTCATTTATTAGTAATTTCAGAGATAGACATGGATTTCCTACCGTCCATGTGGATTCAGAGTTAAATGTTTCGAAGTTTCAGCGTATCTACACCCGATACGATAAAACCACGATATGGAATTATTGGGATAAATTGGTGCATACTTGAATTGGGAATTCGGAATTGTGATATTGGAAAGCTGGTTATTTTAATGAGTGCCAGAAGCTGCTCTCAACAATTTTAAATGCTGGTTTTAAGTTGTAGGTCTCCATTGATAAAGATTGTTTTGAGGTCATTGTAGCATTTCCCTTGTAATATGTAAATGGAAGTTTAGATAACGCGCTGGTGAAGTCAATAGCTCAGCAATTTCTTACGTCATCAGCCCTAATTCCATAAATTACCCAGCTGCTGCTGTGTTGTCACATTAAATCGATTATTTCCCTCAGCCTTATTTCTCTGAATACTGTAACTGCAGAGTCCAAAAGTTGTAAAATGTCCCAAAATTTCCACCCTCCTAGCGGGACGAGGCTGCCCGCTGTCTTCCAGCCAGTATTACACTCTATCCACTATATTATCTGCCTTCAGTTAGGAAGCCAATTATGAATCAACGCAGGATTACCTAGATTCCATGCCCCCTGACTCTCTGAATTAATACACCAACATCGACTATTCAGATTCTTTTGTTTGTCTTATTTTCACTTTTACAAATAATTCAATCTGGCTCATATAGGACAACATACCTCTCAAAGAGCCACGTGCTCTCCGTAGCCAGACTACGTTTCTCCAAGTACTCATAAATTCCATCTCCAATAATCCTCTACAATAGTTTACCCACTACTGATGAAAGACTCACTGGCCTATAATGAAACGACTATCGCTATTATCTTGCCTCAACAAATGAATAACATTTGCCACCCTCTACCAGTTCTACTCCCGAGGCCAGGGAAAAGACAAGTATCCAGTCCACACGCTCAGCAGTCTTCGCTTCCCTTCCCAAATCATCTGGACTATATCCCGTCCATCACCGCGGACACATCTATCATAGAGTTTTCCAAGTTTCCAGCGCATCCTCTTTCTCAGCGTCGGAATGTTCTAACATATCTACCTTTTTACTTTGTATTCAATTTCATCAATGTATTCAGTGAGGAGCTTCACTGCTTTCTTGGACTCCAGACACAAGTTTTCCTCTTTTACTTCCGATCAGCCCACACTCTTTCTTGTCATCCTCCTGTTGTTCAGACGGCAACACGCCAAGGACATATCAAGTCCCCTTCTAACTTTTCTAAGTCCATTGTTAAATTCTCATTTGTTTGCATTGTGACCCACCATCACCCTACCTGATCCTTTCTCCTTAAACCTTATGTACCTTTCCTTCTTCCTCTTTACGAGTTGTTCCAACTTTATTGTCACCCAGGATTACTTTATGCTATCGTCCATTCCCTGCGACAATCAGACATGCCCTCACTGAAACCCATGTCAGTGTTCCCTAAACAATCTCCACACATCTCTTGCGCATTTCCCTGAGTACATCATTTCCCAATGTACGTTCCCAATTTCCTGACAGGAAGCAGACTTCCAATTAAACATACTCCCTGCTCCCTAGTCCTAACCTTGTTCAAGGTAAACAGAGGGCAGATCTACCCTATTGCTCTGAAATGCTGACCCACCGAGAGATTTGTCACCGGATACGCTTCCTTTTCTAATATTACATCCGGTATGGACTGTTCGCAGGACCGCCTGTCTTCATATAGTGACATGAATCCTTCCTGGACACAACTGAGAAATTATGCCATACCTAGACCTTTTACCCTGGGAAGGTGGCAAATAATATTGCGAAGTTTCAGTTAGACGTGTCAATAACATGGCCGCTGTCCAATATCCGCTTCCCGATCTGCTATTTACCGTTCCCGTTGTATTTATTTGTTTGATCTGGTGGGCGGCTGTATAGAATAGTCCAGATGGGGTGATCGCGTCCTTCATGTTTCAGTGTTAGTCTCACCATTTATTAATAAGCAAACGCCCCACGTTGTCCTCCCTTTCTGCAACCGCGATACTATCGCCTGTTTGCCATCACACTCCCTTTACACTCCGTTACCCGACCCTGTCCATTTTTCAACATCCAAAACAGGGAGCGTCCAGAAGCCACACCTGCCCTTGTGACAGTCGAGTGTGTGTGATTGTATGGATCATAATTCAAACAATGTAACAATCAGGCCAGCAGCATTGAGCAATTGCTATGCTACCTACCTGAACAGTATGAATTCAGCAATCTTCCACCAATTCTGCAATTTCCGGTTGACCAGGCATATGATGGTTTGAATTTATGATATATTTGCCAAACCTTTTCATTGTAAAACGGCTTTATTTGAAAACTCTGAATTGTCATTAAACGTGGGCGTTATCTACACAGACGGCCATTTAATGTAAACGCATACCTCATTCCATTCCTCAGTTCTTCTCTGAATTTCCTTTGTGTCAGTGTATAGATACAAGTATTGGTGCACACGCTGAGAAGCTGCAGCATGTAACCAAATTGCTGTAGGATGTATTCCGGGGAACTCAAATACCTATCCTCGTAAAAATAGTTTTGCCTCTGCCATTTTAGGGTATGTGCGACAGAGGGCATCCAAAATAATATGAAATTAGCTGATATAGCAAACAACAAAATCATCGATTTTCTGCGTTTTTCCACCTCGGCATCTTTCTGATTGTCGCTGCTGTGCCGAAGCCTTCTGCGGACTCTATTTGCCACAACGATATGTCTTACGGTTAACCCGTTAAACACCAGGATTAATCCGATTGGTACCATTGGTGTTAAAATACTGAGCAGTAATTGATATCCTCTCCACACGGGTAAAGTAGCGTATTCATATGTGGCGGTGCACCGCCACGGCGTGTTATCAATTATGACGTAAGGTTCAACGGCAAAGTAAAACGGAACACATTTCCCACAGGTCACTATAACCATGGTCACAATCACCACCGTAGCTGTTCTCTCAGTGCAGTATCGCTCCTGCAGCTTTTGACAACATATTGCGATAAAGCGATCAAATGTAAAACTGACCGTAAACCAAACAGAACAGTCCTGAGTCATAGCCACAAATACAAGTGTCAGGGCGCATACAGGAGTGATGAGCAGGAATCTAGAATAAATGTAGATATTGTTGGTCTGTTCCACTAAAGCAACAACGATAACCACCATCAGATCTGCTGTTGCCATTCCAACCAGGTAACGGGTGATGCATTTGGAGAGTCCGCATTTTCCCCGAGATAGGATCACGATAGCCGTTAAATTAACTACAAGAAATTTGGAAACAAAATGTAAATATGGTCAGCTCCCAGAATGCCCCATTCTACCGATGCTTTAGAGGGTATGGTCTGTTTGGAATTGGAAAGCGGAAATCCAGCCGCTGCACTCCGGCTGCAAGACAATGACAGGCGTGAGTGCCAGTGGATTGGCGACATTCTGACAGTTTAGAGCGAGGCATCCGGGTTTCATTACTCACGGACCGGTGAGCAGTTGATCGTCCTGTAAACAACACCATTTCCGTTATTAGAGGTGAAATAGCTGAAGGGATTGTTTGGAGCGGTGATAAAGTGGTGTCAAGGAGGTATAAAGCACCAGTTCTCATTTACGGACTTCCAGAAGAACAGATCTGCGTGTAAAAAATAGACCGGACCGTCATTGCAATAAGCTGCCGCGTTGTTATAAGGGCGAACTGTCTGCACTCAGACAGACATAGAGACTCAGGCTTAGAAAAGCAGAGACCAGCATCACTTCAGAAAGCCTAGAGAGGTGAAATTATGAAGCCACGACAATGGCGGCACTAATTTAATTGACATAAAATAACACTGCTACCGAAATATGGAAAATGTAAATTAAATCATGGGATGTTTGAATCCTCCATTTTCGGAAACACTTTTCAGCCGGTGGTAGCATCTGTGCTTAGTAACAGTGCGGATACCGCAACAAAGTAACAGCAAAACAACGACACCATACATAAAGTAACCAGCTCTGCCATCTTACCGGCGACACCAACCGCTACAAGTGTGGGATAGAAAATGCCCGCGATGTAGTAAATCGCCGGATATCCGATATTCCGTCAGAGGCAGCGTTCAGTTGTACGGAACGTTTCAGCTGCTGGGATGTACTTCTGATCGGTTTAGCAGACTTTTATTGAGGAGAGATCAATTCCACTGAGGCAATTAGCGTGGCTGTCACGTAGGGACATTAGTGACAACCAACTGCACAAACACTTCCGTTAAACTATTTTTACTCACTGTTCCCATGTCACGAATTTGACTCCTCAAGGGAAATTATAATCTATTTACTTTAAACAATATATGATTCGTATTTGCCATGTTATTTGCCATGATACTTGGCTTGAGCTATTTAAATAGGATATGTTTTGAATATCTGTGTTGCATTTAAAGTAGGCATTCATCTTGAAGTGGATTTATTTTGTAACATTTGACGGATCACATTCACTTCTGAAATTGAGGGAAGGTGTTTGTTCTGGCAGGTGAAATGGAGAAAACTTCTTTATTAAAGGGGAATATTCGTTCATCTTTTCTTTCATTCGTTCCAGTCATTCCGGGCGGTCTGAGTGATGGAAATCTCAGTGACAACTGACACGTGTTACAATAAAATAGACTGCACTTATTCCTGCATACATTGCAAAAGATCCACGGCGATATTACAGAGACCTGTGATCAAAAACTGAACGTGTTATCAGGAAATTCGTGAGGACTGTGGACAGTTTGAAGAACAATGTTTTCCATCGCACACATGGGCCGTTTGGCAGAAACCTGACCTCTGCCGTTAAATGACCTGACCACCCCACACCCGTGACGTGCGATGCAGTCTATTTAACTTTAAAGATATTCTAAAACCTGCCACAATTCTACCACTCTTTCCTATTCATTCAGTCTTTTAACAAACGTAGCAAGTGGAGTCTGTGAACAGTCCGCAGGTTCCCAGGCTGTTCTATTATTTGCCACGAAGTTGTATTCTTTCTCTCCTGATTTACGTTCAGGTATACTGCCTTTCGAGCGTCACTATGAGTAGGTGCAGAACAGCGGAAGTGTTCATGCTCACGTGTCAATCACAGTTCTTCCTGCGCTTGCAGTTCACCGCTTCGTGCCTACGGTGAACCACGTAGCGATAAGCGGGTCTCGGTTTATTGAGAAAGTCTCATCACTCTGTTTCCATTGTGGAACTCCTACTAACGTGCGGTCCTCGGTCGACTCCAGAAAGTGTCACGTCTGCCTTCAAATTCATCCTTCCAAAGTGAATCACTCCTTGACGTTCCAGGTTGAGGTCCATCTGTAACTTCTCAGCGCTGCTCTGCGTCCTGTCACTGTCCTGTTGTAATCTGTGACAACCTTCTATACTCTCCATAGTTTCACCAACTTCCACCTCATTGAAAATACGATAAACTACCCTTCCACCTCCTCGTCCAAATCGTTCGTAAAATCATTAAAAGCCGGGGGTCTCAGAACAGATCTCTGCAAGACTCCACTGGTCACCGGCATCCATACCACATACCACAGTCATCCTTTATCTTCTTTGGATGCCACGTCCGTATCCATCAGCCAGCGTTCCTTGGATTTCAAACCTTCTGGCGTTATAAATGTTCCTACCATGGATAACTTTAACGCCTCGTTAAAATCAATTCATATCAGATCTATTATCACCCAGTTTATTTCTAGAAGACCACGTAACAAACAGAGTATCCCATCTGTTTCCCCCTTGCAGAGTCTCAGCTTTTGCTCAGGCAAGTGCAAAGATGTGAACTATTCTTAATCTCCAGTTACAAACTGGAAATTGTTGCCCAACTTACTGAGGGAGCAACTGCTCCTTTATCCCCATTACCAACGATTGCCTGAAACGTAAATCTATGAGGATCATCTCATCTCGGACCAGAGCATCCCATTGACAATATGTTTTCTGGAACTCAGATACTAGAGGATATTGACTGTCTCCAAGAGGTCTGAGTTGGTTCATATGATACCAGCTCAACTTGTTTGCAACGATCTGAATCCCATATACTAATGGACTGGCTCTGTCCCCACCAATCGCGAAGGTGTAAAAGGGCTCGGCTGATGCAATGACATCATCTCCTTTTGTCCTATTTCCAACGCCCGCGGGTTAGTTCCCACCTCGAAATAAGCTTCTCTCTGCCGTTTTTTCCGTCACGTATTATGGGCCGCATTATATTGGGCCTCCTTATTAGAGTTAATTAGTTGCTGCTTGCATTTGTCCTTTCCAATGTTGTCATACTCGGCCTGTGATAAATCTAACCAAGCAGGAATACTAACTCTTTTACTTTTTTACCCAAATGTTTAAATGCAGGAAAGGATGCTTCTGTGTTGATTACTATCATAAGAACATAGGGTAAGATAGTGATCCATGACCGATTATCCGTTTTAGACAACGTTGCCTTTAAAGGCCAGTTCATCCGTTCAACATTCGCACTGGATTGTGGTCGATAGGGATATGGAACCTCTTATTTTACCCCAAACAGTGTCATTAGGTTTTGTGTCACCTGTGTGGTGTAGCGGGGACCATGATCTGATTCCAGAGTTCTTGGCAATCCCCAAAGGGTAAAAACTCTCTTGGGCAAAATCCTGCCTGTGACGTCATCGCTCGTCATTGTCCAGTTGGGAGGGACTCGCTCCACTTGGTGAACACATCCACTATCCACATCGAGGACATGGTTCAGTGTTCCAGGGGATGGAAGCGAAGATCCAACAGAATACACATGTAGGTTAACACATGGTCCTTGTACACGGCATATCTTAAAATACTTCTCTAGCCGATTTATCTGGGTTATCACTGGGCACAAGTCAAACGATTATTACAGTAATATACATCTTCCCGAAATTTTGTCCACTGACATAGATTTCTTATCTGTTCCATGATTCTGTATGTTTCATGGTGCCCAGAAGTTTTATGGCTCCAGTACGTCGTCTGTTCCAAACCTTAGTAAATCAAAGCAACTGGACTTGCTGTCTTCTTTTCTAGAAGACATTTTGCCACTCATCCGAGAGGTTTCTGCGCTTCTGAACCATGGTAGGTAGTTCTTCGACTTATAAACATTATGAGTTGTTCCAAGTTAGAGGCATGATGAATATCGTTGAGGCGTAAAGTTAATGAGAGAGTTAATGGTTTTATCTTAATATAGGGCGCTGGTGCAGGCGCCACCGTCGGTTTATCTTCCATCCCTCCTTCTATTTCTCCTCCTTGCTCCTTGATGCCCACAGATGTCATGGTGCAAATACATCATCTGGTTTCTTTCTCAATCTGGCATCTCTAATCCACCTATTCCGTACCTGTATCACTCGATATTTCCCACACTGTTCAGAATAATCTGATCTTTGTACCTTTGCTAAATCCCGATCCTGTTGCTGCGTCATGACCCAGTCTATAGGTGTACGGTTTGCAGGTTTCTCTGTCATTCCGACCTCCACGACTCGATTCTATTTCACCACGCAGCTTGATTCTAGTTTGTCTAACTCACCGGCCTTGCTCACTTCCGTGGATATCTTTAACTGAGCCTTCAGATATTGTTTAATCCTTCAGTGTTTTCTCTTGTCTTCAGAAGTGTTTACTTCACCAAGGGAGCTGATGTTACGGGTTTGCCATCTACTAAGCTATAACCTCTAGCTTCCCATAACGTAAATAATCAATTAAAGCACATACGCATGTAGTGAATGAATGGAGATAGGTCATGTCCAATCATCAGAGTTTAGTTTCATTCGGTGTTTTGCTCAGCGCAGAAGAAGTGAGTCAGAAGATTTGTTCCTGTGCTCTGATTTTTCATGACTCCAACATGTGCCGGTGATGTGTTCACATTGTAATATCGATCTATTCATCAATCGCTGTCCTTACACCTCAATACATCTCGTTTTTCTGCCCCGATGAGTGTGATATAGGACATTGTACCTAGCAGCACAGCAGTAACTTCTTTCGTCCACCATTCCCTGACAAGCGAAATATTCGGGGTTGTGCTGTGACGTAATTAATGACGCCAGTGTCTCAGCAGTTCATCAATCAGCCACGTGCTGCAATGTGTAACTTGGGATGATGCTAAGAGTGAAACTTAAGGTTCCCTCGCTTTCCTACTCGCAAACTCTGTGTTGCACAGATCAACGGAATAATTATTTTTAGCAATAAAACATGCATGCAATCTTGCAGACCCGTCTATGCTGTCATAAGAAAATCCAAATGAATATTATATTGTTTCTAAGTAGGACATAACTGGAATAAATTCCAGTGCATATTGAGGAATATGTGACTGGATCGGCGAACATAAGATTGCAGACATGCACGGTGCAGGTAGCACTTTAGAATTGCTGAGACGAAATATATTCAGATAAATGATGCTGGAACATGAAAAGCGCTGCCTCGGTGGGTCTAATTTCGATCAATTCATCAACTGAACTACGCACTTATTTATTTAAATTAATGGATTTATTTAATTTGAACATTTTCATTCAATATTTAAAAAGTTGTTTTGCCTAACCACAGAAAGTTACAGATCAGGTGCTGCACTCCGGCTGCAAGACAATGACAGGTATGAGTGTCAGTGGATTGGCGACATTCTGACACTTTCGAGCGAGGCATCCGGGTCCCACGACTCACGTACCGGTGAGCAGTTGGTCGCTCCTGGAACACAACAGGCCAGGCAGCACCTATAAGGAGAAGCACTGTCGACATTTCGGGGCAAAACCCTTCATGAGGACTGAAATGTAGAGGTGCAAAGGGTGCAGAAGTGACTTACAAGGATGTTGCTGAAATCGGGAACATGCCTTATTAGAATAGGTTGAGTAAACTCGGCTCTTTCTCCTTGGAGCGAAAATGACCTGAGAGATGTGCACTAGATGATGAGAGGCATTGATTGTGTGGATTGTGAGGCTTTTCGCAGGGCTGAAATTGTTCCCACAAGAGGACACAGGTATAGGCTGCTGGGGAATAGGTACACAGAGTTATCAGGGGTAAGTTTTTTTTTACTCAGAGAATGGTGAGTTTGTGGAATGGGCTGGCGTCAACGGTGGTGGAGGCAGATACGATAGGATATTTTAAGAGGCTTTTTAATATGCTTAGTTACATGGAGCTTAGTAAAATAGAGGGCTATAGGTAGCCTAAGGATTTCAAAGGTAGGGATGTTTGGAACAACTTTGTAGGCCAAAGGGACTGTGTTGTGCTGTAGGCTTTCTATGTTTCGCTGTTTAACATAGAACATAGAACGTAGAAATCTACAGCATATTCTAGGACATTAAGACTACAATGTGGTGCCAACCAGGTTACCTACTCTAGAAACTGCCTAGAAATTCTCTGACACATAGCCCTCTAACTTTCTAAGCTCCGTGTACCTATCTATGAGGCTGTTGAAAGACCCAATTGTATTCTTATCCACCACCGCCACTGGCAGTGCATTATATGCACGCACTAATCTCTGGGTAAAAACTTAACCCAGATATCCCCACGGTTTCTATTTCCAAGCACATTATGGGCTGTTTCAAGGAACGTCTCCCTGTCCCTATGACAGAAAGGCTGGCCAAACTTGATCGGAAGGGGAGACTGGTCGGAATAACGACGGAACAGCATTGGCTGGAGTTTCTGGGAGCAATTCAGGAGCTGAGTGATAGATACATCCCAAAGAAGTGGAAGCACTGGAAAGGCAGAAGGACACAACCATGGCTGAAATGAGAAGCCAAAGCCAACATAGAAGCAAAAGAGAGGGAAAATAATAGAAAAAAAATCTATTGGAAAGTTTTTAGAAGTTTTTAGAAGACTACTACACAAGATCAGGTATGCTCAGGGCATTGGATTATGATATTGTAGTCATTAATGAGTCTTCGTTGCACCCAACAGTCTGAGGCATTTAGAGGAATAAAATATCCGAATCCTCACTATCTCTTGAAAGCCAAGGTTCCCTGTCCCAGTTACCTTTCATCTTTTATTTTGGCAGGCAAATACAAACTAGATACCTTCAATGTTGCACTTCTGAGGGCCTCCCACTTACAAGTACTCCTGTGCCAGAAAACAGCCTGTCCCAAACCACACTTGTCAGATCCTTTCTGATAACATCAAAATTGTCCTTTCTCCAATTTAGAATTTCAACCTGTGTTCCAGATCTCTCTTTTTACATATTTACTTGGAATCTCATGGCATTATGACCACTAGATACAAAGTGTCCCCATACACTAATTTCTTTCAGTAGCCCTGGATCATTTCCTAACAGCTTATTGCACACTTCTACGTTGGGAATTCTACATACTGATTGAGGACACATTTGACAAATTCTCCCCAGCTATTGCTTTTACAGTATGGGAGACCCAGTCAATATTTGGAAAGTTGAAATCATTTACTGAATCAACATTGGTCTTTTGCCACAGTCTGCAATCTCTCTACAAATTTGTTCCTCTATATCCCTCAGATTGTTGGGTGCAACCACGTCCCAGTATTCGCTGCAATATCAGAATTCCCTGTCCTGAGCACATCTGGCTTCCCTCAATGTCACAAAAGCAAGGGAACTGGTTGTGGACTATAGGAGGAATGGAGACAGACTAACCCCTATTGACATCAATGGATCTGGGGCTAGGCGGGTGAAAAGCTTTAGGTTCCTTGGTATAAAGATAACCGAGGATCTCATGTGGTCTGTACATACCGTCTGTGTGGTATGTGGCTGTTAGCCTCTTTCACCTCAGACGGTTGAGGAAGTTCAGTAGAGGGTCCCAAATCCTAAGAACCTTCTACAGGGGCACGATTGAGAGCATCATGGATGGCTACATCACTGTCTGCTATAGAAACCATACTTCCCTCAATCGCAGGACACTGCAGAGAGTGGTGCGGATAGCCCAGCACATCTGTAGATGGGAACTTCCCAATATTCAGGACATTTACAAAGACATGTGTTTAAAAAGGCCCAAAGGCTCATTGGGAACACGAGTCACCCCCAACCAGAAACAGTTCCAGCTGCTACCATCCCGGAAATGGTACCACAGGATATAAAGCCAGGCCCAACAGGCTCCGGGACAGCTCCTTCCACCAGGTCATCAGACTGATTAATTCATACTGATACAATTGTATTTCTGTGTGATAATGAATGTCCTTACTACAATTACTATATATTACACATTGCACATTTAGATGGAGAAGTAATGTAAATATTTTTACTCCTCATATATATGAAGGATATAAGTCATTTCAATTCACCCTCTCCAATATCTGTTCTGGCATTCTGACACCAATCCCCCTGCAACTTTAGTTTAACCACACCCCCCCCCCACACACACACACACTAGCACTAGCAAGCCCTACCACTATATTAGACCTCTGCTAGGTTTAATTCCCTAACAACCAAATCCCCTATCAGCCCTTTGACATTCCTCTGCGAGGTAATGCCCCTAACAGTTTCTAACGTGATTCACCTGTTGTTGTTTGGGATGGCCAGAGCAGTACTCTACGATGGCTATTTAAACTCATTCACCTTCCTGACTCTCACCCAGTTCCCGGTGTCCTGCTCCTTGGGTGCAACTCACCTCTTTTGACGTCTAATACCCCCTTCGACTCCCAGATGATCTGGAATTAATCAATGTCCCTAACGTGCAGGCTACAGCTGGATGCTCATCTTGTAGGTGAGGGCATCAGGGACACTGTCTCCCCACCTTCCCACTAATGTCCCATCTAATTTGTAATGTAATTTTTTGTACCAAAAAATCTTGAGCTGTTCAATCTTTACCCAGTGACAACAACATGTGCACAGTGAATTTTAAATAATATTTATCTTTATCAGCTAGCAAATCACTGGTAATCAGAACTTTGATATCTTCTGCGTTTGATCCAGTTCATCTGCAATTTCAGCCTGTATAGCAGGCTGATTTGCTTGCTAAATGATGCTTTAAGAAGTCAGCTTTCCAAATATCACTCCACTTCCTGCCACTTGCAAATTCTCCAGCAACTTTTGCATCGCCATACTAAACACAGGTAACACCCGTTTCTGTGTTGGACATAAATATTTCCCCTGAACCCGTCCCCAGGTGACTGATGGTGGTGTAGGTGGCAATTGATGGCAATGATGGCATTAGTGGCAATGCCAGTGAATATAAATGGACGGACAGTGCTCTGTCTCACTGGAGTCTGGCACATTTGTGATGTGAAAGCTACTTGCTGCCCATGCGAAAGGTGCTTGATATCATTATGTACCCAGAAAGAATGGGTATGTTCTCAATGGTAGAAAAGTTCAGAACAAGAGGAGGAAGATCAAACAACACACACAAAATGCTGGAGGAACTCAGCAGGCCAGGCAGCATCTTTGGAAAAGAGTACTAATGCTGAGTTCCCCCAGCATTTTGTGGTGTTGCTTGGATTTCCAACATCTGCAGATTTTCTCGTTTCTGATTGATGTCGAACGAAGCTGATTTTTTCAACTAGTGATGTAAAATATTTCGTTCCCTTTCTCCGAGTTCCTAATACTTACAATACGTACAAAAAAGCTGGCTGAACTCAGCAGGACGGACTGAGACCTTTCGTCAGGACTGCTCCTATCAACGGATGCTGCCCGACCTGCTGAGTTCACCCAGCTTCTTAGTACGTTTTGATTTTACCACTGCATCTGCAGTGCACTTTATGTTTTCTAATACTTGCAGATAGATATCTGGAGCTCAGCTCTGACTGTTAGAGCCATCGGGTCCCATTCCCTCATCAGCCAGAAGCTCCCCGGGGCCCGTGTACGGATCGTGAGCTGAGACAGAGGGAAGTGAACCGGCCTGTTCCTGGATTATGAGGCACGATGTCCGGATATCACAGGAATTGCCCCGAATTGGGATGTTGAAAAAAGCCGCGGCAAACACTCTCTTACCTGGGCCGATTTCCCGAGGCTTTGTGTAATGCTCACGCGCGATTTTCGGGAGCATCCGCAACTCCGACGCCTGCGCATTTGATCGGTATCTCAGTGGCAGCGAAAATTGCAACGCAGAGCCTTCTCGGTAATCATGGCGCCATTAAAAGTGTCTGCAAGCACCGTTTCCATGTTCATACTTCAGTTATTCTTTTGCGTAGAAGCTCAGCAGCTCTTTTAAGGCAGAAAGCAGTTCCCATAAACAATACACATAATATCAGCAACCTTTCCGCGTGTCTGATGCCAAAGTAGAACCTTCTTACAAACAACACACATAAAATGCTGGTGGAAAGCAGCTGGCCGGGCATCGTCTATAGGAAGAAGCACTGTCGACGTTTCGGGCCCAGAACATTCGTCAGGGTCCTTTTTGTGTATGTTGCCTGAATTTCCAGCATCTGCAGATTTCCCCGTGTTTACCTTTAGCTTTAAGGATTGCCTTATACCTGAAAGTCTGTTGTCTCAACAGTGTATTAAAAGCATTTATTAGGATACATTTACCATTTTTACAGGTGGATGAAAATAATTTTAATTGGGACTTTTGTTGTGGCATTTTTCTGCCTGAAATACTGGCAAAGATAAAGAAATGACTTATCCAACATTTATCAATACATATAGCTGAATTGGCTGCGATCATTCTGGGCTTTGAGTGTGTGGTGGAATTTATCCAGTAAATGTTGGAATCTATTCACATTCCTTTACCAGGTGAAGCACATTACGTTGAAAGTAATCAAATGTTGGCGTCATTGCAATCTTTGAGGGTTGATGACTTTTATTTTCAAAACTTTGTTAATTTATAGGAGTGTCTTTAATTTCATACTTTTGCATTCTGTTTCATTACTTGCAATCTGTGGAGCATGAAGGTGTCATCCAGCTTTAATTTGAAGGAAAAAAGGGTAGAAATGTGTTATTTCCCAGTTCTCTGCACCACACTCTATCCTGTTGGTGACGGAAATGCACCTTTGAGTTGAAATGTCCATCGCCATCTATCCAATCCACGCCGTATTTCTTCGTGTTCGCCAAAATACAATTGGAAGCCGGACAGATGGACAGTGCATTTGCCAGCCAGCATCAGACTAACTCCCCCTCCTCTGGGAACTTCAGACCGTGACGGAAGTGTGACGGCATATGTGGAAATCCATTGACATGTCTACAGACCACTGATTAGGCGATATTAGGGTAGTCCTTTGACTGACATCTGGAGTGGTCTTTGAGGTATTTGGACGACAGGACGCTGCTTTGCGCCCCTCCCCAGCGCACACTTTCCCACTGTATCATAGCTGCTGGTCGCCCGGGATCTCCAATGGGTTCCGGCGGTGAATGTCAGGTGCTGGAGCACGGATGCATCTGGCTTATGCTCAGGAAAGGGCTTTATTAATGAAATGAAGCACCGATATGACCGGACATTTCACCGCGCTGACCACCTGCTCCCTAAATTTCGACTGAGTCACGGCATAAATAAATGTGTTCGTGCAGCAGCTGAAATCACTCAGCAAATACCCAACGTAGTGAAAGGTCAATTCGGAATCATTGAAATCGGATCCTATACGTGAGACCTGATGATAAATAACATTTACAACCAGCGTCATCCACAGGAGGATGAAGCTGCCTGAGAGAGTAAAGAGTAAAACCACAGACCTCCTCCTGTTCTCCATCTCCGGGTCACTGCGGTTCTTCCCATCGCTCTGAGCCTTCAACCCTTTACTTACCCGACTGGACACTAAAATGTGCCGAACAGTCAGAGCGTTCAGCAGCAGGATCCCAGCGAAAGGGAGGAACGGATTTAAAACCGTATCGATCCAGTCATATCCAACCCACACGGGGTCAGTGAAATAATTGCTGATGATGATGCAGAACCATGGTACGTTGTTAATGATCACCCAGGGTTCCCGCGTAAAGTATCGGGAAACATTTTTTCAAACGGAACAGAGCACCGGTTGTTGATAGAATCACAGCCGCCGTTTTCCCTGTGCAATATTTCGTTTTTAGCTTCGGGCAGCAAATGGCGACAAACCGATCAGAGGTGAAAGTGACGGTGACCCAGACTGAACACTCTATGGCTGTGAACTTCAGTACACCGATAACATTGCACACGGGTGATGTCCAAACATGTCCACGGGAAGTAATACACATTGATTGGATAGAGAATGACCTCGGTGACAATTGTTAGTAGGTCTGCTGCAGCCATGGCCACCAGGCAGCGAGTGGTGCAGACAGAGAGGCCGCACTTTCCCCGGTTCAGGATCATTATCGCCATGACATTAACTGGTAGAGGGGGAAAGCATAAAACAGACACGGACATTATTGAACACATTCTCCGGGAATTAACATCGGATAGGGTTTCAGCTAAAGATCAGGCGTGCTGGAGTCGGTAAGCGCCTGCTAATCTAACATCACAGAGGGTTCGCACTGTCTGTAATTTTTCTTCTTCAGTGCGGAGGCCAGATGATGTGTGGGCAACCGTCGGCGATAAAAACGACCTGCATGAACAACAACAACTTGCGATGATTCGCGTCGGTGCTTGGGTCGCTTTACCTGATTTACCTGAGCCTGATCAGCCGTCTGGAATCTGAACGGATACAGAGCGGAGCAGCACATACACAAAGTGCTGCAGGAAATCAGCAGGCCAGGTACCATTCATGGAAGTGAGGAAACTCTGGTTTTGGGTCGACACCCTACTTCAGGACGATGCGGTGCCCAATTTTCAGACCGACTCAGTGTGAAAACATGAAATAATTAGTAAGCAGAAACTAAATAGCTCGGTTAACGGATTAGCGATTCAGTTCTATAGCACACGACTATAGATCCATGGAAACTGGTTCAGATGATCAGATCCAATCACTGACCAATAGGCAGTGGAATCTGAGTGTCACAGACTATGCAATCAGGCGTGAAACTCAGAAGCAGGAATGCACTGAATAATTCAGAAATAGTGTGCTTCAGAATCTAATCTCTAGCCGCACCTCCCTGTCCTCAGCTCTGATACCACTCTGAAGAAAAATTACATTCACACTTTTCCAGTCAGCCCTTCCCGTAGTCATTCCGGTGCCCAGCACTAAGAAAACTCCAGACAAGGTGGCATGAAAAACAAGGCCAAAATGGGAGTCGAACCCATCAGTTAGAGGATACAAACACGAGGAAATCTGCAGATACTGGAAATTCAAACAACACTCACACAATGCTGGTGGGACACAGCAGGCCAGGCAGCATCTATAAGGAGAAGCACTGTCGACGCTTCGGGCCGAGACCCTTCACCAGCATTTTGTGTGTGTAGTTACAGGGGAGACAGATGTTCCGCTTAGTTTGCTTTAAATATGAAAAGTCAGAATGTTGGATCGGCAGGATCTAGATATCTCACACACTGGAAACTTGCAAAATGATAATTAACTGGTTTACACAGAATGACAGGCTGCAATTGTGATTTGCTCTGCTCACTCACCAGGAACTCCAAAGACAGCAATGAACATGTACAATATGTTCCCCACCCTCTTGTACCTATCGAACATTGCTGATATATTCTCTGTCCAGTAATTTGTGCTCCTATGCTGCGGGTGATCTCTCGGAAGGAAATGTGGTAGCACATGCCTGGAGTTTTTAATAACATTTGGTGAATCCACAGGGTCTGATTACAAGACTTAAAAACAAGATTTTAAAATTATTTACAAACCGATTATTTTAGCCAAGTGCAGTCCCTGCGGTGACAGATTGTGCTTAATTTAGTGACTTTTTTTAGAACTTTGTGGGTGTTAGTTTGACTTCGCAAATGTGACGTGATGAGTTTTATCAATTAAACGTGCTTCCACTGTGAATGTGTGCTTCAAATGAACAATTTGCCGGACACAAATATATTGAAACAAGTTGTATGATTGTAGCTTAGGAAATTCTTATTGTATCACCGACTGTTATCGATTTCAATGGGGGCTATGTTTGGGGAATTCTACCGGCACGCAAGAAAATATCCTTTGTGCTGATGAATAAATACTTTAATAACAAAGTACCGATGTGTGTGTGGGTGTGTGTTTGTGTGTGTGGGTGTGGGTATATTTGTTTGCGTCTTTGTTTTTATGCGTGTGTGTGTGTGTATGTCGTTTTCTGTGTGTGTTTATCTCTGTGCATGTGTGTTTGTGTGACTATGTGTGTGTGGGCATGACTTCTGTTTATTTGTGTGTATATGTGTGCTTGTGTGTGTATGTGACTGTGTGTGAGTACGTGTCCATCAGTGAGTGCCTGAGTGAGAATCTGTGTGTGTGTGTGTGTACGAATGTGGGTCTGCATGCTTGGTGTTTATGTGTGTGCTTGTATGTGTGTGTATGTCTGTTAGTTTGTGAGTGAGCCTGACTATCTGTGTGGAGGAGTGGGTGAGGGTGCGTGTATCGTTGTGTGCGCTCGTGAGTGGAGTTTATGTGTATGTGTATGTGTCTGCCTATGTATCTCTCTGTTTGTGAGTCTGTGTGCGTATGTGTGTGCGTGTGTTTGTGGGTCTCTTTGTGTGTGTGTGTGTGAGACAGTGTGTATGTGTGTGTGACTGTATCTCTCTCTGTGAGTGTGTGACTATCTTTGTGTGAGTGTGTGTATGTGTTTGTGCGTGTGTGTGGGGTGTGTGACTGTGTGCGCGCCCGTGTGTTTATTTGTGTGTGTACTTGTCTTTCGTTTGTGTACGTGTGTTTGTCTGTGTGTGTGAGTCTCTAAATATCAGCGTCTGTTAGTTTGTGAGTGTGTGTGACTAACTGTGTGTGTTTGGGGTTGGGTGGGTGTAGATGTATCTATGTGTGCGCGCATGTCTGAGTATGTGTACGTGTGTGCTGGTGCATTTCTGTGCTTGTGAGTTTGTATCTCTCTCTCTCTCTCTCTCTCTCTCTCTCTCTCTATGTTTGTGAGTGTGCGTGTATCAGCGTGTGTGATTGATTTTTTGTGTATGTGTTGTGTGTACGCTTGTGCGTCTATCTCTGTGTGCGCATTGCCTTGTGTTTCTGCGTGAGTACTTGTATGCGTGTGCGCGACTATGAATAATATAAATATAAAACAACGCAGATAAAGCAGTAATGTTAAACCTGACATAATTTTTCAAGGGGATGTGCGGTGCAGATTCCTTTCCTACTAATAGTGGTTGGTGTCTGAACAGGGGTGGTGTTGGATACAGATGTGATAGTGGCGATATGGAAGTGTGGACGATGGAGTGACGTGGAACTTGTGTCGGTTGAAGAGATTAATTTTGGAAGACATGAAATGGATTGACTCACAAAATCAACCGATAAGTTCTGAACAGCACGGGGAGCCGCACTACTAGTTTCTACTGATCCGCACAAGCGTCCAGATTTAAATTTGAATGGATAGGTCATAGAAATTAACGTCAGAGTACTTCAGTGTAAATAATACCGAATTCCGTCCAGTCTTATAGATGACAATCTGTGTCCGGAAGTTGAGAATTTAAAGAGAGCTGAACAAGAAGGGTATTTCCTCCTCCTTCTGGTTTCACCTGTCACCTTCTTCAGTTTGTGCTTATTCATTTGGTTGTACTTCACTTTACTGCTCATCTGCGGAGACCTGTCCTCTTTATTAGTTTCCTTGGAGTGTTTTCTCTCAGTCAAGCAATATTTACAAATTATGACAAAATGTGTTCGAAAAAAAAACTGTCTCATGTGATTTTACACAAACCTATAACTGAGCGTATTTCGTAATTCAGCAAGTGCCGAAATATAAGGGGTTAACCTCATCTCATCTGGACTGTGATTAATCGGACCAGTGATGTGCAATAATTTTCTCTTTCTGTTCTACACCATTTGCTAGAAACAACAAAAATATACACACTTATTCGCAGCATACAGAACATTTTTCCCAAAGGTTTAATAAAACCTACCGTATATTTACATGTATAGAGGGTATTTTAACAATTATATTTACTATTCTATTCTTGGTATGAGACATCAGTGAAAAACATTTTGGTTGTGTAAAGGTCTTAGTGATAAAGACTATACATTCTTGGGGGTTCAGATTATCTGACCCTACTGAACACAAGCTGTGCCTGTTTTCGTCAAGGAGGGTCTTTAACCTCGAACCCACTGAACAATATCCAGATTTATTTTTATGTGGACCGACTAGGTAAAAGTGTGTTACAAGACTTGCAAATAAAGGACGCCGATTTTCATTTATACAAACGAACATAAAAATGTGCCGGAGTCTCGATACATAAACACGGCCCAATGTGATGATAGAGTCAATAAAGAGTGAATATCTCTCCTGAGCAACCGGGTCACTCCTGATATCAGTACAACAATATTAACAAAAGCCGAGGTTCAATGACTTTACGTTCCACTGATGCTCTGATACTCGTTGGTACATGGATAGATCTTCCCTCTCCTCTGAACTGTACAACCTGTAAAACAAGTCCATAACGATAAGTTGCATGGAAGTTCTATCCACATCACATTGCCGTCTGCTGCTGTGCAGTGTACTATAAATTACATTATTGATTGCACGTTTGAGGTATTGATTCTCCAGTTTGTAATTTGCTGCGTCATCAGCATTTTATTTTTTGCAAGGGAGCCGGCTTTGGCAAATAAAGACATAGCCTGTCTGCTCTGATACTCAGTGACCGTGTGGACAGTGATGACAGGGCATCGGCCCAAACTTTGTGATTGTGCGGAGGTGTACTTTTGCAAAGAACGATGTTATGATTTGTTATGTCCTTATGGTCAGACATCTTCTTTTCGCTGTGTCCATCATGAGACTGCGAGAAATGAAATTACCAGTATACTCAGAGATGGTTCTGAATAAGCAGTGATATGTTCTGTGAGAGATGGTGGGCCCGAATGAGCTGTGATAATAACATTGCAATATTGAGGGAACTGGACAAGCAGTGACCGGGTTGGTCAGTGATGTGCCTGTAGAGCTCTGACAGTTCTGTTCACTGCAGTAGTGGATCCCTTCGAAGCAGGGAAATAACCCGGTTGTCTCCTCACAGCTGAGGAAGGGAATCAATTATCAGTCTCCTAGATGTTATCCTTCTCAATCTATCTTTCTAGATATCTATTTATCCATCTAATATCGATTCATATCCGCACATTGGCAATAAACTGAAAATCACTTTCTTTAAAAGAGGCACGGACACTATTCCTATGGAATATACAGAATCACAACCAGAAAACAGATACCAGCAATGATTATGAAAATCGTGCAAAAAACTCCAGGACCATTTATTTAAAAATATTATAAACATTAATTGGTCAGTCACTTCTGGTGGCGGGCTTTTCGTGCTCCACACAGTGGCAGCTCCGACTTCTTTAGTCCCCTCCTGCCATCCAGAACTCACCCGTGGCTCCAGGTAACAGTGCGCATGCGACAGTGGCAACACCCGAGTACACCGCGTCGACAGGCGCGCTAAACCAGTTGAGCGTACCCAGGAAACATCAGCCCCTGTAAGATAGGGAGTTGTCTACCCCGGCATGCGAAACCAGTTCCTGGAGTGGACGGATGAGATCAAGTAAAATATAACAAAATTATGTTCTCTGTGTATCTAATTGGATAATTGACTGAAAAGCAGAATTGTGCTGCAATTCAAATAATCAATGTTATTAACGACCTACCTTCGCTTTGCAAACGGTAAGAGAAGATATTTTTACAAAGTAATAAAAGACCAAGTGCCTAATAATTAATTAGAATATGTAACTGAAAAATCGTCAATGGAAAATACAGTATAATCTATCCTCCTCAACATGTCAGTGCAGATTTGGAACTCACCCATTTCCTTTAGTTGGTTACTAGTTCCTGGATTGATGTTAGCGTTTCCGTTTGCCATCAGATCCATTCCTCCTCGTTGAATTATGGTTCAATTATATACACCACCATGCTGACGAAGCAGGTTGACTGATAAATCTATCACTAAGCCAAACACGATCACTAGTCAACGGTTGCATCGCTGTAATGAATCTGCATCTCTGAACCAGAACATAGTGTAATTTGCATACTACAGTGCCCAAAATCCATCCTGAAGACTTTGTCTCATTCACGGATTCACAATGTAAGGCTGTCATTTCAAACAATGATACTTCAATGAAATGAGGAGTCAATAGACTTTCTCTGCATGCATATTGAGGGTATTAACGAACACATATGTCAAATGACGTTAATGGAAATCAGAGAGACATCAGAGAGCATGATAATGTTACCAAAAAGATGAGGGCGATACATGTAAGTTTTACGTTCATTTCATTCAATCACAATGAAGAGAAACTAAAGGAAGGCAATGATGTGGAAAGTAAGATGCAACAGGCACCTTACTTTAGTTCTTTTGTCCCATGAAAATTTAATAGTACGATATTGTTAATTATTCACTGGCACTGACCCAAAGGAAAAGCATTTCCACTTTGAAACATATTTGAATGAAATAAGCACTCTGCAAATGACCTTGTCTAAGAGCAAGGCAGTAATCATTGAAGAATAAATAAATACATATATTATGGGTGTGCTGATAATTTGTATTGGGAAGTTTATAACCTATAATTCAGCATAGCTTCCAGCGTTCAAAATCAGCTGTAATCAAGCTAGAGAATTTCTAAAAAGCATAACAGTTCAAAAGGTATTTTGTTTTTGATATTCTAAAACAAGACCTGATCAGCAAATTACTGCGGTATTCTTACTTATTCGACCGTAAGTCTGAGCTGCAAATCTTAACGCAGGATACTGAGTAAGGATACAGTCAAGTTACTGGACACAAAACAGTTTTCCTCTCAATATTTATTGATGAAGATAAATTAACTGTGTAGTCTTTAAGGTAGATTATTTTTCTGAATCCATTTATTAAAATAATACAACTGTAATATGTTATGTTGAATGTAGCATCTCTTCCTGAGGTTTAGTAAATGGAACTCAAATATATGTAGGAATTAACATTCCATATTAGTTGCAGCATGACACATGCCAATGCCCTTCACTGCCAATTGAAAACAATAACTATTTTATCTATGTTTGGAACAGGTGGCAGGCTTCAGAGAGAACATCATTCTTGATACACAGATAACTGATACATTGTTTCCTATTAATGTTCAGGTGGATGAATTGCTTCTGAATATTCCTTCCAGTTATCAAAGCCTTTTAGTATTCATTCCTTCCTCTCCCTCTTCGAGTTGCTTGCCCCTTTTCTCCAGTCCCTCACCTCATTCTTCATCATGGAAGAGAACGGCTCTAAATCCCCGTCATAACAGGGAGGAACTGGATTTTGCATAAATAAAAGACACAACACAGGCACACCAATCTCGGTGCACTAGCCCAAGTCTCGGAATTCAAGAAACAAACAAGCCCCTGGGACATCCTATTCACAGCAAGCAGAAATCAATCAACAGCTTCGAGACTCCTCAGGACCGACTTCCCTTTTCAAAACTGGACAGCTATTTCAAAATATCCTGATGTGCAATGGCACTAAAATCTTTCATTCCTTTTGACAGCTGTACCGATACAAAGGTTCATTCTTTTCGTCATTGTGATAAGTGTTTATACAGTGCAGTGCTGCATTCCTATTTATCCCAAGACACTTGCAGTGATAACACTACACGTTCTAGCACAGCAGGCTATCTTGAAATTCTCATACATTTTTTCAAAAACCTTGCTTAGTTGAGACTACGCTGAGAGATTTGATTTACTTCTGATTCGTGAACTGGAAATCCACAATGGTTTGGTTGTTTCTAATGTTTACACCTGGGAAGTGTACAGGGAATGATGTGTTAAGCCATTAAGCTTTTGGCTTGAATTCAAGGTTTCTTTAGACACCAGTTTCTCCCAGATATAGTGTGGGGGGGGGGTGGAGCGTGGATTAGCAGGTATTTTTTTTGTATGCAGAATGAGCAGAGAACATAGAGAGAATTACTTGATGAGAGAGGAAGCTGCGGGAGACAGTGAGGGAAGTTTCTCGGAAGAAGGGCTTTCATACACAAACTATCCAGGAGCAATTCTCTGAAACTCAGTAAGAGAACATTCTTCCAGTCAATCAATCTGCCACTCAAAACTGTCACCTTCTTCAGCCATAATTAGAAGCTCAAACCTGAACAGGCTATGCACTGGCTGTCACCTTCCTAAGTGAGAGCCATCAATGCCAGAGAAGCAAGAATGGAATCTGTGAATAGCTTTGTGCAAGCTTCTTCGCTGTGCAGGGAGATCAGACCACAACTCTGCAGATGCCACATTAATACTCTAGATGCCAATCTGGCATCCAAAAACCCCTTGCTTAATAGGATCCGTCTATGGCATATGAAAGGCTGGGAACCTCTGATCTAGTTGTAACTTAACCAAAAGGAATAAACACCCTCTTGTTGACCAGACAGTGCACGGCCAATCAGTGAATTGACACAAATAAATGATGGTGCCTGGAGCTGTCGAGATGGCTGTATTCTATAATTGTCTGCTGCAGTCTGCAGCTGAACCACCACAACTAACCAAAAAGAAGATATGGGAGTTCAAGGGCTAATGCCTACAAGATGTTCTGCAACACAGGAATTCCTGCAAACACAAATGCCACGTGGCTACCAGACAAAATTCTAAAAGAACAATCAACTGTTGATCTACAACATAGATTCGACTGCCCACACCACCCAGCAGGAGCTCTGCAAAACACGGCAGAAGAAAAGGGGGAAGGTTTAAAGGGAACATGAGGAGAAATGTTTTCACTTAGTGGGTTCAGTGAGAGGGGAACGAGCGGCCAGCACAAGAAGTACATGAAAGCACAGTTTGAACATTTATGAGAAGTTTGAGAAGGGTACATGGATGGTCGAGGTATGCAGTGCTATGGTCCTGGTGCATGACGATGTGATTCGGCAGTTCAAATTGTTCGCACCTCTCCCTAAATGGGCTGAAGTGTCTGTTTATGTGCTGTACTTTTTGATGATTCTACGGCTGGAATTCTGCAGTGTGCCTCACAAGCTTCCCTTTACAGGAGTTCTACTTTTTTTTTAAACAGCTCCATATCAAGCAGCGAGACGCTAAGCAGATGTTTGGGGGGCGGGGGTAGGGGTTCAGAATCAGAAAGGGAACAAGAAGAAAGAGAAACGGAAACAGCATGCTTGGCGAGGTTGAATGCTCATGCATTTCAGGACCAATTCATCCAACTGCAGCAGTAAAACACATCCTAATTCACTATTCTGCAAAAACATATTTAGCTGCAAAATGAAATACAAGCCAACACAAAATAAATATTCCAAACCGGTTTTATCAATCCGATCTTGGCAAGTGGAATAAGAACACTTTTTCACCCTTAGTGTCTTTACCTAAGTGGATAACGACAGAATAACTCCATTGGTCAGCAGGAGCAGACAGAGGCCAACAACACAAGTTAGTCACCATAACAATATAACTTACTTATCCAAAGATAGGTAAGAAGGTAGAAATCAAAATTGCCATGACAGAAGGTGTCTTAAATAAATAATACAGACGCACTTAAGTGGAGACTGAATAGAGTGTGAGGAAGGAAATGCATTTGTCTGCTGATGGAGACACCTCCCTCTTCCTTATTAGGGAGAGAGAGAACCTGTGGTATGTCGAAGACTGGGTGAAAGTCCAAGTCTTTGGGGTAACTGCAAGGCTGTGTCTTTACTATGGCTTTGCTCACACTTGACTGCTTGGTGCCGATGCCGATGCTTGCTTCTTTTGTCGGGGGGAGAGGGGGGATTATTGCTTGCAACTGCTTATGCACGGCAGGGGGACTTCATGGTTTTGATGTTTAACTTTCATTCATTCTTTGGGGCACTTCTTTGATTTGGTGGATTTTTGCTAACATAAAGCAGTTCAGGATGTATATTGTATACATTTCTCTGACATTAATTTCGAACTCTGAACCTTCCATTCAGCTGTGCTGAATGTGTGGAACTTTAGTGAAGGAGACTGCAAATGGCTTTGGTGTGCAATTGTGAGTCTATAAGGCTGTCTCTGAGCGGTACTCTCCCTTCAACATTGGCATCGTTTCTGATGAGAAGGGCTCCTGATTATCATGTGACGCTTGGATATCCTTTCCCATACAGGACAACTGGCAGAATGACAATGGTGGGATAACGAATGCAGTCTTTACTGACAATGCCACTGCTGCTCCCTCCACATGACAGTCCAGCTACCCCTAGCCATGTGAACGAGATAAGATTGATGTATTGTTACAACATCCTGTCATTGCTTTTGAACATTATTCTCCCTACCATACTGGCCACATCCTGAGTTTAGACAGTGTAAATGGGAGCGCCCACATCAACACACGTACACTTGGTTGGAGTCTGCCTCTGCTGTATCAGGATTCGAGATATCATCTGCAAGGCACTGGGTCTTCAACCCAAAATGAAGTTACTCAGCACTTCTATAAAGCGGTGGATGGGCTCTAATATCTTTGCAAGAGTAATATAGATTCCTCCATGCTCTTTGATATTGCTCACATGGTTTCAGGAATCAAAAATTTCACTTTTTTAACCTTCTTATCCGCGAAAGTCCTTACATAACTCTTTTCTCGAACCTTTCTGTGATCTACTGAATTATTCGTACATCCCCAGCAGAAGGTACAGGCTGCATGTCCAGAGACACTCCACAGGCAAAGGTACACCGCTGAGCCCATCTCTAAATAACGTACTCGATTTCATTACAGACTAACTGAATCGGTGCCGTCATTTAAATTCCTTTCCATCACCACTTTGCTAGAGTGCGATTCTTGGCCAGTTGAAATGGTCCCCACAACAGTAGCAAAGTTTTGAGGGACACGGGCGAATGCAAAAGATGCATTTTTCTGTTTAACAATTGGTAAAATAGTTATGCATTTGGTAAAACAGGAGAAAGTGTGGATTAAGTGAGAAGTAGAATTCGAGAAGGGTTCGGCACTCAGCCGAGGATTAACCATTGACCCAATAGGTTATTCCCACTAACATGAAGCAGCACCACTCTGTGAGGACATGTGATGCAATGTCACAGCCATTCTAACTACTGCTCCCTGTCTAATATCCCGGATAGAATGTGAGGGAATGAATTATTCTGCTTTCGACAAGACTATCTGAATACTTTGTCTATCATTGTTGAATTGCGTGCAACCTTTGAACAATAGATTCAAGACTTAATACATGTGCAACTGGCCTACTGAGTGTATGGAGTCTAGTTATGAACCTGGTTGACAGACGGTGAGCAATGGGACGATGGTTAATTCGACAGTGGTGCACAAAGGATATCTGATGCAAACACGTGTAAATCTGCAGATGTTGGAAATTCAAGTAACACACACAAAATGTCGGTGGAACGCAGCTGACCAGGCAGCATCTATAGGGAGAGGCATTGTCGGCGTTTCGGGACGAGATCCTTCGTCAGGACTAACTGAAAGAGGAGATAGTGAGAGATTTGAAAGAGGGAGTGGGAGGAGAGATCCGACATGATAGGAGAAGAAAGGATGGGGCGGAGATAAAGCTCAGATCTGGAAAGTTGATTGGCAAAAGGGATACCAGGCTGTAGAAGGGAGAGGCTCATGGGACGGGAGGCTGGGAAGAAAGAAAGGGGGAGTGGAGCTCCCAAGGAAGATGAAGAGCAGGCAGGGAATATTGTTTGAGGGACAGCGAGAAAGAAAGGAGAGAAAGAAAAAAGGGGGGAAATAAATGAATAAGCAAACAAATAAATGAATAGATAGATAGATAGATAGATAGATAATTAAGTAGATAGATAGATTAACGGATGAATGAATGAATAAGGGATGGGGTAAGAAGGGAAGGAGGGGCATTAACGATGTAAGAGAAGTCAATCTGCATGACATCAAGTTAGAGACTACACTGATGGAATATAAGGTGTTGTTCCTCCAACCTGAGTGTGGCCTCATCTTGACAGTAGAGGATGCCGTGGATAGACATATCAGAATGGGAATGGGACGTGGAAATAAATGTATGGCCACTGCGAGATCCTGCTTCCTCTGGCGGACAGAGCGTTGGTATTCAATGAAACGGTCTCCCAGTCTGCGTCATTTCTCACTAATGTATAAAAGGCCACACTGGAAGCATCCCACCATCAAGCACATCTCCACCCACCCCCCCCCACCCAGTTTCTGTTTTCCGCAGAGATCACTCCCTACGCGACTCCCTTGTCCATTCATACCACCCGCCCCTTCCCACCGATCTCCATCCCGGCACTTATCCTTTTAAGCAGAACAAGTGCTACACGTGCCCTTACACCTCCTCCATCGCCATCATTCAGGGCCCCAGACGTCCTTCCAGGTGAGGCGACACTTCATCGACTGGTGTGACATACTGCGTCGACTGGTGTGACATACTGCGTCCGGTGCTCGCAATGTGGCCGCTGCATGTTCTCGTCCTGTCCATGAGCCTCATCCTGTCCTTATACCTCGCGCAGCCCAGGGCTACCTCCCCCAGCCCGGTGCTGGAGTTCCCCCGTCCTGTCCTGGAGTCTCACGTCCAGTCCGTTAACCACGCCACGACCTGAGGCCGCGTCTTGTCCTCGCCTAGATCCGGGGTCCAAGCCCGAGTCAAGACCCAGGTTTCGTTTCCTTGTCCAGTCTTCGGCTCGGAGTCCTAACCAAGGCTACAAGTTCCAAGTTCCACGTCCGGGTCCCTTGTCCCTAGTCCAAGTCCTAGGCTCCGAATCCTAGTCACGTCCAAGACCTGTGTCAATATCAAGAGTCAGTTATTCCTGACTTTCCTTGCTTCCTTGACACACCTAGCCCTGTTCCTAGTCCCTCAGTGGCTGTGCCTTGCATTTGGGTCCGCCACCAACGCCCCCCTTATACAAGTGTTTAATTTTCGAAGCAACCTATTAGAACTGCAAACTAAAAGGTAATGAAGTATGAATCCATTAGAAACACAAAGTTATTAGACGGACAAAATACAATTTTTGATACTGAGTAATATTATAAAAATGAACATTACCCCTTAAATGTGCCTATGCTGAATTTTATAATTCAGGCAAATGGTTAATTACCATTGGTTAATTGGGGCAGCCGCTTATTTCGGACAATACTTATTAAAAAAAATAAATTGAAAAAAATGTAATTTACTTGGAAAACTATGCCACTTAATTGTGAAAGGAATCTGTTGCCAAACAGGTTCTAACTAGTGTGAGGTACATGCATGCTATGTAACCATTATACACTACGCTTTAATTAAAACAACCGTTTTAAATGGCATCCCTTGCGTGCTCGTTTTCAAAAAGAAGTGACTTTTGTCATTGATCGCAGGCAAGTGATAAACAGTAAGACAAACTGGAACTGTTTTGCTCACTGCGGTTTCAAGCATGCAGGCTTGCGGATGCCAGAAACGGTTGGGGTGAAATGAAACAATTTCAATACTTCATCTGGTTAGGTACTATGATTAATTTAAAGGTATCAGCAATCATCTTGAATGTTCCAATTGAAATGAGGATTTGGAGGTTCCAATCATCGCCAGCACTGTTTGAAAGCTGTCCACTCTCTGCACTTGGTGTCTCTGATGATTTTGTTTATTTACAGTCAATCAAAAGAACATGTCAGTGTACGCTTATTAAATTAAAGCACAATAATTAGAAACTAATACAGTTTTATGTACTGTAGTGATTTTGGTTGTGTTCTAATTAATTCCGTATTTCCTTTAAATACATAGTTTGTTACTTAATTAAATGGTAGCTTGTCATTTTTTTATACCCTGTTAAATATTTCCAGGAAACATCGGCTCATTGGGGTAATCACTTAATCGGGCCAGAATGTCAATTCCCAGTGTCCCCCGATTAACTGAAATGCACTATATTTGAAATTTCGGCAGATTCATTTCCGACTTCAAACAGAAACATTATAATAATCAGCACACTTTTCATATAAACAAAAAATTAGAAATTCATTGTCCATAACTGAAGTATGCTTTCACCATATTACAGATAATATCTACTTCAGCCATTACTGGCGTGCTGAACATTTTACTTTCATACATTTATGATAAACATTATGAAATTCATCTATAACGTATAAAATGTTCATGGAGACTATCTTTTGTTGAATTTATCTTATCTTATCTTATTATTTATCTTATGTTTTTATATTGACAGAAGAGAAGATGTTTGAAGGTTTTCTTGAAGGTAGCATTGCATAGTGCATAGCAGGCTGGGTTTAGAGTACTGTTGATGTAACAGAGCCAGTATCCAATAGACCATACTGTGTTAGGGACGCAGACTGAACATAACGTGTTAATGAGTACCATGACATTGTAAGGGGTCCAGGTGATGATAAATGCCAGCAGAATAGCCAAGACGGTCCTGGTCACCTTATTCTCCCGGGTTGCAGCTCCCTTCTTTTTCTCAGCAGGGGTCTTTGTCATCTTGTGGGCTGCGGCGAGCTCTCTGTCTTTACCATTCTTGCTGCTGTTTTCTGACACCATTTCAATTGTGGTAGCACAGTAGTCACTCTTTTGGGATTTCGTGACAACCTTTATGCTGGAGAGCTTGGAGCTGTCATTGCTAAATTGCCTTTGCTCACTGGAGATGTTTGAGCTCTCATCAATCGTTCTTTCCTCCGTCTGGATGGAAGGGACGACACTGAAGAAAGTCGAGTCATTTGAGACCCCCTTTTCCTCTCCTTGGCCACAATAATCCGTCATTACTTCACCAGCTGCCTTGCCGTTCTGTGTTTTGACATTCTGCATCTCATCAGGTACACTTGAAATGTTGTTATTATTCGATTTCATTCTTTTGCCTCGCACTAACCAGAGAAAAATGGTACCTTTGTTTGACTCTGGCTCTTTCTTAACCTTCTTGACCCGACTCTTGCTAGCACGGGATATGTGCACATACAGAATCGTCATGGTAATAACTGGTAGATAGAAGGCTGCTATTCCAGTACCAAAAGTGACAACTGGATTTGAGAAGAACTGTATATGACACTCACCTACTTTAACTGTCCGTCCACCTACAATGAACTGCCAGAAGAGAATGGCAGGAGCCCACAGGATAAATGACAGCACCCAAGCAGCTGCAATCATCATCCGTGCCATCTTGGTGGTTCTCTTCACAGGGTAGCTGAGAGGCTTTGTCACACAGAAATATCGGTCAAAGCTGATGATAAGAAGGTTCATGACAGATGCAGAACTAACAACATAATCTAGAGCCAGCCACAAATCACACACCACTGGGCCCATGGGCCAGTAGCCAAAGACGATGTAAATGGTGTAAAGGTTCATGGAGAACACACCAATAATCAAATCGGCACAGGCTAAGCTGAAAATAAAATAGTTGTTAATTGTATGTAACTGTCTGTTTACTTTGATAGAAAGCATAACCAGAATGTTTCCGATAATGGTCACCAGACTCAAAGATAATGCTACAATCACAATGAAGATTAGTTCAACTGTTTTGTAAGCCCTCCCTCTTTCAATGTATGTTAGGTTGCTGAGCGATGAATTTGTCTGCGTTAAATTAGCCATCCTTTCCCTCTGAGTTAGCATTGAAGCGGCCTGAACGTAGAAAATAGTAGAAAAAGGAGAAAATATTAGCAAACAAGCAATTAAGGATTTCTAATTGAAGCCTCACCAGGAAGAACACAGAAGACCATCCGTTGTAAATAAAAAAAAGATTATTTCTGAGGGATTAATTTTTAAACAGAAATCACAGAGATCACGTTTTGTACGTACAACATTACGTACGTAATTATGAATTAATAGTTAATAGCTAAATACTATTACCTAACTGAATGAAGATGTTGATACCCGACATTGCAAACATGATTTCATTGGATTGGTCCACCTTTATGCACTTAAAATGATGGGAAACCTCTGACCCTTTTGTTCCCTTATGTGCACGTGCTTCAAAAGGAAAAAACTATATGAACAAGAGAAATCCCAGAAATGACGCAAGAAAAACAGATGCACAGGATCATTCCTCTCCTACAGGAGGAACAAACACCCAATCCAATAAACTTGCAGTCAAAAGTAGAAATGAAGCAAAGTCCTTGAAGGAGAGAAGAATCTTGGATTTAGTTACGTCAGATCAAGAGCATGTGTTTCAAAACAGACTGCTAAAGATCCATGTTAATGGTGGTTTAACACAGTTGATTTCCCCTAGTTATGAAACCCATGAGAACGTTAAACAATGATGGTCTAATTTTCTTGAAACTAATAGCCTAAGAGGGGAGGTTATGACTTGTACAAAAGGATAGTTGACACCTGAAGCCAAGGGGCAGCAATATCCTGTGGACATGTTTGCTGAATCTGTGGGGGATGGTTTAAACTAATTAGGCAGGGAGGAAGGAAACAGGAATTATAGATCTGAAGACGGGGTAGATGATATACAAGTAGATGCAGAGTGTAGTGATACTGTGAGGAAGGACAGCCTGATGATAGGGCAAAATTGCAGCCACTGGGATGAGTTGAAGTCTAATATCGTGGCAAAATCGTAGAGGGTAAGGAATATATGTCTGAAGGTATCATATCTGAATGCACACTGTAGAGTTTATGGAATAAGGTAGAGATTACAGTTATGACATTGTGGGCATCACTGAATCGTGAATGAAAGAAATTCATAGTTGGGAGATTAACGTCAAAATACATTGTAAGGAAAGGACAGTCAGGTAGGCAGAGAGGCTGGAGTGGCTTTGTTAGTAAAAAAATGAAATCAGATCCTTTGAAATAGGACACATTGGTTTGGAAGATGGAGTATCCTTGTGGGTAGAGTTAAGAAACTGCAAGGGGAACGAACCCTGATGGGAGTTGTATCCAGCACTTTGAACAGTGGCCTAGATGTGGGGTACAAACTACAACAGCAGACAGAAGAGGCATATAAAAATGGAAATGTTACAATAGTCATGGGCTATTTCAATTTGCAGGTAGATTGAGAAATTCAGGTTGGGGCCGAACTCCAAGAGATGGAATTTGTAGAAAGCGTTCAAGCTGGGTTTCTGGAACCTGTTGTGGTTGAGGCCACAAGGTGAAAAGCAATTCTGGATTGAGTGTTGTGCTGTCAACCAGATTTCATTAGGAAATTTTAGGTAAAGGAGACAGGCATCGTAATATGATAAATTAAAACTGCAGATTGGGAGGGAGAAAATAAAGTCGGATATATTAGTATTTCAGTGGAAAAAACGAATACTGTAACAGAAGCATGAGAGAGGAACTGGACAAGTTTAATTGGAAAAGGACAGTACCAGGGATTAGAGCAGAACAGCAATGGTCGGTGTATCTGGGAGCAATTCAAAAGGCGCAGGATAGATACATCCCCTAGTATTCTGAAGTTAACTGTGGCTGACAACCGAAGTCAAAGACGGCATAGAGTGAAATGATAACAGTATACAGCAAAAATTGTGGGAATTTGGAGGATTGCGAAGTTTTTAAAATCTAACAATACGCAACTAAAAGTCAGAAAGAGAGAATAGATGAAATATGAACATAAGTTAGCCAATAATGTGCTGATGCCAAAACTATTTTTTCAGAAATATAAAAAGTAAAGGAGAGACGAGAGTGGACATCGGAACACTGGAAAATTCCGCTGGAGAGGTAGTAATGCGGGAAAAGAAATGGCAGACAAACTTAATACGTATTTTCTGTCTGCTTTCACTGTAGAAGACACTAGGAGTATGCCAAAAATCCAAAAATATTGGGAGCATAATTGAGTGTTGTTGTTATTACTAAGGAGAAGGTGCTTTGGAAGTTGAAATGTTGAATCTGAAAAAGGTAGCAGAGGAGGCTGTAGAGGTATGAGTCATGATCTTTTAATAATCATTAGGTTCTACAATGGCTCTGGAAGATTCGAAAAATGCAAATATCACTCCACACTTTAAAGCAAAAGAAAGAGAATTATTAGCCAATCATCCTGACTTCAGTAGTTGGAGGTGCTGGAATTATTATTAAGGATGAGGTTTTGGTGTAGTTGGAGGCACATGATAAAGCCGGCAAAATCAGAGTGGTTTCCTTCAGAGGAAATCATGCTTAACCAATCTGTTGGAATTCTTTGAGGAAATCACAAGCAGGATAGACAACAGAAAATCTGTGGATGTTGATTACTAGGAGTTACAGAAGGGCTTTGACAAGGTGCCGCACATGAGTCTGCTTAGAAAATTAACAGCCCACGGCACTAGAGGAAAGATACTAGCATAGATAGAAGGTTGGCTAACTGGCAGAAGAGAAGGAGTGAGAATAAGGGGACTTTTCTGGTTTGCTGCAGTCAATTAGCAGTGTTCCACAGAGGTCTTTGTCGGAGCCGATTCTTTTCACGTTATACGTCAATGATATCGCTGACTGAATTGATGGCTTTATGCCAAGTTTCAGTATTACACAAAAAGAGTTGGAGGGGCAGGTAGCGTTCAGGAAGATAAAATCTGTCGAAGGCTTAGACAGACTGGGAACATGAGAAGATGGAATATAGTGTACGGAAGTGTATATATAGTCATGCACTTTGGTAGAAGGATTAAAGGCATAGACTATTTTCTAAATGGAGAGAAAATTGAACAATCAGAGGTGCAAAGGAAGTTGGGACTCCTTGTTCAGGGTTATCTAATGGTTAACCTGGGGGCTGAGTCAGTGGTCGCTTTCATTTCAAGAGAACTATAATATAAGAGCAAGGATGTAATCCTGGGGCATTATAACCATTGGTCAGACCACACTTGGAGCACTGTGAGCAGATTTGGGCCCCTTATCTAAGAAAAGATGTGCTGGCATTGGAGAGGGTCTATAGAGATCCATGGGAATAAATGTTTATCAATGAGGAGAATTTGATGGTGCTGGGCCTGTACTCAATTTAGTTCAGAAGAATGAAGGGGGTTCTCATTGAAACCTATCGAATATTGAACAGCTAGAGAGAGAAGATTGGGAGAGGATGTTTCTTATACTGAGGGAGACTAATTTTAATTAGTTTCCGGTATGCTCAGTTATTTGCAGCATGAAACATTTTTTCTCAGTTTTCGTTACACCTCTGACAGATTTGTGAAGTGTATACAATTATTTTACATCAGCAAAATCACAAAATGCTGGATGAACTCAGCAGAGATTTACCAGAACATCGTGTGTGTTGCTTTAAATTTACAGCATCTGCAGATGTTTTCGTATTTTTTCTACATCAGCAACGTGTTCATTTGTCCGTTGCTAACACGACGTTGATCTGTCTATTATATCTCTGTTCGTATCTGTGTTTCGGTTGCGCGCGCGCGCGCATGTGTGTGTGTGTGTGTGTATGTGTGTGTGTGTGTGTGTGTGTGTGTGTGTGTGTGTGTGTGTGTGTGTGTGTGTGTGTGTGTGTGTGTGTGTGTGTGTGTGTGTGTGTGTGTGTGTGTGTGTGTATGTGAGTGTACATGTTTGTGTTTGGCCAGGAAGGTGTTGAAGCATTGAAAGGCAGTTCAAAATGGGAAACTGCAGGGGCAGAAGTTCGTTGTCGGTTGGGCGCTGTCGGTGCACCTCGTTTACAGATGTACAATTAGTCAGCAAATCCCTAAAATCTGTAAATGTGACTGATCTGTGATGAAGACAGTCTTTGTCATTAGAGCTGCCGCATTATTTCCTCCAGATGAATCACTGCTTATATAACGCCCAAGCATTTTTGGTGCAGTTGTCTTCGATCGCCGGAATACTTACATCCGAGACAATAATTTTAAATTAAAGTGTTTGTTCAAGAAGCTGTAACTAAGAATGTTAGTCAGGGATGCAACCATATCTCAGGAGACCGATACTTTTTATAAACCAGGGCCGTTTTGACGAAATCAGCTCAAAGTGTCTGCCCGAGCTGTGGAGTCGGGAGTAACAGAATTCATACATTCTCACTGAAATGGATTGTTCTCTCATCTGGCAGACAGAAGAAATCTACTGTCCTTTTATTTCAGCATTTGGAATTCCCGGTAGGCCGTAATGTCTCCTGCCGTTGATGGGAATTGAAGTTTAATTATAATATTGTGATCGCTTCTGTCGCTGGTTTCCACTGTCACCTCTCCAGTCCCGGTGTTCTGCATTTCAGGAATGGAATGGAAACACCGGGGATGTGTATTATGGCATCCGGATCGAAAACAAACTGATGCAAGAATTTAGCGAATCGGCCAACATCTGTGGAACTGAACGGGTTAGATAGCGTTCTTCCTGGTGTTTGTATTCAATAATTTGATGTTCTGGTTTCCGTGCTTTGGTCTTGTAGCAGCTGCCCTGTATTTGGGAATACTGGGTTTGCACAGCCCGTTGACACTAAACGAATTGATTGTCTGCAGTTGCACTTGAACGGTTGTCTGAGCTAGGTGCAACAATAAAACTATCTTTTGGTAGTAACAATTTAGCAAATGTGAGGAGTTCTTTTTCTCAACTTGCTGTTCTCTCTCTCTCATCCAGCGAACTTGATGGCGATTGTGATCCTGTCCCGAGGAAGGTGCGGTCTTTCCAAATGTGTCACTCGCTACCTGGTGGGATTGGCAGTGGCCGATCTCCTGGTCGTTATCTCAGATCCGCTGCTGGGGTGGACTGCATCGTTTTATTTTCCCCGATCATTCATTTTCATGACTCCTGTGTGCAGTCTCGGTGGATGGCTGGTATTTGCAAGCACTGCCACTTCTGTCTGGCTGACTGTCGCTTTTACCGTCGATAGATTTGTGGCTATTTGCTGTGAGAAGCTGAAAACAAAATATTGCACCGAGAGAACGGCGGCTGTGGTTATCGGGACAGTGAGTGCGCTGGCCTGTTTGGAGAGCGTTCCCTGGTACTTTGTATACGAGCGTAGAGAATTAATTGATGGCGTTCCCTGGTATTGTGCTCTTACATCGAGTTTCGAAAACGATCCCGCATGGACCGCTTTTGAATTGTTTTACCGCGTTTTAACCCCTTGTGTTCCATTCTTTCTGATTTTGCTGTTCAATATACTGACAGTCAGGCGGATTCTAGCGGCCAGTCGAGCCCGCAAGGTGCTCCGGGGACAAAACAGTGGAGAGGCTGACAGGGGCCGGGAGATAGTGAACCGTCGCAAATCCATCGTTTTGCTCTTCAGCATATCCGGTAGTTTCATCTTGTTGTGGGTAACACGGGTGGTATTTTATATCTATCAACTAATTTCAATGAGATATGTTTATTCTGTCCCGGACCCCTGTTACATCGCAGAAGAGATTTCCGCGATGCTGCAGGTTCTCCGTTCCTGCACCAACACTAGTATTTGCGGACTGACTCAGAGCAAATTCAGAGAGGAACTGAAGAATGCGGTGAAATGCCCATTGAATCGGATTTTTATGAAGAGAGTTAGAAAACAAACAATGTGATGAACAGAAATACAAAGTAACCATGAGAAAATCTCTTAGATCCTCGAAGTCCAAAAACAAAACACACAAACTGAAGTTCCTGATGAATGGTGTCCGCCTCTGTTTATTCTTTCCCATAGAATTTTCCTTTGCATAAACCCTCCCTCTCTTATTAAATTGAAAGTTTAGGAGAGCCTGTTACACCGATTTCTCAGTTTTGACAGCACTGCCTGATCCCCGAGTATAATATCGTCTGCATGAAACACTCCTGCTCCTGTCGTGACCTGTCGTTACGTACACGCTCTTTTTCTCCTCCTTCACTACCTATGGGTTCTCATTCCCTCTGCCACCTTCAACTGTCTTCCAGCTAGAGAACTTTAACTGAGCTTTAGAACACAAAACACCGTACGGTAAGAATACAGATACTGCTACAGCCGCTGCCAGAGCGGGAGGGTGCACGGCTTCACAACATCTAGCACGATACCGGAAAGGCACTTACCTTTATGACTGCTGTCAGCAATTGAGCGGTGATGGAGCGCCGGGAGGGAGCGCAACAGAGAACCAAAGTGATGGACAGCAGGCGAGTGAGAGCAAGAGAGAGAATGATAGAGCGAATTATATCAGGAATTTGGTATGCCAATATTCTCAGACGTATGGATAACAAGGAGGAGGAGACTTTAGGTCAAAGAGCAGTAAGGTGGTTAAAACCTTCTGGGATTTAGTCAATGAGGCGACCGACACACATTCAGGCAAACATGCAGTAACAAACTGTCATCATGGTCAGCACACCCATAGTGCGCTTGGGGATAGGGACAATTTCTAAAACAATCACTCTCTCTCTCCCCCTCTTCCTAAGTCAATCTTCCGGGACCCCAATCACGGTCTCTCGCTCCCAATGGTCTCTGCCACTTTCGCCCTCCCCTCTGGATCGCTCTCCACACAGACTCTCTTCGCTCCTACTCTCTCTTTCTCTCAGTTGTACTCCATTATCTCTCCCCCTGGTGTCCCTGTCTGCTCAAAATCTCTCTCCCTTTCCCTCTCGCTCTCCGAAATCGGTTTCGCTCTCCCCAGTCTCTCTCACTCTCGCCCGTGTTTCGCGCTGTCCTCAGTGTCTCTTCCCCTATTTCCACTCACCGCAATCTCGCTCTCCCCGTCTCTCTCTCTCCCCTGTCTCTTCTCTTCCAGTTTCGTTCCCCGTCTTCCTCATGTCTCTCTCCCGGATCCTCATTCTCCCAGCCACTCTCTACAGCATCGCTCTCTCACCGTCCCTCTCAGCCCATTATCCCACTCTATTCCATTCTCACCCCTTCGATATCTCAATGTCTGCCATTCAGGCTCCCCTAGTCTCTCTCCCTCCTATTCTCGATTTTTCTACCCCTCTCTCTCTCCACTGTCTCTTTCATCCAGTTTCATTCCCCGACTTCCTCACGGCTCTCTCCCCGATTCTCAGTCACCCTGCCGCGCTCTCCAGCATCGTTCTCTCCCCGTCCCACTCAGCCGATTGCGCTACTCTTCTTCTATTCTCTCCGCCACGAACTCTCACCGTCTTCCCTTCATGCTCCCCTAGTGTCTCTCCCTCCTACTCTTCTCGTCTTTCTTTGCCGTCTCTCTCTCCCGCAGCCTCTCGCCGTCAGATTTTTATCCTCCCCAAAGTCTTCACGGGTACTGGTGAGCATTAAAGAAATTGCCGGGGATTCTTCATTGTTACCTTTTCATAAATACTCTTGCTGTACCAGGATTTAGAAATGGCGAGGACAGGAAATTAAATTCCAGCTGCAGCCACTAGATTCATTTCCAGTTCCATTTCCCACCCTTAATAAATGAACTGCTCTGATCTCAGAGGTTTTATCACAACGATGTTTCCATGAGGCCGACATGATTCCTATGGAGTTATATATGCGTGTTTACTTTTCCGATGGCCCAATCAAATCGGGAGCGAGACAGGAGGCAATTCAGATACCTGTGAGTGCGTTTACGAACGGAACTTTCGAGAGCTTTCAGCTATTGTTCAACTGAACATTTGAATTGGGACTCAGAGAGGAGGCTACTCCCGGGACCGTGAGGGTGATTAGGATTAAAGTTGTTCTCACGTTCTTGAGGTGTTTTTCTGCAGCACTGATCTCCCTCCCGGCACTTATCATTGTATGAAAAACAAGTGCTACAGCTAGCCCTACCAATTAGGGCCCCACACTGTCCTTTCAGATCAGGCGACACTCTGTACCGTGCTTCCGGTGCGACCTCCTGTAAAACGGCGAGACCAGTTCACCGAGCACCTATGATCTGTCCGCCGGAACCAGCAGGATCACCCAAATGAATTCTACTTCTCATTCCTTGTCCGATCTGTGTATCCATAGTCTCCTCAACTGCCGGGATTAGGTCACACTTCGGCTGGAGGAACAACATCTTATATTCTGGTTTTGTAGCCTCCGAGCTGAGTGTCGATTTTTCAAACTCCCACTTCACCATTTTCCATGCCCTTGCCCCTCTCTTATGTTAACTCCTTGACCGCCCATCCCCTCCCTCTCGTGGTCTTCGTTCACCCATCTTATTATTTTATTTTTCCATGGGTCTTCTGTCCCTTTCACTAATCAAATCCCAGCTCTTTGCTTCATCCGAGTTTCACCTATCGCCTGGCGTCTCTCTCTCCCTTCTCCACACCAATCAAATCTACCCCTCAACTTTTCTTCTGCAGTCCTGCCGAAGGGTTTTGGCCCGAAACGTCAACTAATTTTATTTTGTATAGATGTTGCCTGATTTGCTGAGCCTCTCCAGCATTTTGTGTTTGTGTTGCTCGGATTTCCAGCATCTGCAGATGTTTTCTAGCGAGAATGGAAATGCTTCATGGAGAACAAGTTTGTCGAGCAAGTATCTGATCAGTTTATTCTTCATTCTTCCTCTGATAGTGCGGAAGGTCCCAGTGCAGATGTGTTTTCTTTTTATGAGATGTTGATATTCCGCGATTTTCTCCCGGATAATGACTTCAGCAGGTGCACCGAGCGGAATTTCCTTATGGAAATCAATAAGGAACTGGAATTGCAGCTCGATGATCGTCGGGTCATAAGGGACACTGAGGAGTTGAAAGATAAGGGCTGCAAGGAGATGGTCACCACGAAGTTTTACGAGACATACACCTCAGTGAGTGTCAGGAGCTGGTAGGAAATGATCAGCCAGTGTCGATTACAACCGGGATCTACCTCAGAAATCAGTATACCACTTTGGACACTGTGGGGAGGGACGAGCTAGCAGTGTAGCCACAATGATCGGGTCTATGTCTCTGAAACTGACACTATTGCTCAGATGGGACGGGGATGGGGTGGGAGAGAAGGGGACTGTAGTTGCGATCGGGAATTAGATAGTAAGAGAAGTGGACATGAGATTCTGTGGTTGCATTCGAGACACTGAGATAGTCTGCTCGCTTCGAGGTATCAGGATTACAGGTGAATATCAGAGGGGTACGGGTAACTGTCTGATCGGTCGGACGATAGTGTAGTAGGTAAGCAAGCAGAGGGAGTGTTTAATGAGACGGTCAGGAAGGACAGTGCAAAACCATTCTCTCTCTCTCTCTCTCTCTCTCTCTCCCCCATCCCTCTCGCTCTCTGTCGAAGACTGTCGAGTTTCTTTCCTGTTTCCGACTTCATGAGCCTTCGTTTTACTAGTTTCCCGGGAGTTATTTATTATCCCATCAGAGTCTGTACCATCTTATCTCTTGGAAACATTGTACTTGATACAATACTTAGAAACAGGACGAAATGTCCATATGGAATAAATCATGATTTCCGTATCTAGCATCGGGTAAGTGCGTCTATGGACATCTACAGTCTATAAAAGTACTCACACTGAGTTGTACAACATCACTGTGCAATGGTCTTTGCTGAACTCTCGCAAAACATTCCCACTGTATAAACTGAATAAAGTCTAACAAAGATCGATGTTTTTTGTTACATGTCTTAGCATATGGCAAAGAGGAATCAAATTTAACTCTTTCCTCACACCAGTGCAAAATTCATTGTATTGAATGTATTGATTAGGGAGCGGGGCGTAAATTCTTATGTTCTTCATCTATTAACAGATACAATATTTTACCACGCTTTGCAGTCCCCTTTCCAGCTTTCATGCACACATAACCCATTTCTCCTGTACCTTCATCTTCTCCGTGTTACCTCCATACACGCAACCTGTCACATATCCAATCTCAAATCCTCTACTTTACTCACAAATAAACCTTAAAATCCTGCCAGAAGACCTGTCCGGGCCCTATCATACAGGCATGGTAGCAAAGGGGCGCGGCGTCGCCTTTGCTTCCTCATGGGTCTGCGGAGATTTGTCATGTAATCAAAAATATTGGCAAACGACAGAGGACTCTGGAGTGAGCTGATTGTCTGCATTACGGTCTGGTGTGGGTACAGCAATGCCATTGAGAGGAAAATCCGACGCGGGGGGGGGGGATGATTCGGTCGAGTATACCTCTCAACCTTTGATAACACCTCAATAAAACGTTGCCGTAGGATAGCAGCGTCTATCATTGGTGATTCTCATCACCCCGGTCGCTCTCTTTCCTCGCTGCTGCCATCAGGTAGATGGTACAAGAGCTTCTGGACTCGCGCCACCAGGCTCAAGAGCACCAGATACCGGTTAACCGGCAGTTTCTTGAACAAAATGGGATAACGAGACTCATTTAAATACACCCTTTTTATTTCATGCTTGGGGTTTATTGAGATTTATTTATATCTGCATTTACAAATGTTTGTTGCCCATTGATCCTGTTTACTATTGCTGTTCCATTGGTCAGCCAGGTGTGCACCTAGGAAAAAATAATAATATCATGGTGTATAATATCATAATGTATGTGGTGACATGTGTGTACTCTGATTAAAGATTTTTCTGTGAATATTTGAACTTTGAAGAATCCATATTCCTCATCTCACAATTGCACCTTATCTGACACACGTACCTTCAATCACATTCCGTATCTCTCACGTTTACATAGTCAATAAATACTGTCACTCTCTGACCACGCAAATATAGAATCACGCAGAGCCACTTCTGGGTGAATTTGCACCTTAATTATATACAGATTTGCACTTACATAAACACATAAAATACTTGAATAACTGCCAGCATGACCGACAAAGTGGGAAACGACAAAGGGACACCAGTGCACACATTTATATGTATATACAGAAATAAAAGCAGTAATATTACATCGGGCCATCCGCCGCTTACTCAATTGTTTACCTGTTTAACTTCTGATGGTGTCGCACAACACTCCACACACTGTCAGTCAAAATTCTCCACCACTATTCCTGCTTCTGACCACCCTCACCCCCTCACTTGCCCCACTTTTGCCAGTTTCACATAACCACCAACTTGTATTCCACCTCGCGATCTCTGCGACCGCAGCGTTTTCCAATCTTGAATGGTACGCAGCTCCCAACGGCAGCCACGACAACGGAACGTCTGGAATAACAGGGAAAACTGCTGTGCGGGATCAGTCTGCTGGATTTCAAGGTCCAGGATAATGAGCTGAAATCCGAGGGTGCTTTTGCGTTTCTGAATGCCATTCGATTTTAAAGCTTATAATGCTGATATTTTGAATTGACAGTGCACTAAGCATGAACGCCATAAATTTGCATCACATTGACAGCAATATTGTGAGAAATCTGTGCTTTACTCATCCAAATCAACGCACATAAAACCCTGAAGGAACTCAGCAGGCCAGTCAGCATCGATGGGAATGAATAAAGAGAATATGTCTCGATTCTAGAACCTACTTCATCTATATCGCTGATACATTTCCCATCACAATGGTGCGAGATCGACGGATTAACCCTAGGAGAGGATGACGGGTGGTGAACGCAAATTGGCAGTGGGGCACGTTGTACAAATTATTTGTTGCAGCGACAGCCGAGGTTGTTCAACTACTGAAGATCAGCTCCATAATCGAGGAATATTGATCCGTAAATAAATCCCGGAAGGATTATATAGTGTATCACCCCAGCTATTAGATGCTGCCCAAGAATCCCATCTGCTCGTCACATTTGTCCGAGTATGGAACGTATTCCTCTTAAACTTTCTATCCATGTACCTGTCCATTGACAGATGGAGAGAGAGGCAGAGATATGATCTGGGGATGTGGGGTTGGACAGTTGGACAACGAACTTTGCAAAATAAAGAGCGTATTCCACTGTTCCCCCCATAAAAAATGAAATAGTCCCTTTCCATCTGCACTCTCGTATCGGCCGTCATCCAAGCACTCGTTGCACTCCACTTTTTTCCCTTCAATCCATGGTGCACCATGTACTCCAATCAGATTACATCTACTTCAGGCCTTTGAAATTTCTACCTATCTAGTCGTAGGTCCGTCCATCATTCCTACTCAACAGCCCCCTTCTCACTCGTCTAATCACCAATATTACTTGAATCGGCATCTTATTGGGGAATTCTAACCAGTCCAGTTTGAAAAGTTCACCTAAAATTTGTCATCAACAATCACGTGTAGTACCAGTGTGAACAACACACTGAACCGCAGTTACATTGAGATGAAGAGAGCTGGAAAGTGTGATCACACGACAGCACCTCTATTTCCTGAGTGTAGTCAGAGACTTAGGACCACTGCAACAGCAGTGGGAACCAAGAAGATATGGACAAAGAAAGCAGTTCAGAAGATCTGTTTGAATCTGCGGACTCGACTGCATTCAGGGATTCATCTTCGAATCTGAATGAGAACACCGCTTTATCACTAACTTAATTTAAACATCGGAGGATGAGTGTGTGCCTACGAGAAACCGTCATGCCACTGTGACAATTGTAGCCACCTGGGCTCAGGAGTACTTCGGAAAACCATTGTCACATAACACAGTCCGTCCAGAAATGCAACTTGAAACTGCATTACGCAAGGAGGAAGCCATGCATCAACTCTATGCAGGAACGCCGACAAGTTCTTTAGGCCCGAGCTCATCTCAGATGGACGAAAAGACTGTAGAACAATGTGCTGTGGTCAGATGAGCCCACATTTCAGCTAGTTTTCGGAAAAAAATGGGCGTCGAGTTCTCCGTGCCAAAGATGAAAACGACAACCCCCTGATTGTTATCAGCGAAAGGTGCAAAAGCCAGCATCTGTGATGGTATGGGGATGCATCAGTGCCCATGGCATGGGTGAGCTGAATGCTTGTGAAGGTACCATTGACTCTGAGGCGTATAGATTTTAGAGAGACATATGTTGCCATCAAGGCGGCGTCTCTTCCAAGGACGTACATGCTTATTCAGCAGGACAATGCCAGACCATATTTTGGACGGGCTACAACAGCGTAGCTTTGTAGACAAAAAGTGCGTGTGCTTGACTGGCCTGCTGCCAGTCCACATCTATCTCCAACTGAAAATGTATGGTGCATCATGAAGAGGAGAATCACACAACAGAGACCACGGACTGTTGAGCAGCTGAAGTCATATATCAAGCAAGAATGGACAAAATTTCCAATTGCAAATCTACTACAATTAGTATCCTCAGTTCCAAAACGATTAAAAAGTGTTATTAAAAGGAAAGGTGATGTAACACAATGATAAATATACCTCTGCCCGAACTTTTGCTGAGTGTGTTGCAGCCATCAAATTCTAAATTTGTGTCTATTTACAAAATAGAAAATTTGTTGAAAATCTTTTCTCTGTGCTTTTGTCAGTTAAATAAAGGTTCACGTGAATTAACATATCACAGATTTTTGTTTTTATTGCATTTTGGAAAACATTCCAACTTTTCTGGAAATGGGGTTTGTATATTCTGTGCGGAATCTTAATAATGTCTCCTCTACGGTGACCATCAACGTGGCGCACGTCAGGGATGTGTGCTTAGCCTAATGCTCTACAGCCGGTATACTCACCCAGTAGACCTGACTCCATCATATCGATGCAGTTTAAATAAAACAAGACATCGGCTGTGTTTGGTTTGTCACCTAAAACACTCGAAAGCTTCTACAGATGTACCATGGCTATCATCTTGACAGGCTGCATCATTGTCTGGTACGGGGCTGGGGCACTATTGTACAGGAACAAAGGAAACTACAGAAAAATTGCAACATTTGTCAGCTCCATCTTGCCTATTGGCTTCCGTAGTGTCCCAGATATCTTCAAGGAGGGATGCCTCAGAAAGGCGCCGACAGTAACTGAGGACCATCCGACTCCCCCCCCCCCCGATCACTCCATCACTCAGGACATGCCCGCTTCTCATTGCTACTGTCAGGAGGGAAGTGCAGCCTGAACGTACACATGCAGCGATCCAGGTGCATTTACATTCGCTCTGAATTCCGATTCTTCAATAGACATTTAACCAATTAAAATTAACTCTCTTTTATTACTTCTGTTTTTGCACTACATTGACCTTAGTGTATCTCTAGCTATATATCTATATATCTATTATGTGTGTGTGTGTGTGTGTGTGTGTGTGTGTGTGTGTGTGTGTGTGTGTGTGTGCGTGTGTGTGTTTATGTCTGCAGTGGGACATATATCCGCAGGCCGTATGGCTCTCTCAGTGGATCTGCATTTTTTTTTGAGGGGGTTTATTAAAGTGCGATGCACGATAAACCTGAGCGTCCTTAAGCAGCGGTATTTACAGATTTTTAGACATGATGAAGATTCACCAGCGTATTCTACATTTCGTCCGGCTCCAAAGTCTTCCCGAATTAATATTTTATTTCTTGTATTCACTACATCGATTCAGCCGCTTTGCAATTGGGAACACAGAAATTATTTTAATGTCCTTGATGATACCAGATTTTTGACTGATTTTGAGTTCAGGAATTGCTTTATCTCTTTATGGCACGTTGGCAGAGTTTATATATATATATAGCCTGCTATGGCGGAAGTTACTGATTGATCACGCAAAGAGCCACTCCAGACATTGCTCCCGAATTAAACAATATTTCCACAATTTATTGCATTGACCATGTAGCAGGGAATCTCACGATTACAAGTGTAGACAATATTAGAATAATTTCAATCACATGCTAAGATATAAGTAGATGTTAATTATAATTACCTTAATCCAATGATAGCCCATCAGTCTTTCATGCGGACACTTTCCCCTTTTCTCCAGAACATTCTAACCCCTACATTATTCTTCACATATGTAGTTATGCCTCGAGATACTTCTGCATGGTCAGATAGTTCCCGATATGAAGCTTTGTCTATCTTTAGAGAACAATGGCTAGTACGTCATCTGTTGCTGGTTAAGGTTTCATTCTGACTTGCCCCAGTGAAAGTATTGATGACTAGCTAATCATTGTTCTTAGTCTATACCCCTATTTACCTATCCCTCTACTCTATCATGTGAATCCGTAAATATGTTTTTCGCTGTCTTTTGTTGAGGAGAGATGAAGAGGGAGGACGCATGTGGAGAGAGCTGGTAGACTACCGGACGGAGTGGACTGGGCTCTGAGGGTCGGAAGGTCGACAACGCCCGGAGGTGAACATTGTGGAAGAATGGCGACTGAGTGAGCTCCAGCATGCACTTTTGACTTTGCCCAGAATTGGGCCTTATTTTTTTTATTTTCCTCCCTAACCCTGTATTCAGATTAAGATTCATAAAGTTTAATTATTTAATGGCATATGTTGCACTGTCTGGTATTTTGTGTTGTGTGTTTGTAACTGGGCGGTACACTGCACAGCATCCACACAAATGATTTCTCAGTTTCGCGGGGTCAAAGGCTGATTCCACTAGACGAACACGAGCTGGACGAGCCTGAGGGTTACAATTGTGACGGCTACGTTCGGGATTGATTCCTTTGGATGCTGTGTGATTGCACCGTTCAAATCTCTGCTGGTATGGATGTTGCTGTTTAAAGCCAAAATCATATAGACATATTTCTTTGTTGAACACGGACTATAGAATGATAGCAAGGATTTTATCTAATAGATTATCTAAATACTCACCAAAATTAATACATATGGATCAAACAGGATTTATCAAAAATAGACAATCGTCAAATAACATAACTCGGTCAATTTTTATATAATTCATTTGGCACAAAAGAGGGAGGAAATGAGTGTGGCAGTTGCTTTGGATGCAGAAAAAGCATTTCATAGATTGGAATGCGACTTTTTATTTAAGGTATTGGAAAAATATAGATGAAGAGTATCTTTTATAAAATGGATTAAAAACTTAAATACTCATCCCGAAGCTAACGTAGTGACAAATAGCCAAATTTCAACATCATTTCAGTTAACAAGGTCAACTCGACAAGGTTGTCCATTATCACCTGCTTTATTTGTGCAGGCGATAGAACCATTAGCTAAATTAATTAGAACTGACTCAGATATTATGGGTTTCAGAGTTAATCAGGAGGAATATAAGATTAACTTATTTGCTGACGATGTTCTGCTTTATCTAATGAAACCCGTTGTACTAGTTGCGTAAATTATCTTGTAGATTGGAAGAATATGAGAAAATATCAGGATACAAAATAAATTGGGATACAAGTGAAATTCTACCGCTTACTAAAGTAGGTTATAGTCAATGTCGATTAATAACTCAATTTATATGGCCGACAAATGGTATAAAGTATTTAGGTATAAGAGTTGATAATGATGTAAAAAATTTATATAAATTAAATTATTTGCCATTATTGAAAAAAAAAATCAAGAAGATCTTGATAAATGGATGATGTTACCAATAACATTAGTAGGTAGATTCAATGCTGTGAAAATGAATGTATTCCCTCGATTACAATATTTATTCCAAATACTACCAATAAAATTACCGCAGATTTTTTTTCAAGAGTTAAATAAATGTGTGAGGAAGTTCCTTTGGAAAGGTATGATGTCAAGAATATCGTTGGAAAAATTGACATGGAATTTTGACCTAGGAGGGTTACAATTACCAAATTTTAAGAATTATTACAAAGCAAATCAACAGATTAATTGGATCTTTTTTTTTTTGATGGAGATAAACCGGCATGGATTAGAATAGAGTTAGATAAGACAGGAGAAAATATACCAGTAGATTTTATATATAAATGGGAATCTAAATGGATAAGGGAAAAGAAAGAATCTCCTGTATTAAAACATTTGATTGATTTATGGAATATGATAAATGCTGATGATAAGATAAAGAAATCGTTATTAGCAAAAAGAACTTTAATTGAAAATAAACTTATTCCCTTTACAATGGATAACCAACTTTTATATAACTGGTTTGAAAAAGGGAATAGATATATAGGACACTGTTTTGAAGGAGGTATATTAATTTCATTTGATCAATTAAAGAATAAATACAAAATATCAAATAACTCATTTTTGTATTTCCAATTAAGGGCTTATTTAAGAGATAAATTAGGTCAAACAATGTTATTGCCATAACAGAATGAAATAGAAACTTTAATTCAAAAAGTAGAAAGTTTAAAGAAATATTTCCTGTATGTATAGTTTGATTCAAAAACAGGCAATTAAACAAGGAATTCATAAGTCAAGACAAAAATGGGAAACAGAGTTGAATATTAAAATTGATGAATCAAGTTGGTCAAGACCAACTTGACAGTATGACAAATAGAACAAATGTCTGACTAAGATTAGTACAATATAACTTTATACATCAATTGTATATTACACCACGAAAAAAACAAATAGATTAAACCGAAATTTTTCTGATCAATGTTTCCGATGTAATCAAGAAATTGGTACTTTTTTTTTACATTCTACTTGGTCTTGTTTTAAAATTCCACTTTGTTTGACAAATTTTAGAGTTTTACTAATTTTACTGGAACAAATTATTGGAACACAACTTCCACATCATCCAAAATTATTATTATTAGATGATATTGAAGTGATAAAACCGAAACCAAAATTGAACAAGTATCAGAAAGAATCCATAAAAATTGCATTGGCAGTAGCCAAAAAGGCTATTGCAGTTACTTGGAAATCGGATTCATACTGAAGTATAGATGGTTGGAAGAATGCAATATTCAGCTGCATTCCACTTAAAAAAAAGACTTATAATTTAAGAAATAAATATATATTTCTGAAAATTTGGCGCCTTTATTTCCAAAAGATAGGATTAAATATATAGGTGCTCCGAAGACAAAATTATTGTTTTTCTGGGGAAATAAATAAATATATATTAAAACCATTTTAAACTACTATGTGGGGATCTTCCGATATCCAGGCACTATTTCTTTTTTCTTTCTTTCTTTCTTTCTTTCTTTCTTTCCTTCTTTCTTTCTTTCTTTCTTTCTTTCTTTCTTTCTTTCTTTCTTTCTTTCTTTCTTTCTTTCTTTCTTTCTTTCTTTCTTTCTTTCTTTCTTTCTTTCTTTCTTTCTTTCTTTCTTTCTTTCTTTCTTTCTTTCTTTCTTTCTTTCTTTCTTTCTTTCTTTCTTTCTTTCTTTCTTTCTTTCTTTCTTTCTTTCTTTCTTTCTCTCTCTTTTTCTTTCTTTCTTTCTTTTTTCACTCTTTTTTTTTCTCTTTTTCATACACATGTGAGGGAGGTGGGGTTAAGGGGAAGTGGGGAGATGGCTGATATTATTTCTTTCTATACTGTAACCTATTTGAAAATTCAATAAAATAATTTTAAAAAACAGGTCGCCAATATCCATTGATAACTAATTATCCCTATGCCTGCTGACTTTTTCTTTAATCCCGGCAGGAACATGCAAATGTTGCACTCTCAAAATTTCGGCTTTGAAAGCCTTCGACTTACTGAACACATCCAAGCCAGAAATCGACTTAACCCAATCCACTCTTGTTATATCCTTTCTCATTTCCACAAAATGGGTCCTTCTGCAATTTATTATTTCCACCGACAGATATAATTAAAAAAATGCTGATTATGATGTGTTCAGTGTGTATGTTTATGGCAGAACGTGGAGTTTGAACCATTGTCTGCACACAAGCTAAAGTTGATATGAGAAGAGATACCAAATACCAAATTGCATTACTGCGATTTTCAATCACTTTGCTCCGTCAACCGATCTGTAAAATCAAGATATATCTATTTGTTTTCATTTGATATTATTTCCAATCTGGTGTCTAGTGGCGAATCCATATAGAAAACAGAAGAAATGCATTTTGATAAATTGTCATCTACTGGATTTAGGAATCCGAAACGGCAGTTGCATCTTTAATGTAAATGCCTATGTATGTGTTAGTCTGTGGTCCTGGATTTGATATTAACGTTCAAGCTGCAGGACAGTAGTACCTGCAATGATTGTCCACCTGGTTTGTTAATTACGCTGTTATTTGTGGCAGAAGTGCCAATGCGGTCCACGCAGATAACAACAAAAACGGTAATGTGCAGAATGACGGTTTGTTCATAGCTTTTCCCTTTGATGTAGATAAACGAAGATAAGATGACTGCAGTGATCACATAAGGAGTTGGATAAATCTCCAAGCGAATTATATGCAAAGAGGGGGAAATTAAAAGATGCATTTTGGAATTCATTTCAGCTGATGACCAGGAAACGCTGTGACCTTATCAATGTGGACGGTCTTAAAGCTGCAAAGACAACCATGTTATCATCGTACTCAACGATGGGCATAGAATATTGGATGACGTCAGCAGCGTGGCCAGCGTAGCTGAGTGAGCGGAGGTGGAGAGAAGCAATGACACTATCAGTGTGATCAGTGACGTGATTTGAAGCTGCAGACTATTCGGCTTATTGAATGATGGAGCCCGCAATCGTCCTGACGTTCCAGCATGACACTGAACTTGTCTGCTTCGTATCCGCTCTTCTGCGGTTCAGAGTGGCTCTGAAATCATTGCAAAATCTTTATCAGTAACATGTTTTATTTTCATTTTAGACTAACATCCGGCGTATTCCTTATTTCTACATGTGCTGGACTACAGCAGGTTAACTGCATCTATTTCTGACTGTGATTAATGTGATTTGTGACGTGCAATAATTCTCTTTGTTGTTGACACAGACTGAACATTAATTTGCAGCATGCTTCACAATATTTATGGGTTTTTAAATATGTGAGCCGTGTGTTTACAAATATACCCTGTATGTTAACACCTTTATTTACAATATTATTGACAGCATCTGACATCAGATAAGTGCATCTGTATACAGCACAAAATTATGTAGCCTCGATATTTTTAGGTTCCCCGGGGTGATCCATTATCCGCACAATTGAGTACAAGCTGTACCTCCTTTCATACTGTACATTCTTTATTCACGTATTTTTCAACAACGTCCGGAATTATTATTCTGCAGGTATACCAAATAGAAGAGATGTAAGAATCTTCTTTCCTCCGCTTCTGAACAGCGCTGATTGTCGCTGGGTTCCTCTAATGCATGGACGCTCTGTTGCAGTTTTACTCATTGGCAATAACGATTAGAATGATATTGTGGAGGAGATTTTCTGGGGAGGGTACGAGCTGTACAAAAGGGATCGATTCCACCAAAACCCGTCGGATCTAATGTCCTTGCGTGAAAGTTGGCGAGAGTTTTTCAGTTGGTTTTAAATTTATTTGTCAGTGGTCAGGTAACCGTTGTCATAGTGCTGAAGATGCGATAGTTGGTTTACAAACAGAGGCAATGTATAGTGAGATTCCTAGCAAGGAAAGGCTGATAGGGCAAGATTGCAGTCAAGACTTGCAGTTACAACGTAAGAGGCGGGAAAATTGAAATGGCTGAATACTAGAGTGAAGGCGTTATATTTAAATGTGCGTAGAATACTGGATACGGTAGAAGAAATTCTAGCACTGTTAAGTATTGGCATAAGTGTATATGATGTTGTAAGAATATTTGTAATTTCAATAATACGCATTGTAGCAATGCGTTGTAGGTAGAACGGGCAGGGTTACTCTATCGTTTAAAGTGAAATCAAATCATTAGAGAGAGGTGATATAGGGTCGTGAGGCGTTGTATAATTGTGGATGGAGCTAACGAACTGTAAGGGCAAAAGGCCATGATGTGAGGTATATACCGACCGCCAACAGTAAGGACAAGGTTTATTAATTACAACGGAAGATTGAAAATGAATGCTTAAAGGGCAATCGACATGACGGATTTAAACTTACAGCAAGACTGGGAAAATCATGCTGGTGCTGGATTCCAACAGAGAAAATTTTCAGAATGCCTAGATTGGGTGTAGAGCAGCCCGTGGTTGAGCACACTGCCGGATCAGCGTAATGAGCCGTAATTGATTAGAGAGCTTGGTAAAAGAACGCTTTGGTGAAAATGAAAAGAATATGATTGAAAAGGGATTTAAAGTGGGATGCATCAGGATTACTGTGCGTTAAAGAGAATCACAGAGGAACGAGAGATATATACTTCCCAATGAGGAGATGTCTTCTAAAGGAAAGATGATACAAAGGAGCCGAACAAGAACAGTCAAAGGCAAGATAATAGCCATAGAGAAGGCTTGCAATAGAGAAAAAATTAGTGGAAAAGTAGATGATTGGGACGTTGTTAACTGCCAACAGAAGGCAATTGAAAGTCATCCAGAAGATAAAGAAGGGATACAAGATTATGCTAGCCAGTACTATTTAAAAAAATATATACCATATGGTCCTTCATATGCAAAAAGTGTAAGGGAGAAACAAGAGCGAAAACCGCAAATGGCGCCAATTCACTGTAAACACCTACAGGGGCAGTGAAGGTAAGGAACAGAAGCTGGAAAAGGAATTTTAGCTGAATGGAAAGTCAGGAGATTGGGGACGCGACATTGATGTGACTTATATACAGAACCCAACCATGAGTCAGAATTTTGTCTACAAATTACAGCGGGAAATCTAAAATGCATGCCACAGGGCCAATATAAACATCGTCCTAAGGGATTTATCGTATGTTTCTTAAGACTTCGAAAATCATGTCAGTGCTGGATTTCAAGGCACAGAATTTCTAGATTGTGTACGGGATAGCTTTTTCAGAGCAGCTGGAGGTTTAACCACTATGGAATCAGCTATTCTGGATTGGGTGCTGTGAAATGAGCCGGGATTAATTCAAGAGTTTGGTAAAAGAAATCTTTTGTGCAAATGATAACAATATTATATAATTCACCCTGAACCCTGATAAAAAGCGATCTGAAGTTGGATACATCAGACTTACGTTGGCGTAAAGGGAATTACACAGTCTTGGGAGATGGGATGGCTTGAATTAATCGGAAAAGAACACTGGCAGGTGTGACAGCAGAGCAGCAATGGTTGTAATTTCTGGAAGGGAATTGTAAGGCACTGTATACATACATTCCAAAGCGGAGATGTGTTCTAAAGGAAAGAATATATAACCGTAGTGATCAAGAGAAGGCAAGCCAACATAATAAACAAAGTGATGTATGCAAAAGTGCAAGAAGTAGTGTGAAGTTAAATGATTCGGAATGTTCTAAATGGCCACAGACGCAGCGATAAAAGTCACTAAGGAGTTTGAAATGGAATAGAAAATGTTGCTAATAATATTGTTAGCCAAAAATATTAATTAAAATATTACCAAAAGTTTCTTCAGATGCACAAAGTGTTAAAGAGAGACGAGAGTGCTGAACCGCTGAAAAGTGATGATCCTGAGGCAGTCATAGTGGATAATGAAATGGCACACGGACTGCATAGGTATTCTGCACCAATTTTCACCGTGACGTTGGCAGTATGGTGGAAGTTCCAGGTGTCGCGGGCCATAAAGTGAAACCAACACGACACACCAAAATGCCAAAATCCGAGTTGCTAAGTGCAACATGTTCTGCATTCGTACGAATACATTTCCTGTCACATTATAAACACTTAAATGCACCAGAACCCTCATGGCAACAATCGTTCAGTAGTCACTTTATCACAGTGGCATATTAGCTTGTAATCGGTGTTTTTAAAGTTCAGGATGTTCTGATTCCTAACTCGAACGAAGAACATGATATAAAACATTGGAAAAGCCATTCGGTGCACAGTGTTTTGTCGGCGTTGACACCAATTTATATGTGTGAAGGATTATCCCTGTGAAAAAATGATGAGTTTGTCATAATGGGGCGCTGGTCGCGGACCCAAATATAAGACGCAGACACTGAAGTACAGGGAACAGGACTAAGATTACCCTGAAAGCAAGGGAAGTCGGGAGAAAACATCGCTGGACATGGACACAGGAGCCTGCACTAGGACTCCGAGTCTGAGACTGGACAGGGAGCCAGAACATGGGTCTTGACTCGGGCTCATAACCCGGATACAGGCGAGGACTAGGGACTAGGAACAGACTAGACACAAGATAGTAGTGGGAATACGAAGCCTTGACTTGGACTAGACACGGTTCTAGGACTGGGCTTGGACAGGACGAGGGGACTCCAGCACCAGGCTGGGCGAGGTACTCCTGGGCTGGGCGAAGTATCCCTGGTCTGTACGGGGAATCTCCAGCAAAGACGAGGAACCTCCAACACAGAAGGTGGCCCATGAACTAGATTTGGCTGAGCTCTTGGACTCCTCCTTGGAACGCAGAGCGGGCACCCTTCCTGGGACGCAGGAACGGGACCCTTCCTAGGACGCAGGGCTGGGACGCGTTCTCGGACGCAGTGCCGGGACCCTTTGTAGGACGCAAAAATTGCCGAGGTAAACTGCCGAGGATTATGATGGGGACGATCCAGCACAGGACGAGGAATCGCCAGCACCGGCCTGGGCGAGGTACTCCTGGGCTGGGACACGGCGCCTGAACTTGGTATTGGAACTCAGAGCCTGGGTCTTGAGCACAGGAACAGGGAACACAGAGTCAGCGCCCCTCCTTGGGAAGCACAGGTTGTAGGACCAGGACGGACATAGAACAGGGACACTAAACACGGGGACGTAAAGAAACACTAAATACGGGAATACAAAGAGACAGTTCCAGACTCAACGGCAGATAGTTCCTTATCTTGGCATGGCAAGGTTCCGGTCTCAGTTTGAACTTGACGAGGTTTCACGGGAAGGTTTCAGGGAAAAGGGGAGGGACCAGTCCAGCCGGACTTGGTTTGAGAGGTATTTCAGTGCCAGCCCACAACGAGAATCAGGTTCCTCAATGACGGCACCCAACAGGGAGAAAACAGGAAAATCCAGAACAAGGATCCATGGACCGGAACGTGAACCGGAATGCGGATTTCACGGACTGGACCATGAAGGAGTAAGGCACAGACAGATTCTGTACTTATTGTATTGTGACAAGATCATAAGGTTTATTCATTATGGACTGTGACTTTAAAAAGTGAGAGAATGTGACGCTGATTCAGAGAGAGAGAGAGGCACAGAACAGCTGGTGAGTCGCTATGGTAATGGAAGGGTCGAAATATAAAATGGACAGCTGGTGTTCAGCACTTGGATATATATACAAGGTCAGCTGGTTTTCTGGCAGACACACGAGACACAGACAGAGAGCACAGACACTGGATGAGCTTTGAGGGCCCACGAAAGGAAGCGTTTTGTTCTCAGTGTGGAGAAGGAGTGATCTGTGAAAAGTTATCAGTGTGTTTAACCCGTGCCTGGGTTTATAGCTTTACCGAGTGAAGACGGTACCATTTATCGTGGTCACAGTCAGTGACGTGGAAAGATTTTCAGAGGACAACAGGAAGACCGACAGCATCGGCTTGCTTCGATAAGAATTCACCCCTCTCTCTCTCCACAGTTCTACACTCAGCATCACGAACTGAACTGACTTCTTTTATATACCATCGTAAGACTGTATCATTTACCACCTAAGCTTGATGAAGTTTGGGGTTTTATATTTCCACACATATATGGACAATCTCTGCTAATCTGTTTGATTTATTTGGTTTTATATTACTATATTACGTAGATACAAAATAGTGCTGGCCTGGTGAAAAATGTCTTCCAAGTGTCTGTTGGTCCAGGTCTTCAAGCTGTAGTATCGCTTGCAAGAGGAAAGTATCTGAAACACATTATGGTTGGCGTGCCTTTACTACCTGTTGATCTTCCAGGCCTTTTTCACTCATCTACTGATGTACGTATACTTCAGAAACGAATTTTCACAATCTCAGATTCGCTGGGCTATCAACACCACTCTCTGCGATTTTGGATAGAAACGTAGAACACCTAGAGAACTATACAGGTCCTTTGACCCACAGATTTGTGCCGATCATGTCCTTACATTAAAATTACCTTGAGTTACCCATAGCCCTCTATTTTTCTGAGCGCTATGCACCTTTCCCGGAGTCTCATAAAAGACGGTATCGTTTCCGCCTCCACCACCCTCGCCGGTAGCACAATCCATGCACTCACTACTCTCTGTGTAAAAAGAAACCTTACCCCTGACATATCCTCTGTATCTACTTCCAGGCACCTTAAGGCTATGCACTTTCTTACAAGCCATTTCTTCCCTGGGTAAAAAAAAGACTAGGACTATCCACACGATCAGTGCGTCTCATTATCCGTACACCTCTATCAGGTCACCTCTCATCCTACGTCGCTCCAATGAGAAAAGGCCAATTTCTCTCAACCTATTCCCATAAGACATGCTCCACAATACAAACAACAGTCTTGTAAATCTGTACTGCACTCCTTCTAAGGTTTCCACGTCCTTCCTATAGTATGGCGACTGGAATTGAGCACAGTACTCCAAGTACCTTCTTTATAGCTGCAACAATACTTACCGCCTCTGAATTTCAGTCCCACGATTGAGGAAGGCCAATGCCCTGTATGCCTTCGTAACCACAGAGTCCAGCTGCGAAGCAGCTTTGACTGTCTTACGTACCCGGACCACAGGACGCCTCTGATCATGCACACTGCCCACAGTCTTACCATTAATACTATAGTCTGCACTACCAAAATTGAAGCACCACACACTTATAAGGCTTGACCTCCATCTTTCACTTCTCAGCTCAGTTTTGCATCCTGTTAATGTTCCGCTGTAACTGTGACAATTATCCAACTATCCACAACACCCCTAACCTTTGTGTCATCAGCAAATTTACTAACACGTCCGTCCACTTCCTCATCAGGTCATTTATAAAAATCGTAAAGAGTAGGCTGCCCAGAACAGATCCCTCAGACACACCACTGTTCACCGGCCTCCATGCGGCATATGACCAGTCTAGAACCACACTTTGCCTTCTGTGTGCAAGCCAATTCTGAGTCCACAAGGTAATGTCCCATGCCTCCTTACTTCACTAAAATCCATCTACACTAGATCTACAGCTTTAGCTTCAACAATGCATTTAACGACATCCACAAAAAAAAAATAAATCAATCAGGGTCGTAAGGCATGGGCTTTGGAAAAGCCATGCTGATTATTCGTAATCAGATTATGCCTCTCCGAATGTTCATCAATCCTGCCTCTCACGATCTTCTCCATCAACTGACTAACCTCTGAAGTAAGACTCACAGGTCTATAATTTTCTGGACCATCCCCAGTCCCTTTCTTGAAAAACGGAGCAGCATCCACAATCCTCCAATCCTCCGGAACATCTCCCGTCCTCATTTATGATCCAAAGAATATCAACAGAATGTCAGCAATCTCCTCGCTCGCGTTCCACAGTAGCCTGGGGAACATCCCGTGCGCTTCTGGTGACTTATCTAACTTGATGCTTTCCAAAAGTTCCAGCACATCCTTTATCTAAATATCTACACGCTTTATCTTTTCCGTCCGCTGCAAGTCATCCCTAAAATCGGCAAGGTCCTTTTCCATAGTGAATACTGAATCAAAGTATTCATCCAGTCTGTCTGCTATCTCCTCCGGTTCCTTACACACTTTCCCACTGTCACTGTTGATTGGTCCTAATCTCTTACGTCCTCTCCTCCTGCTCTTCACATACTTGTAGAATTCCTTGAGGTTTTACTTAATCCTGTCAAACAAGGCATTTTCATGGCCCCTACCAAATTTCATTCTTAAGCTCCTTCCTGCTACCTTATAATCTATGATGATTTAGTTTTTTTTTGTATCTTTTGTTCTTGACTGCTTTTCTTCTTGACTGGAGTTACAACAGCCTGTACCCTACCATCTTTTACATGTCTCATGAGAAAATACCTACGCAGAACCCCACACAAATGTCCCCCGCACATTTCCCACTGTTCCTCCGTACGATTCCCGGAGAACATCTGTTTCCAGTTAATGCTTCAAAGTTCCTGCCTGATGGCCTCATATTTCCCCTTACTCCAGCTAAACGTTCCCCTAACTTTTCTGTTCCTATCCTTCTCCAATGCTATGGTTAATGAGATGGAATTGTTATCACAATCTCCATAATGTTCTCCCACGGAGAGACCTGACAATTTAACAGGGATCACTTCCCAATACCAGATAAACTACACGCTCTCCTCTTGTAGACCTCTCTACATGTGGTGCCTGGAAAACCTTTGAACACACTTAGTAAACTCCACCCAATGTCAGGACCAATGACATGGATAGTAAGAAGGAGGGCGTCCTGCAAGGAAAGCTTAGGAGTTAGGTGAAAATTTGAAGGACAGCACCTAGAGTTGCAATCTGAGGAGCGTTACCCGTGCCGCATGCTAGTGAGGATAGATATAGGAAGATAATGCAGCTACATACATGGCTAAGGAGTTGGTGCAGGAGGGAGGGCTTTATGTTTCTGGACAACTGTGCCTCGATCCAGGGAAGTTGGGACCTTTGGGAGTAATATCCCACTGAAGTGGGAGTAATATCCTTGCGGAGAGATTTGCCAGTGCTGCGCTGGGGGGAAGGGGGTTAAAAGTAGATTTGCAAGGGGAGAGGAACCAGAGTGTCAGAGCAGATGGAGACGTGGAGGAGGATAAAGGTCATGCGAGAACAGTAAGTACAGTCCATGGAGTAAGGGCAGATCTAACATATAAAGAGGCGTCGAGGAAAGGGAAGCCGAATAAAGTGTGCAAAGGTTGTAAATTAGAAGAGGTAAAGTGCGTGTACTTCAATGCAAGAAGCTCAGAAATAAAGGTGATGAACTGAGAACTTGGATACAAACATGGAATTATAATATAATGTCCATTACAGAGAGTTGGTTGGCACCAGGGTGGGAATGCATGCTCAATATTCCTGGATTTCAATGTTTAAAAGGGATAGAAAGGGGGTGAAAGGAGTGGAGGGGTGGCATTACTGGCCAGGAATACTATTACAGCTACAGAAAGAGTGGATATAGCACCATGATTCGCTTTTGAGTCAGTATGGGTGGAAGCCAGGAACAGGAAGGGAGCATTTACTCTATCTGTATGCCCCCTGGTATAAAAAGAGATACCGGGGAGCAGATTGAGACGCAGATTTTGGAAAGATGCAAAAAAACAAAGTTGTTATCATGTGTGAATTTATCTTCCCTAATATTGATTGGCACCTGCTTAGTTCCAACAGTTTCGATGGGCCAGTGTTTGTTAAGTGTGTCCAGGACGGTTTCCTGTCACAGCCTGCTGACAGGCCGACTGGGGGATACACCTCATTAGATCTAGTATTAGGTGAGGAACCGTGTCAGGTCAGAGATCTCTCAGTGTGTGAGCATTTGGGGGACGGTGACCACCTCTTCCCGGCCTTTAACATTCTCAAGGAAAAGATTCAGAAAGGATAGGATTTGTTTTAATTGGGGAAGGGCAAATTATCAGGCAATAAGGCTCGTACTTGCTGGTGTGTTTTGGGATGATTGTTTTGCTGCGAAATGTACTATTAACATGTGGTCGATGTTCAGGGATCTCTGGCAGGATTTTAGGGATACATTTGTCCTGGTGTGGAAGACAAAGAATGGTAGGGTGAAGGAACCATGGGTGACAGGTGAGGTAGAGAATCTAGTCCGTTGGAAGAAGGCAGCAAACATGAGGCTTAGGAAGAAGGATCAGATACGGATATTGAGGAATATAGGGCAGCAAGAAAGGAGCATTATAAGGAGCTGAGAAGTGCAAGAAGGGGGCATGAGAAGACCTTGGCGAGTAGGGTAAAGGAAAACCTCATGCCATTCTACAATTATGTGAAGATCAAAAGGTTGACAGGGGTGAAGATAGGACCGATTAGAGATAAAGTTGGAAAGATGTGCCTGGAGGCTGTGGAATTGAACAAAGTCCTCAATGAACAACTCACTTCGGTATTCACCAACGAGAGGGAACTTGATGTTCTGGAGCAGGTTCATATTAAATGAGAGCAGGTGTTCGAATTGTTAAAATACATTAGGACGGGTCAGTCCCCGAGGCATGACGGAGAATTTCCCAGGCTAATCCACGAGCCGAGGGAAGAGATTGCTGAGAATCTGGCTAGGATTCTTCTGTTCTCGTTGCCCATGGGAATGGTACTGGAGGATTGGAGGGGAGTGAATGTTGTCCACTTGTTCACAAAAGTTAGTAGGAATAGCCCGAACAATTAAAGACCAGTGAGTCTTTCGTCTGTGGTGAGAAAGCTGTTGGAAAAGATTATTAGAGATAGGATCTATGGGCTTCTAGAGATTCATGGTCTGCTCTGGAATAGTCAGCATCGCTCTGCGAAGGGCAGATCGCATTTATCAAACCGGTTAGAGCTCTTTGAGGAGGGGACTAGGCATGCAGTTGATGGTAGATCAGTGGATGTGATCTACTTCGATTTTACTGAGGCATTTGTTAAGATTCCGCATAGTAGGCTTATTCATAAAGTGAGACGGCATAGGATCCAAGGATCATTAGCCAGGTGGATTCAAAATTGGCTTGCCTGCAGAAAGCAGACGGTCGTGTTGGAGTGAATACCTTCGGTTTAGAGGGTTGTGACTAGTGGTGTCTCAAAACGATCGATTCTGGGACCCCTATTTTTCGTGATTTTCATTAATGACCTAGATGTGGGGGTAGAAAGGTGAGTTGACAAATTTGCAGACGACACAGTGGTTAGTGGTGTTGTGGACAGTGTAGAGGACTGTCGAAGATTGCAGAGGCATTGATAGGATGCAGAAGTGGGCTGAGAAATTCCAGGGAGTTCAACCCGGACAAATGTGGGGTGGTACACATAGCCAGTAAGGGCGTTGTTGATGGTGATCCTGCAGAAAGCCGTGAGGATTTGGGGACGCATGCCAAACCGCTACAGCCGTCTAACGTGGAAGAGGCGCTGTTGTCCTTTGTTTTACAGCAGCCAGCCGATATGTGGACCCCCCAACACACACACATATCTTTAAAAAATTTTAGACCTTTTTCAGAATTTCCAACACCGTTAAGAATTGAAGCAATAAACACTATTGGATGTCGGCGATTCTTTGCTAATAAACGACAGACACCGTCCAATCGGAACATTTTAGTTTTGTCATATTGCTACCAGTTATTGCGACTGCCTGACATCGATTAATTGTGCTGTCAGTTGTGGTTTGTGTCTGGTTAAGGAGCATATTACAGGGGTTGGGAGACAATAAAGTGCCGCCCAGATTTCGGTTCCTGTAAAAAAAAAATCTTGCTCTGAGGTATCGTTTATCTGTATTTAGAAGTAGAAGAAATCTTGCTGTCCAGGAAGATTCTGGTTACAGAATATGGTCTTGCAAAGAATCTTTCAGAGAACAGCGCAAGTGGCCGCATACCAGATTGATGAAGAAGATATCCTGGCAATACTTGCAAAGATTTTCGGGCTCTTGCCTACTGTTCCGTAGTTCTCCGCCAAGACATTTATTACGTTGCCAGTCCCTTTAGAGATACCTCTCTTGGTGTTCTGTGTACAATTGTATTCGCCTTTTTTATAGAAATGTTAGAATGGAGTGAAGACAGCATTTACAAAGAACTGTTGCGTATGACTTTATAGAAATCATGATTATGCTCAGACACAGTCAATATGCACACTATTGTTTTCTCCATAATGTTGTGACATCGTTAAGTAAAGGGAGTAGGTGTAATTTCAGAGGACAGAGATGCAGTTGGAATTTGAGGGACATTTTATAACACAGTGTATGGACTGTTTCTTGAATAGCCTGACAAAGGAAGTGTCATCAACTATACTGAAGGAAAAATTGGGCAGATTAAGTAATCAGAATGGATTAGTGAGATGTGGATCTACCCGGACAAACGGAACTAGGTCAGATGGCCATGTCGTTCGGCAAAGAGATACTGGGACGAAAGACTCTTTTCTGTGCTCAATGATTCTTGAACTCTACTCTGCATTGCTGCTGCATTCCGTGAACGTCAGGTAATAACTATATAACCATTTAACAATCACAGCACGAAAACAGGCCATTTTGGCCCTCCTAGTCCTTGCCGAACCCTTAATCTCACCTAGTCCCACCTACACGCACTCAGCCCATAAACCTCCACTCCTTTCCTGTCCATATACCTATCCAATTTTACCTTAAATGACACAACTGAACTGGCCTCTACTACTTCTACAGGAAGCTCATTCCACACAGCTATCACTCTTTGAGTAAAGAAATACCCCCTCGTGTTTCCCTTAAACTTCTGCCCCCTAACTCTCAAATCATGTCCTCTAGTTTGAATCTCCCCTACTCTCAATGGAAACAGCCTGTTCACGTCAACTCTATCTATCCCTCTCAAAATTTTAAATACCTCGATCAAATCCCCCCTCAACCTTCTACGCTCCAATGAATAGAGACCTAACTTGTTCAACCTTTCTCTGTAACTTAATTGCTGAAAACCAGGTAACATCCTAGTAAATCGTCTCTGCACTCGCTCTAATTTATTGATATCTTTCCTATAATTCGGTGACCAGAACTGCACACAATATTCCAAATTTGGCCTTACCAATGCCTTGTACAACTTTAGCATTACATCCCAGCTTCTGTACTCAATGCTTTGATTTATAAAGGCCAGCGTTCCAAAAGCCTTCTTCACCACCCTATCTACATGAGACTCCACTTTCAGGGAACTATGCACAGTTATTCCTAGATCTGTCTGTTCCTCTGCATTCCTCAATGCCCTACCATTTACTCTGTATGTTCTATTTGGATTATTCCTGCCAAAATGAAGAACCTCACACTTCTCAGCATTAAACTCCATCTGCCAACGTTCAGCCCATTCTTCTAACCGGCATAAATCTCCCTGCAAGCTTTGAAAATCCACCTCATTATCCACAACACCTCCTACCTTAGTATCATCGGCATACTTACTAATCCGATTTACCACCGCATCATCCAGATCATTTATGTATATTACAAACAACATTGGGCCCAAAACAGATCCCTGAGGCACCCCGCTAGTCACCGGCCTCCATCCCAATAAACAATTATCCACCACTACTCTCTGGCATCTCCCATCTAGCCACTGTTGAATCCATTTTATTACTCCAGCATTAATACCTAACGACTGAACCTTCTTAACTAACCTTCCATGTGGAACTTTGTCAAAGGCTTTGCTGAAGTCCATATAGATTACATCCACTGCCTTACCCTCGTCAACATTCCTCGTATATTCTTCAAAAAATTCAATAAGGTTTGTCAAACATGACCTTCCACGCACAAATCCATGCTGGCTACTTCTAATCAGATCCCGTCTATCCAGATAATTATAAATACTATCTCTAAGAATACTTTCCATTAATTTACCCACCACTGATGTCAAACTGACAGGTCTATAATTGCTAGGCTTCCTTCTAGAACCCTTTTTAAACAATGGAACCACATGAGCAATACGCCAATCCTCCGGCACAATCCCCGTTTCTAATGACATATTAAAGATCTCCGTCAGAGCTCCTGCTATTTCTACACAAACTTCCCTCAAGGTCCTGGGGAATATCCTGTCAGGACCCGGAGATTTATCCACTTTTAAATTTCTTAAAAGCGCCAGTACCTCCACCTCTTTAATTGTCATAGGTTGCATAACTTCCTTACTTGTTTCCCACACCTTAGACAATTCAATATCCTTCTCCTTAGTGAATACCGAAGAGAAGAAATCATTCAAAATCTCTCCCATCTCCTTCGGTTCCACACATAGCTGACCACTCTGATTCTCTAAGGGGCCAATTTTATCCCTCACTATCCTCTTGCTTTTAATATAACTGTAGAAACCTTTCATAATGTGATCATTGCGACTGTAAAACGCTCTACACTGCGGTCAGGCGTTTCAGATGAACCGCAGAAACACAGGAGTATTCCTACTCCCAGTGATAACGTCCATTATTGATGAACCACGGATTTATTTCAAGCAGACGGAATATGCATTACACTTTTTAAGTAAACGCGATTTGAATTTTTTTAACTATTTGTTTTTTTTTGTTTGTTTGTTTCTTTCACTAGACTTAACCTTTTGGTAATTATCATTCTGTGCCAAGGAAACTCCGGTGTCTCCAAATGTGTAACGCAATACCTGGTGGCGATGGCTGTGTAAAATATAATGGTAGTGATTATCGTCGTCCTGTTATACCATATGCGTGAAGCATGCGGACTTTACAGTATCCGGGGCAAATCGACTATGTCCTGGGTCACGTGGCGGGTGATTTTTCTGTCAGTTTCACTTTCGATCGCTTCGTGGCAATTTGCTCAATTAAATTTAAAACACAATGCTGCCACCCTGAAATTGCTGATTTGATGAGGGGCATAGCATTCATATTATTCTGTTTTAAAAAAGTCCTTTTTTTATTTCCTGTACATGGAAACAGCAATGTTTTTCGTGAGGGATAGCTGGGTCTGTTTCAGTAGACTCGTACTTTATTTTCCGGAATCTTTTGAGTGGTCTTACTGGGTGGACCGTCTGTTGAATACGTTATTCCTTTCTTCCTCATTCTGACCCTCAATGCTTTGACAGTCAGACAGATTTTGGCGACGAGCAGCGTCCGCAGGGGGCTCAAGGTACCGGAAATTTCAGGTAACAGCGAGATCCGGAAATTTAAAGCATGAGACAATCCATCATTCTGCTTTTCACCCTGTTGGCGAAATTCTTCCTCTGTTGGGCGACAACCACTCTGGAATTCATTATGATGCAATGCATCTACACAGATCTGGAAATGTCTATTGGGCTTTTTTTAAACACGGTTCTGGGGTCCTAGGATTCAGAATGTCAGCAGCTGCGGAAATAAATGTATTTACCGGTGACCCAGATCAGGTTCAGAGAATTTATAAACAAATTCAACGCCCAGAAAGCTTTGGTGTTTTCAATGAGTACAGCATTTGTTTCCAGCGGCTCTGCATTGGCGTTCTGTTTTTGAAAGAATCAACCTGTCAAAGATTAAGTTGCTTAGCCACTTCCTTTTTGTGAAATGTAATTTATCTTGCACATTATATCACCCTAAAGTCCAATATTAAATCTACGTACTGGAGATTCATTTTTGAAGTGCGCATTACACGAATCTTTGGAATGGTTGGGCAGTGTCTGCCGATCCTGGCATCCATTTTCTTTCTCTTCATGTTCAGTTCTCTGTGCCTTCATATAATGTTCCAGTTTGCCAACCGTACGAGCACGTTGCTGGGAGATTTATTGCACGTGTTCTGTCTGTTTAACGCTTTCTACGTTGAGCACAAAACGCCTACAATGTGAATCAGATTATAATATTGCTTCGGACAGCTTCACTATAACATGCCAACACTTCAGTACATTTTTCCTATTGGTCTGACGGTATTTCCATCCATAAGCTGAGTTTTCTTTGCTACAGCTTTTCCCCTTTACAACAATATTGTTGCATTTTAATTGTTTTAATGAATTATTGTCTGATTTTGCACATTCAGCCATAGATCGGCTCGAATATTTTCGGAAGTCGTCCATGAAAGAAAGAAACAATGCTAGTTACTTTTCCGATGTATTCGGTATCAAACAATAATAAAGAATGGAGGGATGCCGAGACCTGTGTGGGGTCCAATGAAAATTATAACAACAAGAAGTTTCTAAATACAATGACACCAGAGTTCATCGTGACCGTAGTGGAGAAGTACCATTAACGAGTTCTCCTCCGACAAAACTGGAAATTCAGCTCTTTCTTAATCCACCACGTGTAATCACACAACCGCAGTGTCTGTAGAAAGTTAACACTATATCTGCTCTCAGGTTTTCTTCTGACATGAATACAGCATTTACATTATTGCCGTTTCACTTTCACTGAAATCCTCGATTATCTAACGAGCACTTGTTTTTTTGTGAACTGCATGACCTGACAAAGAGCTGTTTTTCACTCAATATTTCCAAATACGATTTTACTTGACTCTTCTATGCAGATTACTTTCAGCTACTACGTCCTTTTATTTTTTTTTTCATCATCATGGTGTCTCTGAGACCAAGCAGACCCCTTATTTTGCATTTTTACCCGGTGATAATCAATGATGAGACGTCAGGATTATGAATTGCGAAAAGAGTCAGGGAGGCACGGCAGAACAGTACCGTGCAAGGTATCAGACTGCAATTACTTTAAAACAAGAAGCCATGGAAGAATGGGATAGAAACTCAGAGCAGGAGAGTGCAAAACTATAGAGATTATACGAACATGATTGGAGAAGAATGGTCGATCAATGGAAAGACCGGCAAATAAGCTTTAAGTGTTGTCATTGCCTTGTTAATGAGGAAATGTATGGAGTTGCATTATTGATTGGGCAGGAAATCATGCTGAAAAGTACTTATATCACAAAGGACAGAATATCCAGTGACGTCCTCTGGGAACAACCTATAGAATCATAAAGATGGAATAACAAAACAGGGCACCCGATCATCAGCAGGGAATAAAGGTGAAATTATGGGGTGAAGTAACAGGTGGTATACGAAAAATAATAGAGTCTAACACTTTGTGAATTGCCCTGCCCGAATATTGCCTGCGATTTCTGAGTATTTGAGACTGTACAAGTAGCTCATTTGTCAGTGCGGAACTCATTTGTGCTGACCTCGTTTCCAGGCTGTTAACAGGAAGGGTAAAACAGACATTCAAGTTAAAGACCTAAATTTTGAGAACCCTCACGTAAGTGGCATAAGGTAAAACTTCGCAAATATTCTATTAGAAGAGGAAACCGGACAAGTGTGAAGTAATCAAGAAGATATCGGTGGCATAACTTTCACATTAGAGTACAGGGCAGTGCTGACTCATTTAGGCAAGAGCTCATTGAGGACATCGTCAGGAAAAATAGGGAGATAGGTACCAGATATAGGCATCTGGGATGAAGCCTGTTCCTTGTGTAAAATAAAGTTGAGGCGGGACTTGATAGAGTTATTTAAAATTATGAGGGGGATAGATAGAGTTGACGTGGATAGGTATTTTCTATTAAGTGTAGGGGAGATTCAAACAAGAGGGCATGAGTTGAGAGATAGGGGGCGGAAGTTTAAGGGTAACACGAGGGGGGATTTCTTTACAGAGAGACTGGTAGCTGTGTGGAATGATCTTCCAGTAGAAGTGGCAGAGGCAGGTTCAGTATTGTCATTTAAAGTAAAATTGGATAGGTATATAGACAGGAAAGGAATGGAGGGTTATGGTCTGAGTGCGGGTCAGTGGGAATAGGTGAGAGTAAGCGTTTGGCATGGACCAGAAGGGCCGGGATTACTTGCTTCCTTGCTGTAATTGTTGTATGGTTATAATCTTTTTTTTTATTTCTCAACTTGAATATTTTTCCACATTCAACAGTCATTGCGCACAAAAATTCCCGGTGCGCGCATGTCTTTCTTTACAGAATCCGTAAATAATGCAGGAAGATGATACACTGACCCGCCTTGTTCGCTTTCAACAAGGCAGTGTCTACGAATGCCGTGTGCTCTTCCTAGAGAGTAAATCAATAGGCCCTGTCTCATAAATAAATGTTACTACTCTGCACGGACAAGTAGTCACACGGCGATATTTATGAGTATCCCCAGAAAGCCATGAAACCAAACACCACTAGAAAAGGCCTAACTTTCCAAGCAATTGAGAGAGGAGTGTTCCTGTCTATGCCAGTTTCAACTGAGAGAAAAAATATTAAAGGTGAGATCGGAGTGGAGTGAATGCAGACGTGATTGAACATACGTTTGCTTCGAAAGGATCTTCATTAGAGATCAGGAAGCGAGATGACGCTCTTTCTCTGAAGCAGAGAAGATCCTAGCTCATTTTCGAGAGTATCAGAGAACTAATACTTTCAAACCGGTGTTAGCTCCCTTCCTAATTCTGCGTTCTACTCACAGTCTATTAACACAATCCTAACACAATGTCTTCCCTTTCCGGAGCTGTGATACTACCACACACTCCCTGTGATAAAGGCTTTCCCTTTACTCTGTTTTACCCGACTATGAACATTTTGAAACATCTGAACCCCGAGATGTCTGGACTTCATTCGTCCCGTTGTGATTGAATTGACTATTTCTTACATCCTTCACACACAAGAGGAATACAAATCTTTAGGTTACGTCTCTGTCTAAATGTCCATTGTGAAATCCTAGTAATTTAAAGTAATTTAGAATAAATAGAACAGTCAATGGAGCATAGAAACAAACACTCAAATCAGCGTGAGTTAATCAGTTTGGAGGCCTGGTGGATGAAGTTGTCCCGAAGCCTATTAGTCCTGGCTTTTACGCTGTGGTGACATTTCCTGGATAATTGTCAAATCTCTGCGATAGTTCAGAATTTATTCTTTTCACGATGACCAGTCACATGGTTGTTTGGATTTATGAGATATTTGCCAATTATGCTGATTTTTAGAACTGTTTTATTCTAAAACTCCGCTGAATTGCAATTGGAGTGGGCGTTATCTACACAAATGGCCATTTAACGTAAACACATACATCATTCCATCCTTCAGCTCTTGTCTGAATTTCCTCTGTGTCAGTGTATAGATACAAGTATTGGTGCACACACTGAGAGTTTGCAACATGTACGCAGATTGCTGTAGTATGTATACCGGGGAATTCAAATATCTGTCCTGATAATGGTAATTTACCGTTTGCCATCGCAGGGAATGAGCTGCATACGGCACCCAGAAAAATATGAAATTAGTTGAAATTGCAAATAATAAAATCATCGATTTTCTGCGGTTTTCCAACTCGGTATCTTTCTGTTTGTCGGTGCTCTTCCGAAGCCCTCTGCGGACTCTGTTTGCCGCAATTATATGTCTCACTGTTAGCCCATTGAAGACAAGAATTAAACCGATCGGTAGCAACGGTGTTAAAATGCCATCTAGTATTTCCATTCCTTTCCACACTGGTAAAGTAGCGTATTCATGTGAGAAGGCGCAACGCCACGGCAAGTTGTCAATATTGACGTAGGGTTCAACTATAAAGTAAAAAGAGGCATTTTTCCCGCAGCTCACTATAAGCACCGTCACCATAACCACTGTTGCTGTTCTCTCAGTGCAGTATCGTTCCCCAAACTTTCGACAACATATTGCGATGAAATGATCGACGGTAAAACTGACTGTAAACCAAACAGAACAGTCCCTCGAAACAATAATAAATATAAATGTAACTGTGCATACAGGAGTGATGAGCAGGTATCTTGAAAAAATGTAGATGTTGTTGGTGTTTTCTAATAAAGCGAAAACGATAACCACCATCATATCCGCTGTTGCCATTCCAACCAGGTAACGGGTGATGCATTTGGAGAGTCCGCATTTTCCACGAGATAGGATCACAATCGCCGTTAAATTAACTACAAAAAAAATTGGAGAGAGAAAAAAATAAACAAAGTGAAAAGAAGAAATTCAATTTGTGCGGAATCGATACGTGCAGTCCGGTTGGAGAATAATGGACAGAATTAGTGGGTGGGCGACTTTCCGACAGATTAGAACCGGGCTTCAGATTTCCACGACTCACGAACTGCTGAAGTTTGATAGCTCGATATACAACACCATTTCCATTATCTGAGGTGAAATAACCGAAGGGTCAATTTGCAACTCAAATCCTGAGATTTAATGTATAAGTTACAATTTACCGTTTATGGAAGAACAGACCTGCGTGTCGATATTCGACTGGCCGGTCAGTTGAAAAGGGTTCTAGTCTGCAAATGCGACCAGAAAGCCGAGCAATATGAAACTATGGAATAATGGAAATATCAGCACTAACACAACTGACAAAGAAAATAGAAAATCATCACGTAGAAACAATTTGGAATCACATTTCAGACGAATGTAGCCTCTGTGCTCAGTAAAAGTCCAAAAAATGCAACCGATCGAAAGCAAGATGACGGTAGCACCATACATTCAGTGACCAGATCCAGTACCTTACAAGGTACACCTATCGCAACAATTGCAGAATAAAAAACGCCGGCGATGTAGTAAATCGCTGGATATGCCATATTCCGTCAGAGGAAGCGTTCAGTTGCACGGAACGTTCCAACTGCTCATATGGGCTGGTGGCAGGTTTTACAGAGTTATATGCAATTCAGAGTAATTCCACTGAGGCAATTAGTGTGGTTATGACATCTGTCGCCCGAGAGACAACCAGCTACACAAACAATTACATTAATGTATTTTCTCTCTCTGTCACCTTGCCATGGTTTCGTATTCCGAAGGGATGTTACAGGATATTAACTTTTAAACAAACGATAATATGCTCGTTGCTATTGCACTTTCCAAGACATCTGACGTCAGCTGCTAAAATGGGATATTTTCTGATCAGTATTGTTTTTCACACAGACAATCATCCTGAACAATCAACAGGGATAATCTACTTCCAACAGATTTATTTTGTCACATTCAGCACAGCACATTCGCTTCTGACATTGAGGGCGAGTCATCAGCTCGGCAGGTGAAATACGGTACATCCTTTTGAGGGGAAAAATAGGACATTTTTTTTCTGTCGCTTATTTTGTTAATTTCGAGTCATTTGAATGACGAAAGTCACAATAACAGTTTAGGACATGAATCAAAATATAAAACTTCATATGTATGTTCTGAGCACATCAAGGAGATAGAGAACAATATTCCAAGGACCTTTGAAAATAACAATTTACGCGCCCATGCGGATTTAGGTGCGGCTTGTGGACCGATTCATGAGAGTTCTTTTCTCGATTAGCAGAGAGTGGATGGTTGCTTCTTTGACTATGACAAGTTTAGTGCAGAGATTGGAATTAGGCCTATTTTTATCATGCATGTGACTCCTAATTTGGAGGCGCTTTTCCAGCCAGGAGCTCTATCCAGACTTGTAAATAGATGTTGTCCGGCTAGGAAATGGGCTGGAAAATGGCAGATGGCATTTAATGCAGACAGGTTTGAGATGGTCTGGGTTGTGAGATAAGATAAAACAGATTTCGACACACACACTGAATTTGTGTGCAGTATGTATAAAGAGACCTGGCGATACAGATCGATAATTTCAGGAAATCGGTGTCACAGGCAGTTCGGCCCGTAATGAGCTCTGATCACAGTGACCTTCACAAACTCATTACTGAGTACACGAGTTGGGACGTTATGTTGAAGCTCACATGTTGGTGAGGCCGTAGATAGAAGATCGTGGACTGTTCTGGCCACCTACATTTTTGAAATATCACTAAGCTTCGAAATGTCCAGCGATAATTTGAAAGGTAGAGTTAGGTTATGAACAGGGTGACTGCATGCAGATTTTCCTAATCCAGGGTCTATACAATTGACACTATGGAGAGGGTGTGTGGATACTAGAGAGTGTGTGCATTGGAGATTTACAAGGGCGTTGCCTGGAATGGAGGTGAATAATCAGAGGCTTTTTCCTTGTACTGAAATATCTGTCACGAGTGGGCACAGATATAGTGTGCTTTGAAGTGGGTTCAGAGGAGATATCAGGGGTACTTATATTTTTTTTAATGCAGAGTGTAAAGTGCATGGAACGGGCTGCCGGTGACGGTGGTGGAGGCTGTTACGATAAGGTATTTTAAGAGATTCTGGACAGGTACATGGAGCTTACAAAAATAGAAGGGTATGGGTAGCCCTAGGTAATTACTCAGATAGGGACAATTTCGGCACAGTTTTGGGGACCGAACGTCCTGTACTGTGCTGTAGGTTTTCTATATTTCTATGTTTATATGACGCTGGAAGAAGCAAAGGATAAATTCTCCGGAAGGTGAGGCATAGATGTCGAGAAATGCTCACCCGTTTCAGGGTGATAATGTCATTCAGTCAACCGAAGGTGAGACAAACATTGTGCAAAAACAGACATTGAAACCCGAAAAGTAATGATGATTACTGTCTGAAGTAATGGAAATGCAGGAAACTGCACCAAATTTCAAGCGTGTCAGGATGTTTTTTTCTGGATATTCAATGGGGAGTATCTAAGGACACAGACCAACGTAATGTTTACGTGCTCGAAAGTGTTGTTCTGCCAACTCGGCAACAAAATCCTAAATGCTGTCTCTCCGGTGAATACAATTTCTGTCAATGTCATCCAGAAAATATGGATTTTGTTCTGGTTAAATAAATATCATAAACATTTGTTATGCTAAATATCATCAACTATAACCAGCGTTTAATAACTAACGGATCAGTAAAACGCTGGTCTTCCAACTTCAGGAACACATATACATTTACTTCTTTTTGCCTGCTTAAAATACTCCCTGTCGTTAAGAGAGACATTGTGCTCTCCCAAAGATTGGATTGGATACTTATATTGTGCACGTTGTACATGGTATGAAAGTAATCTTTCTCAAATTAGCAGCTCAATTCCGTGACAAAATAAAATCTCCAAGACCCTTCATTTTAAAATGTTGTAAACAGTGTATTCCTTGCGGCTCCGGTGGCGAGCTTGTCGCAATTAACCTAGAGGCACCTCGTCCTCTTTGAGTCCCTCCTGACACTCAGCTCTTATCAGTGGCTCCCAGTAACTGTTTGCATCCGACAGTGGCATACCCCGGTACGGCGCTTCGACAGGCGGGCTAAACGAGGTAAGGGTAGGCGGCCAGTTTGAACCTCCATGAGTTATGGATTTGCCTACGCAAGCATGTGAAGCCAGTACCCGGACTCGGCGAATGTGATCAACTACGAGATCGAACACGAAAGAAAACGGTGCAACTGTTCGTGGAGAGCGAAGGTCAAAGCAAGGCACAAAATGCGTCATTGGTATCCACATCAGCCGAGGAAGTCTCCAATCTTGACGTTGTTTCCTGCCATCGGACCAAGAATCTTCAGGCCGAGAGAGTGGTACTGCCCCAGTGCAACGTGTTTTTTGCACTGGGATAATCTTCCTTTACAAGTTGCAACATCGTCAGAAATAACAAAAATTCAAATGCAATAAAAATAATTAAACAAATAAAGAATTAAAATTAAATCAACGAACCAAATCAGCTAGGTTCTAATACATTGAAATTCTTCTCGGATTTTAGCTTTCATTATTTTCAGTACCATGTCAAGTATACATCTGTTTTCTAGTTATAATTCTGCATATTCCATAGTAATCGTCACCACGGCTATTTCAAAGAAAGAGATGTTCAGTTTATCGGCAACAGACGCATATAAATAGATAGACAGATAGATAGATAGATAGATCGATAGATAGATAGATAGATAGATAGATAGATAGATAGATAGATAGATAGATAGATAGATAGATAGATAGTTAGATAGATAGATAGATAGATAGATAGATAGATAGATAGATAGATAGATAGATAGATAGATAGATAGATAGATAGATAGATAGATAGATAGATAGATAGATAGATAGATAGATAGATAGATAGATAGATAGATAGATAGATAGATAGATAGATAGATAGATAGAAAGAAAGAATGAGAAGGATTACACTTACGACACAGGTAAATTGATTCACTTTCTGGGCTGCGAGGAGCAACTGAGAGTATTTCCCTTCTTCCAATGGATCCAGTACTGCAATGAACAGGACTGTGAAACATCTACAGACGCATCACTGAGAATCTGGGAGTCAACGGTGCCTACTCTGACATGGCACCGGCCACATGGATATTGTAGCTGCTTGTACAGATCACTCAATTCTGCAAAGTTATTATCACATTTCTTTCGTTCCCACTAACTCTCACATAAAGAATGTCACTGCTTATTCAGAACCATCTTCAAGTATAAAGGTAAAATCATTGATTGTACAACATCATGATGGACATATCGAAAACAATATGTATGACCATTAAACCATATCAATAAACCCCTTTATAAAGAAAGTTCTACAGCACAATGGCACTGTTATTGATGATGCCCTGCAATCAATATTCACACTGTCGCTGCACATCAGAATATATTGTTTATCCGTTTACGTGTCAATGACCGCTCCGTTGCGGCAAATACAATGTTGATAGATGGCTCCGTGATGTATAACCATTAACCACATTTATAGTACCTGCACAGCATGGGATGGCTACGAGATGTGAACAGATTCAATACCTTACATGTTGTACGGTCAATGTAACAACGAGTGACCGAGACATCATTGGACATAAAGACACTTAACATCGGCTTCTGTTGTAATTTTCGTACTCATATCAGGTGTGACCCAGCGGATAAGGATAAATATTCACTATTATTTTCTATCATCACATTAGGACGTGTTTATATTTTCGGGCAATCGCGCATTTTTATTTTCGTATATCTAAAAGAAATTCAGTGTCGTTTATTTGCAATTCCTGCTGCAGGCTTATAACTAGTGGGTTCGTGGATAAAGTACCGGAATGACGAAAATAGATGCAGCTGCGTTCAGTGTGTTCAGATAATGGGAACCACCGGTGAACATAAGAATGCCGAACTTTCATCGCATTTACACAACCGACATGATCTCCTCTGATGTTTCACGCTAGCAATACAAAAGTGAATATAATTGCTAAAATGTTCCGTATACGTGCAAAAATATGTTAGGTATTTTTCATCTTTGAAAAAAAAATGTGCTGCATGTTGCGAATAAATATGTGAGTTTTCTGCTGTTTCAAGCAAATGGCGTAGAACAACAAGAGAGAGATATTGTACATCAGTAGTCAGATTAATTACAGTCTGCGTGAGATGTAGTTAACCCGCTATAGTTCGGCACTTGCAGAATTACGAGATACGCTCAGTTATACGTTTGTGTACAATAAATTTGAGATAGTTTTTCAAAAGATTTTGAAATGATTGGTAAATATTGCTCTAATGAAACAAGATGTTGCAAGGAACAGAATAAAGTGTTCTCTGCAGTATGAACAGTGAGTGACCTGAAATAGAACCGGATGAATTTGCACAAGCTCCAGATGGTGAGGAATGTAAACAGGTGGGAGAGATATCCTTCTTGTTCAGCTCCTTGCATTTCTGGACTCGTATGCGGATCCGAGGAAACAGAATCGGGGATTGCTTAAACATTTGCCACTTGTATTCAGTGACTACAACTAATGGTCTGGGAATCGTGAAGTGTTGTCATTTATTCACTTACAGTGCAATGATAGGTAGAGCTTGATATTATACAACCGAACTTTATTGCGGTTTCCAGTCATGAAGAATATTTTAATTGTTGCTTTCCCAGAACAATTGCTGCGCACACACTGGCAATATCATTGCTGACCATGTTGGTAACGACACTCGTAATCCAGGCCCATTACTGACCAGGCTAATAATACTGGTCACAGCCGACTGACCAGTAACAGACAGTGCAGAGAATCACTTACTAATGGACATTGATTTAAAGTGAAGAGAGAAAATAAAAATAATAGGAAGTGGAGGGACGATTCTGACCAATTAAGTGGGTAAGTTTATGGAAACAGCTGCCCGAGGATGTGTTTTAGGTTTCCACTCTCACATCATTCAAAATGTACTTGGACAGTCCTTAGAGGCCTATCAGATGCTTGAATCCTCCATTCTGCGACACGTTTCAGCCGAGGGTAGAATTTGTGCTGGGTAAATGTCCGAAATGTGCAGCGGAACAAAAGCAAGACGATGGCGCCTCACATAGTGTGACCAGTTGCACTATCTTATCACGGAAACCAATCGCTACAACTGCAGGATATAAAAGGCCCACGATGTAGTATATCGCTGGATATCTCCTATTCTGTCAGCAGCAGCGTTCAGTTGACGGAGCTTTCCAAATATGCAACATGGACTGCTGCCAAATTTTACAGAGTTATATGCAATTTAGAATTATTCCTCTGAGACAGTTAGTGTGATTATTACATCAGTCACATTAGAAACAGGGTTGTTATCATGGGAGACTTTAACTTCCCCGACATTGATTGGCACTTGATTAGTTCCAAGGGTTTAGTTGGGGCAGAGTTTGTTAAGTGTGTCCAGGATGGATTCCTGTCACAGTATGTTGACTGGCCGACTAGTGGGAATGCCATACTGGATCTAGTACTAGGTAACGAACCGGGTCAGGTCATAGATCTGTCAGTGGGTGAGCATTTGGGAGACAGTGATCACCGCTCCCTGACCTTTAGCATCATCATGGAAAAGGATAGTATCAGAAAGGACAGGAAAATATTTAATTCAGGAAGGGCAAATAATGAGGCTATAAGGCTAGAACTTGCGGGTGTGCATTGGGATGATGTTTTTGCAGGGAAATGTACTATGGACATGTCGTCGATGATTAATGATCTCTTGCAGGATGTTAGGGATAAATTTGTCCCGGTGACATTCGTGACGAGTGAAGTGGATAATCTTGTCAGGTGGAAGAAGGCACGTGTTCGTCCAGGGGAACGCGGCCTCTGGTCAGCCAAGCTGTGAAATCAGGTTTCTGTGGATGCTGCGTCATATATCGCCGATGTTAAAAACCAGCGCCGTATAATATCAAACTGTATATAATATGTGATTAAGCTATTGAGCTTTATAATGCTTAATTTTACTATCAGGTTGGTAAAGAAACAAAAGAAAGAAAAGTGCCCATTCTCCTGAATGAGTCTATTGTTCGAACGTTCGAACTCACTATTCATTCAATTGTCCCGTCGACGTCCAAACGTAGCCGACCGTTCGACGCTCGTTTCTCAGTCTGCACCCTCCGGTGGTCTTCCGACTCTCTCCATCGTGTCCTCGCTCGCAATCGCTCTCCGACGAAAGCGCCTGGAAGTCGCTCTTCCTGGCTCACAAGGAAGAACAACATGTCTTTCATCGGAAGCCCCGGCACTCCAGAGCCACGTTACCTCTAGTTATAACCCAACAGGGCTGCCGCAGAGAAGTTTTTACATTAGCAGCTGCACATTAGGACCTGAAGCTATGAGATCCACGTTTGCCTGAGCCATTAGCAATGTAATGCTGGTTGTAGTTGCTGATATTTTGCATAATTGCTTACAATATTTCAGAACGAGGTCAACACATTCGCACAGACAATGGCAGCATTGTGTTCGACGCAGATACACGCAGTATTTGGAGTTGCCGGAACAACATTTTCTGTTAGTTAAATATACCTTCCATCCCGAATCCCTTGGAGATCTCCCATTGAAGGACCTGACAAACCTCCGTCACACGTTTGAAGCGTGGCGCGGTTTCCTGCATTTTCATTTACTTCACATAATAATCACCACAATTTTGCAGGCTCCTGTGTTTTGATTTTAATGCAAAATTTTCCTGGCCTTGGCTTGACTGAACGAAATGATCACCAAGGAACGGTTGAGAATTTGCTGATATGGATGTCACCTTTCTAGAAATTTTGCTCTCATACCATCCGCACAATTCAGAACTAGGGGGAAAAGGGTTCTTTTATGTCGCTGCCTACTATCAAAGGAGCATATAATTCTTCATAACTTCTCAGTCTTCAGCGGTGTCTTAAGACGATGTGCATACCTTTGCACGCTCCCCGCGCTTTATCCACTTTCGGCAGTTTTCTTTTCCACATCACTGACTTGGCCAATATCACTCCCTACTGATCTGATTCCTGCAAGCGTTGCAAATTCCCCGCCTGCATCTGCAACTCTTCCGTCACCAACAACCATTCGCGAAAATCTGTCCCTCCAGGCCAGACGCTTATACCCGGTTCTCCTGGAGCGGCCGCTTTCACACTGGTGAGACCTAACGAAGACTGTCGAACAGCGTTGTGGAACGCCGTCGCTTCGCAGACACTCACTGAATCCCACGCATCTCGTCATCGAATGAATGTGCAGCAGTCAGGGCGAGAACTCAAATATTCACGGACATTTTTATTCTTTCCCTCTCCCTCTGTGTAGGGCCCTCCATCTTCAAAACATCCGAATACCAAAGTACCATGTCTGTACGACGGGCGTCCTGTCGCACTCACCTCAATCATAAACAAATGCTTCTAGAGGCTTGTTAAGATCTACATCTTCATCAAGCAACCACGTACAATGGACATCCCACAAGTTGCCTGCCTACGCAAATGAATATCCAAAGCTACAGCATATAGATATTATAATGTTTTTATTGATGTACAGTTCTCGACAAGAAGTTCTGAGACCTCGGACTGCTCGCTACTTTGTCCGGCAGGATCTTATACTTCCTGTCGGAGCGCCTGCAGCGGGTCTGTATGGGTCCACTCACCGTTGCGCCTCTACCCATCAACACGGGAGTCACGAAGGGCTCTAATGTCCCGAACCCCCTCCTCTACTCCTTATACGCTGACGATCGTGTTGACACGTACAGCCCCAGCATGCAGATCAAATTTGCAGATGAGTGGAAATTGATATGCCTTATTTCCAGCAAGGATGAGACAGCGTACAGAGGGGAAGTCATCACCCTGATACAGTCGTCCTAAGAAAACAAGATCTCTTTCAATGTTGAAAAAAAAACGGAGCTGATCGTAGATTAGAAGAGGAACTGAGGACTGAGGACTGAGGACATCACCAGGACTGCATTTGATAGTTTGTGTAGAGTCAAGTTCCTCGGCTCCTCGAGGATCTCAACTGGACTCTAAACACCGGCTGGGTTATGAAAAAGGACGACAGCGCCTCTTTCACCATAGCAGGATGAGGAGGTTTGGCATGGGTCCCCAAAACCTCAACAGTTTACATCCGTGGATGTGTACCTTTTTTTGGGCAGGACATGTACAGCAGCTCGAGACTCGAGGTCAACAGGGACTCCAGCCACGCGAACCATAAACTGGTTCAGGTGCTTCCGTCTGGCAAACAGTACCACAGCATGAGGGACAGGACAAAGACGCTCCGGGAAAGTTTCTTTCACCAGGAGATCAGATTTATCAAAGCTTATTGATCTGTTGCATATCTGACTGCCCATTGTAGTGACTGTACATACATGTACAGAAAACAATTAAACAATCTTGGTGTTAGGGCAATACCCTACCACAAGGATGATACTTAACAACGGATCGAACACCAATCCCTACAGCAGACCCGTCACAGTCAAAGAATCAACCACCCTCTCCCTGGCCTCTTACGCTAAAACAGTGTTTTAGTTTGGTGTGTCTGACTGAAAAATGGAAGACAACAGACGAAACAAAACCACAACTGAAGAGACAAAAGAATGTAGTGACGTCAGTGTTTCATGCAAACATAATCGGCACTTTGGATTTTTAGTGATCAATTTCCGTGCCCATATAATGCATTGTATTCTATGGTGTTTAATTCAGTTTTCCTGGCAATTAATAGAGCAAGCTGGGAACTTGTTGATAGATCACTTAGTTTCGTTTCTACTTTTGTTCAAATCGAATATGGCTGAAAAATAGTGGTAGAATTGTGGCAGCTCTGGCTGATGTCTTTAAAGTTAAATAGACGGCATCACGTCACGGTAATGGAGTAAAGTGGTCAAGTCGTTCACGAGTAGATGTTCTGTGCTTCATACCGAACGGCCGGTATCCCATTTCAGCAGCTGAAACCTGGTGACTTGGAAATTACACAGGTGACGTACATATTATCTTTTGTTGTAAAGTTAATTACCTGCAACATCCCTTGGGGAGACGGACTTATGGCATGGTGTCGGAGTGAGAAACAGACTTTAATATCCGTGTTTTGTAGCTCGTTGTACCTTATGTGACTGAGATCATAACCGCACTAATTGCCTCGGAAGTATTGCTCTGAATTGCATATAGTATTGCTCTGAATTGCGATTTAGTACATCTCGAGCATTTTCTATCCTGCAATTATAGCTATTTGTGTCCTTGGTAAGATACTGGAGCCGGTCACTATGTGTATGGTATCGTCGTCTTGCTTTTGTTCCTCTGAACTGTTCGATATTTATCTGAGCACAAATGTTTCCATATTTTTCCGAAACGACAATTTTCCTCTTTTGTCAAATACGTTGCCGATATTGCCATAGTTTCATAGTCTGATTATGCTCGGCTCTCTGATACGACAGTGGTCGCTTTACTAAATAGGCGGCCTTTTCAAATGACCGCCCTGTCGAACATCGACATGCAGTTTATTTCCTCCATAATCACTAAATTATGCCCTATGTTTTGAACCTCGTTAATCTCACTACAAATAAACCCTTCAGCTCTTTCACTTTTAATAATTGAAATGGTTTCGTTTACGGAGCCATCAATCGTTCAGCGGTACGTGCATCGCTCGAAACTGTCGTGAAGTCTTCAGTCCATTTTTATCCTCCAGCCGGAGAGCGCCTATTAAGCCGGCACACTGTCATTTCTGATTTTTTTTTACTTCCAAAAAAAAAAAACTGGACACTGTGTAGAATTGAAAGAATGGTGGACATTCTGACAGGTACAACTACGGATAATTTCCTGATGAATTTTTTTTTCTCTAATTTCCTGTAATTAATTTAACGGCGATTGTGATCCTATCTCGGGGAAAATGTGGACTCTCCAAATGCATCACCCGTTACCTGGTTGGAATGGCAACAGCGGATCTGATGGTGGTTATATTTGTTGCTTTACTGGATCAGACCAACAAAATCTACATGTATTACAGATCCTTGCTCATCACTCCTATATGTGCTCTGACACTTGTATTCAGCGTTCTGACGAGGGACTGTTCTGTTTGGTTCACGGTCAGTTTTACCTTCGATCGTTTCATCGCAATATGTTGTCGAAAGCTCGGGAAACGATACTGCACTGAGAGAACAGCAACGGTGGTTATGGTGACCGTGGTTATCGTGAGCTGCGGGAGATGTACCCCGTTTTACTTTGCCGTTAAACCTTAGGTCATTATTGACAACATACCGTGGCATTGCGCCTTTACGAATGGATACGCTACTTTACCCGCGTGGAATGGAATCGAATTACTGGTTAGCATTTTAACACCGTTACTTCCAATCGGCTTAATTCTAGTTTTCAATGGGTTAACAGTAAGACATATCATTGCGGCAAATAGAGTCCGCAGAAGAGTTCGGAACAGCAGTGAAAAACAGCAGGATACCGAGATAGAACACCGCAGAAAATCAATGATTTTGCTGTTTGCTATATCAGGTACTTTTATTTAATTTTCGATACCAGATGTAGTTCATTCCCTGAAATGGCAACTGGAAAACTACTTGTATCAGGACAGATATTTGAGTTCCCCAGTATATATACTACAACAACTTTGGTGCGTGTTGCAAATTCTAAATATGTGCACCAATAGGTGTATTTATACACTAACACAGAGAAAATTCAGAAAAGAGCTGAAGAATGCAATGAAGTATCTGTTGACGGTAAATGACCGTCTGTGCAGATAACGCCCACCCCAATTGCAATTCCGCGGAGTTTTCCAATAAAACAATTCTAAAAAATGAATAATTCAGGAATTCAAACAATCATTTGCCTGGTCATCCAGAAATTGCAAAATCACGGAAGGCTGTACACTTCGTACAGTGTAGGTAGGAAACTGGATAAACGTTCACATAACAAAAGTTGTTGCGAAGTGATTCTCTGTTTCACTATTTGTCCAGTCACTCTTTGGCCCTCTCACCACTCTTATCATGCTGTGGACTTCAGTCCGTTACACTTTTACACTTTTTGTCCCTCTCTCCGTTCCATTATCAGCCTGCGACTCTCTGTTCCTCTCTGCCTTCCACCATTATTCTCCTCACCCTTTGGCCATCTCTCCGTTCCACTATCAGTGCGGTCACTCTTTCTTCCTCTCTCCTTTCCAATATTAGGCTGATCACTCTTTCCTCCTCTCTCCGTTAACCATCAGCAAACAACAATAGTAACACCACCAGAATAGTTCAGAAGAATCTAGCAGCTGAGAATACAGGGTACTTGCAAACGGCAGTACCTCAGTGTTTACCAGGTTGTGCCGAGGAAAAAGATAATAATAATAATAATAATAATAATAATAATAATAATAATAATAATAATAATAATAATAATAATGATAATGATAATGATAATGATAATGATAATAATAATGATAATGATAATAATAATAATAATGATAATAATAATAATAATAATAATAATAATAATAATAATAATAATAATAATAATAATAATAATAATAATAATAATAATAATAATAATAATAATAATAATAATAACGCGATTTCTGGAACGTTGGACATGTGCGTCAGTATTACTGCAAGGAAAACATTCCATTTCGAAACATCTCCTTAGGAATACGCGTCAATAAACCTTCAAAGCTTTCGATCAGGTGTTATTGTAATAGATGGAGTTCATAGTACAGTACTAATGAGTTTTTGGGCGAGATATGGACAGACGAAGATGGGACGTTGTGAGACGGGGGAGGGGAGAGTGAGTGAGAGAGAGAGAAAGGCAGAGAGAGAGAGAGAGAGAGAGAGAGAGAGAGAGAGAGAAGAGAGAGGGGGGGGTGAGAGAGAGGTGGTATGCAGGCAACCGCTGACTAGGGACACGTACAGAAACAGATAGAAAGCAGAAGATTCTGAGATGTGAGAGGGGAATATAGCCGGACAAACAGCCAGGATTTTCTGATTTTTCTGATTTTATGAAAAGCACCTCACAGTAATTCTATGCACTGCGCAGGCGGAAGATGGAATTCTATTACACAGTCTCAGATTTAATCTCGTTAGAACCATGCAACCGGTCAGAGTTCAGAGTACGATGACGATGGGGATGGGGAAACAAGTGGAGATCGGGAATTATTTATTGATATGAATCATCTCAACCAGCGTAGAAAATATGTCTGTGAATTCTCTCGGTCTCCAGCATTGTATTGCGTGCTGTGTTTATGTGTGTTATCTTTCTCAATCGCGCTAACAGCGCTCGGTGACGTCTGTTACGGATTCAGCAACAATAAATAAATGAGTGAGGCAGGGGTTTTGATAACAAATAACACGTTTATTTAAACGCTCAAAAACAAACACCCAGAAGTAAACAAATCACTAACCTAACCGGATATCAGCTGCTGTGCGGCAGCATAAACAGTTCGTAAAGTAATCAAGCTTAAACAGCTCTTAAAGCGATGTTGCAAAAACAGTTTTTCAAAGTAGTATTGCAAAAGTTCAAAATGCTTCCAGTCCATTTAAGGGAGAGACTTTTTAAAGACGATTTAAATTCTCCTTCACGTCATGTCGTTGCAATTCCCAGTCGAACTATACTTTTCGCACGGAGAATTTACGAAGATGGAAAATGAAACGGCTTAAAGGCACTGACCTTTCCTTTACAAAACTGTACTCAATCCTTTCTGCTATTTCACAGGGATTAGCACGAGCACAGTCAAAGAATTCCTCCCGAATGAGGATCAAAGAAGGACGAACCTGTTTCACCGTCGAAATCGACTTTCCTTGATCTTTTAAATCCCGAACTCCGATCATCACTCTCCACTGATTCTCAAATAGCAGTATTATAAAGAAACTGCTGGCAATGACCTTTTAAAATTTAGGCATTCAATAAAACTCCATCTTTCAGCTAAACTGCGTCATAACATTAAATCACGCAGTGGCATGAAACATGGCAAATCCAGACAAGAACTGCCGCTCCTCACAGGGAGTGGTCCTCATTTTATACCCTGTAAAAAAAACCTGTCACATGACCTCTACTGCCGGGAAAATGACGTCACTCCACCATCACAAGACCATTACTTCAAGTCCCGTATAACTTCAACACTTGGCACGTGACAAGTGCAGCACTGTCACGTGCCACGGGTACGTAACATGTCTCACAGGTGAGGGTCAGTCTTCCGACTGGAGAGCTTGTGCAGATTCAGAAGGCTGTGGTTCTCATTCTTCATCTTCGACAAATCTTCCAATATTCGGCTTCTTGTAATTTGCGAATAATGACGTAAACTTTACAGCTCATGTTATCAGAGTTATTTACTTTTTACTAGCGTAGCTTGGTTTCTTTTGCACGTCATTAATTCGGCCGTCTAACTTTGTTTACTCGGTAACTTTTAAAACACATTTTCCTCCCTTTTTTTTTCTTTCGGAGTAAGGCACTCAGGGTAGTAAATGGTAAAGTATTGGCATTCTCATAATGAACTTACTGTGAGCGTTTGCAGTTTGGAAACGATTCTCTTATTCGAACAATATCGTAAATTATATTTTTATCGTTTTATTTTCATCTGTTACAAACCGATAACAAGGTTTATTCTGCCACTTTGGAAATTCCGAATCGCAACGTGTTAACTACACCTCTTCTTGACTGTAAGTAATCTCAGGTCGGGTTTCCAATTTGCTTTTCTTGTGGTTGTTTGCGGATTGTTCGAAAAAAAATACATAAAACCAGGCATTTGTATTCGCAGCATTCACCACGACATGCTCAGTATGTTAAACGCCTGTGTAGTCGTACACAACTTACTTTTTGAGTTGTGTAAAATGTAAACACCGGATTGGGACATCAGCATAGGACAGCTTTGTATGAGATGATGTTTCCTCATTTAGGGGTTTCCCGACCTCCATTACGTCTAAACCACTGGAACCAAGCCACACGCATCACATTTGAGGGTCAATATCAGCTGTTGCAATAAATAGTATTCTGCTTTAATGTTGAACAGTAGATCGCCGAAGTGAATCCGAGAGATTGTGAGAACTCTGTCACCAAATTTATTTTGTATAATCGTTAATATGAATATGGACCAGAACTTTAGCTGTGCCTGGAACGTCGAAATGTATCAAGGCCAATTGTGTTGATAAAAATAAACAAAGATTCTGTGATATATTTTCCCCGCATTTGAATGGTCTTTCGTGACGTCAATGCCATTGTAATAACAAAAGTTGAAGCTTCATGAATCTCTGTTCCAATATTAGTCTGGTCTCCCTTTGTCCCTCTCTCTGTTCCACTATTAGTCTGGTCTCCCTTTGTCCCTCTCTCTGTTCCACTATTAGTCTGGTCTCCCTTTGTTCCTCTCTCTGTTCCACTATCTGTCTGGTGTCCCTTTGTCCCTCTCTCTGTTCCACTATCAGTCTGGTCTCCCTTTGTCCCTCTCTCTGTTCCACTATTAGTCTGGTCTCCCTTTGTTCCTCTCTCTGTTCCACTATCAGTCTGGTCTGCCTTTGTCCCTCTCTCTGTTCCACTATTAGTCTGGTCTCCCTTTGTTCCTCTCTCTGTTCCACTATCTGTCTGATGTCCCTTTGTCCCTCTCTCTGTTCCTCTATCTGTCTGGACTCCCTTTGTCACTCTCTCTGGTCCACTATCAATCTAGTCTCCCTTTGTTCCTCTCTGGGTTCCACTATCAGTCTGGTCTGCCTTTGTCCTTCTCTCTGCTCTACTATTAGTTTGTTTTCTCTGGCCCTCACATTGTAAGTGTTTAGTATGCTTACTCTTTCGATGGGAATTGAACGACCGAAGCAAGCGGAAATTGGGAGTGAACTCGTTGATGCAGTATTACGTTCTGTTTTCTAGCAGCATGATTCCACGCTGTAAGCAACAAGCGCAATAAGCTGTTTTCTCACTGCTAATCTCTTAATGTTTCCGGCATTCCTAATGGTTTTGATTTTCTACAACGGCCCTAACCTGCATTTCACATCTTTTTTTCCCCTTTCCTCATTGACAATCTTCCCTGTTGCTGTCATCTTATCACGAAACTTATGGCTTGTAGAAGGTCCAAACAATTCGAAATCGCTTTGCCCAAACGAATCCTTCCCATCTACTTTGCAAACAGAATTTGGGTATTCCTCATATTTCGCGGTGGAGAATCATTCGCTCCGTTTTGTTTGTACAGACACTACAGGAAGTGCTTCCAGATGTCTATATGAACTTACCCTTTAGCCAGTCTCTACCTATGACCCGCTGTCCTTGATAATGGATTAATTTTAAAACAGCAGCTGACATCCACAACACTTGTGCCTTTAATGATTTAGATGACCTCTATTATGTCTCCTTTGATTCTACAGCTATCGAGGCTAAACGATTTAATTACTTCAATCTCTCTTGGTAGCTCATACCTTACAGACATGGGATGCTTCTAGTCGGCCTTCTCCGAACTGTCTCTAGTGTCTTCACATCCCTTACACAAGATGGAGATCCTCATTTTATACAGTACTCAAGGTGCGGCCTCACAATCGCATTATGCACCTCATGGTAAACGTCTCTGGACTTGAACTCCACTGAGTGCATTATATAGCCCAACATTCCATTTGTCTTATACCCATATAACCATTACAGCACGGAAACAGGCCATCTCGGCCCTTCCATTCCGTGCCAACTAGTCTTCCTAATTGTTTCTGTGCATTGTTCAGATTTTGATAGTAAGCAGTTTACCACTGCTCTGAAATCCTTCTCATACCATGCACTCTACCATTCAAGACGCTTATTGTATATTTATATTTAATATTTCTCCTAACTAAATACAATAAGTTTTATTTACTAATATTAGGTATTCTGACATTTATCTGCCCACATCTGGATTTTGTTTGGATCTGACTGTATTGATTCAGTTGCCTGACTGTAATCAGCCAGTGCCCTTAATTCTGCGTAATCGGCAAATTTTATTTTCGACGTGCCTGTCCAAATCATTAATGTAAATTAAAAACTGCAGTTGTCCCAAAACGGATCCCCGCGAAATCCCACTTTTAACAGCGCCTAGTGTGAAAATGACCCTCTCACCGTAACCCATAGTTTTATGCTTTTGAGCCAATACTTCAGCCATTCGCACGCTTTACTCCGATTCCCTACCTCCTGGAATCTGATTATTCCCCTCATCTGAAAAGCTAAGTTGAGAATATCAACCGCTCTAATGTTGTAAAGAATTATTTTCTTCTTCATAGCACTTCAGCATATTGGTAAAATATGATTACTGCTTTCTGAACCAATTCTGACTTTCTGCGAACATTCTGGTTTTATCAGCTGTTTTTGCATCTCATTCTTTTTTTAAAAATTGCTTCCATCCTCTTACCTACGATACACGTTAAGCCTCCTGGCCTATTCTTGCCAGTTTAAGTACGGACACCTTTCCAAAATGCAGGGACAACTTTATTTTCTTTCCAGTCCGTAAATAATTCCGCAGTCGTCCATTACTTTTGAAAAAAAATGAATATCTGGGGTTGGCATACATAATCACTAAAAAGTTTCAGTACCCGTGGATATGCACGCTTGTCCTGGAAATTTATTATATTTTCACATTATGAGCTGTAGCAGGACCTCATTTTCTACTACCTCTAATTCACCTTAAACAAAGCTATTTCCACAGGTTGTCTTATTGCTAATATCTTCGCAGGTGAATACTTCCGCAAAATGTGAGTTAACACTAGACGCTATGTCCTTGTCAGCATAATTTAACATCTCTCTATTATTCCTCATGCACTTCGATACTCCATAAAACTTTATTTTAATATTAAGTTATTGAAACATTTCTCTTGGCGGTCAATCTTGTCATTATGGGCAATATCCTTCTCAATCTGCCTTTCTGGCAATCCAAATTTCCCTGTTCACCCGAGCTCTCATATTTTCATATGCCCGACGGTGAACATCGTTACTATTTTGTTTCAATATTTCTTATATAGCTGTAATTTATCTTATATAGCTTTTATTCATATATAAGATATATACATGTCTGTTCATCCACGTGTTCATTTGTAGACTTGCTAAGTATGCCCGCAGAATAAAGAAGAATTGTAAGTGGTGCCATGTATGTACGCTGATAATAAATTTTACTTTGAAATTTGAAGTATGATCTACTGCTTTTATTATTTCTCCCAACCTTGTGTATGAACGTTTCCGGCACTGTCTGTAGTACCACTTTACATAGACCAAATTGTTCCTCAACTGACTCAACGTCAAGCACTTCCTTACAGTTTACTTTCTAAAGTCTTCGCCACATCTGCACAAAATTTGTCTTTCTGAAATTTAATTTAATTGTTTTACCGTTTACTGATACACTTTAACGAATAAAAATCTTGACTAACAAAGTTATAATCATCTGTTCCTAAAGTCTTAACAATTTCCATACTCAAATTCCATCCTGGTCGTTAGGGAATATCTAATCAGGACAGACCTCCCCTCCAATTGGTGAGTTAACATATTGGGTCAAAAGAAAAACAAACATACTCAGTAAATTCACTCTCCTGTAATTCATGAGCCGCTTGGTTCTCTCACACAATATTTGCGAAATTATTTTCAGCCATAACTATAATATCACACTCAGAAATTGCCTTTTTAATATACTGATGAAGAAGTACTTATATGGAATTGTCCTCAATGTAGAGCCTAAGCTCGCCATGGAGGTATAGAGGAAAGTAAAACACACTGTGATGCTGATTGAGATGATAGCCCACGGGAAGATGTGAGACAAAGAATTTAAACAAAGCCAGAGCAGAAGGGTCCTTAATTGAGGATAGAGTAGAAGGTCCGCGGCAAGCAAAAGGAAAGAAAGACTGATTACAAGAAGCAATCAAACATTCCCTGATGTGGTGACCCGTGTTGAAAGAGAAGAGGTCCACCTTAAGGAGAAGCAGCTTATTTACGAGGAGGGTTGGAGCGAGGGGCGTGGAAATGAAGCACTTGTATCAATTTTTGTGAGCTTGTTAAATACAAGGGTGACCGATAAGAACTACGTTAGCTTGTAACGAAATGAAAGGATTGTGGAAAATGTAGACTGAAATCATTATCTGAAACTGAAACGTATCACTAGAGATCATATGAAGCCACTAAATCTGCCGGCCAACCTGCCTACTCAGAGAGAAATAATATTGATTTTTGAATCTGAAGTAGGAGGGGATGTTTGTGATGTACGTAGTGACGCAGCTCCGTTAGCTTATGACGATTATAGGCAGCCACTTTCCAAACATCTGCAGCCAGCATACGAAGGGAAGATCCCAGTATTGCTGTCGTTGTCAATACTCCCATCTCTTCCTAATTTGTGACCAGAGAGAAATCGCAACGTAAGGAAATAGGGACAGGAAACTGTAGTAATAATAGAACCTGTACCACTTCCTTCGTGCTTCAGCATCTGAGACATTTTGTTCGTTATTCTGGGACATTCGTCCCTGTGGACGATCATAGTGAGCTGCTACCGCCAACTGATCACCGGAGAGTGTTCCACGGTCGAGGTATCGCAGAGGAAAATTAATCGGTTAAACTGTGTTTCCAGCAAACAGATTATAATGCCATAACTCATAGCAAACTTATAAAGCACATTGCAAACTCAACATTCGACTTTGCCGAAAATACTACGATAGGTAATCAGGTAAAGGATTGAAGAATCCGTTAGGCTACGTCAGGATATTAACAGATGATGCCGCTAAACGTACAAAACAAATATAACCAGATGAGCGGCAAGCAACCAACTATATATACGTCAGATCTATGAATGGTGTATAAAGGGCCATAGTAAATCAGCATTAAATCGAGCAACTTTAGAGCCAGAGGTAACATATATTTGGTAAAGATTTTTTGTGTCTCGCAGAACTGAAGATTTAGAAAGTTATTGGTACTGTTTGATCCCTCTGCTCTTACGCATAGCGAAGCATGGAGGTGAAGCTTTACACTTAAAAGTATGACGTGTCCTGCGATATAGTAAGGTGTGAATGCATTGAGAATATACAATATTGCACAAGTACTCGACATGTGTGAGTTCACTTGAAAGAGTAAGTCAGGTATTTCGTACGTGAAGAAGCGGAAGGCAGTCGTGGGAATGTTAGGTTTATTTTGAGACAATGTTTGAATTAATCCTTTTGTTCACAATAGGATTTCATTACAAATGTCTGCTTCCCCGGGTGAAATGAATTTGAGGAAATCATGCGAATTTCAGAAGCTACTTTTATTTTTGAAACTGCACAAACACTTTGCGCGTGGGGATCGCAACCACCCACAACTGGTTCCCCTTTGTTCCTTAAAATATTTGATAAGGATATTCACTCTGGGAATTAACAGCTTATTTATTGAACGCCAATTCTGCACGATAGTATTGAAGGAAGAAACGTCCAAGGCTAGATTTTTGTTTTGTCTTACCTGCGTATTTAGGTTGTTTTCTTTGTTTCTTTGCAATGCTGTTGATTTCAGAGGGGGTTGTAGATTCCACACTGGCCACGTGAAATAAAGGTTAAAGGAATCGGGATATGAGTATATCTGTTCGGGGCACGATGGAACAACAGTTCAAAGGTAAACTGATATTAAGACAAATTCATGTGTACTTGAATTGGGAATTTGAAATTCGCATATTGGGAGTCTCGTTCATTTGGAGAACACCAAAGGATGCTGCTGAGGTTTTGGAATGCTGTTTATGAGTTGTAGGGTTCCATTGGAAAATATTGTTCTGATGCAGTCGTAGCATCTGCCTTGTAATACGTAAACGAGAGTTCAGTTTAGATAGCTTGTATTTGCAATCAGAAATTCAGAATTTTGCTGTTTCAGCCATAAATTATCCAAGTTCTGTAGAACGGTCAAATAAAAGTCTGTTTCTCAGAACACTGCAACAGCAGAGTCGAGACATTGTTCTAAAGTGTAGAAAGTTCATACATTTCTCGTGGAGCATCACTGACCACTATACTGCTCTGCCTTATAACGGTGAGCCGATTCTGAATACACGGAGACAGGTTTCTCTAGTTCCCATGCCATCTGACTTTCTGAATGAGGAACCCGGGTACCATGGGGAACCCGACCAAACACCTTGCAAAAGTAATATACCCCACATCCATTGTTCTGACGTCATCTGTTTGTTATCTTTTCCACATTTTCTTAAATCAATCTGGTTCGTAAGGGTCGACATGCCCCTCACAAAACAGGGATGATTCTCCCCAACCAGGACAGTTTTCTCCAGATACTCATAAATTCTACTCCAATAACCTGCCCTCTGCTGATGAGAGACTCACTGGCCTGTAACTCTCGTAACTATGCACAATCCCGTAAGGAAGCACAAAGCATATTTTATTCAAGCATAACCTGGGACACATGAGCGGCTGGCGTTTACAGAATTCCCTGTGACTGTGTAGCAGCGTGTTTCAGGCAGGCGTGTCCCACCGTGGAAACCCGCATGAACGAACACAAAATATGTTTCCTTTTGGGTTACCCGGAGAAATCGGTGGCAGCAGAACATTGTATTCGCAGAGGTCAAGGGATTGTTTACGTCAGCGCAAAACTACTCTGTCGCGCCGATGGATGTTAGGACTGCCTGATGAAATAAAACTTGAGATAAAATAACTAAGATAAATATTTTCAGTTATGTGAGAACTGGAATTATATTGTATACAAGCTGGGACAGCGGAAACCTAATTGGATGAATACTAATCAATCAAGAGGGAGAGCGACAGGGTGGTGTGGCTGCAATTCAGACTAGACATGCCCAGGCATCATCCCTGATGCTGATAACAACTTTTGTCATCAAATTGCCATTTAAACGCAATACCAATAATCACCTGGAAGAGATCATGTAACCATATAACAATAGCTGTACGAAAACAGGCCATCTCGGCCCTTCTAGTCCGTGACGACGCATACTTTCACCTCTTCCCACTATCCCAAACTCAGCCCATAACCCTCCATAACTTTCCTATCCATATACCTATCCAATTTTACATTACATTACAGTACCGAGCCTGCCTCTACCACTTCTACTGGAAGCTCATTCCACACAGCATTCCACTCTATGAGTAAAGAGTCCCCCTCGTGTTACCCTTAAACTTCTGCCCCCAACTCTCAAATCATGTCCTCTTGTTTGATTCTCCCCTACGCTCAATGGAAAAAGTCTATCCACTTCACTCTATCTATCCCCCTCATTATTTTAAATACCTCTATCAAGTCCACCCTCAAGCTTCTATGCTCCAAAGAATAAACACTTAACTTGTTCAACCTTTCCCTGTAACTTAGGTGCTGAAACCCGGGTAACATTCTAATACATATTCTCTGTACTCTCTCTATTTTTTGATATCTTTCCTATAATTCGGTGACCAGAACTGTCCACAATAAAGGCCATTCGTTAATATTATTGCACTTCCTCGACAAAAAGGGGAAAACGGGATCTTTTGCCTTCCTCCAATCACCACGTAGTAATCCTATGCTTATCGAAGAGGCAAATGCCATGTACAAAAGCCCATTAATCCTTTTGCTTTCTTTCTCTAATTACGTGTAGTATAACACTTTTGCTACGGGGGAATTATGTATTTTAATGTTTTCAAAACTTGCAGCGTAACTTCCTTCTCAGAGTCGGCGTGTGTCATCACATATCTCATTTTACGATATGTCCACTTTCATGGAGGTCGCGCTCGCTGGTGAACAGGGAAGCAAAGTATAACTAAGGATCTGCAATAGCTTCTTGCGCTCCAGCCACATGCTCCCATTTTATAGTTGATCAGCCCCACCCTCTCTCTCGTCACCTCTCTGTTCTTCACGTACTTAATGGGACTCTCCAAGGCCTTCCATTCTAACTCTTCTATTGCTAAATTCCTTTCTGAATACATTGTGAATGTCCATATCCCTGCGCAATGCTTCCTTCCTGATACATTAGTATCTTTCCTTTTTCCACTTGATGAGATTTTACATATCACTTCTCAACCAGAGTTACTTTCGGCTTCCATCCGATACGCGTGTCAATGGGACAAGCCTGAATTGAAGCCCATGCAAGTGCTCCCTGCACCATCTCCACGTTTCAGCTGCGCATTTCCATGAGCACACATTTCCCAATTTACCTCCACAAGTTCCTGCCCAGTAGCAGCAGAATTCGCGCTCCCCCAATTAAATACATTCCAAACCGTCTGCTGCTATCCGAGTGGAAGGTTATAGTAAATGTCGAGGTGTTGTGGTCTATCTTTCTGGAATGACGACTCGCGGAGAGTTCTGTCACGTAATCAGTTTAATTTTCTAGTACTAGATCCAGTTCGCTAATGCATCTGTCCGTTTATTGTGCCAGGACTCCTTCCTGGACAGAACTGAGACATTCTGTCATATTTAAACATTTTACCTGAGGAAGTGCCAATGACAATTAGGAAAGTTTAAATTGCCTCTGACAACAAATCTGTTAATGTGACACCTGTCCAAAATCTATCTCTCGATCTGTCATTATATCCATGTGTTGTTTTCGTTTTGTTCATGGGAGCTCTGTACAGAATATTCTCAAATGAGTGTTTATTTCCTCCCTTCCTACTTTTCAATTCTACACACAGTCTATTAACATACAATCCCAGCACAGTGTCCTTCTTTTCGCAGATGTGAGATCATCGTCACCTCCTTGTTTCACCTGTTTCACTGACTATGTCCATTTTGAAACGTCTGAACCCAGAAAAGTCCTGACGTCGTTCCGCCCCTGGTGATTTCAAGTCTCTGCGATAGGTTGGAATTTGACAAATAATGTATCAATTCCGCCAGCTCATTGAATACTGTATTTCCCTAGATTCCTACTTGAACTCTATGAAGTGTGCAATCCTGCGTGGATTTCGCGATTGAAGAATGTCAAGGCACATGATTGTTTGGATTTATGACATATTTGCTAAACAACTCATTGTTAAAGCTGCTTCATTTAAAAACTACGCTGAATTGCAAAAAGACATGGGCGTTATCTGCACAAATGGCCATTTAAAGTAAACACATAATTCATTGCATTTTTCAACTCCTTTCTGAATTTTCGCTGTGTTAGTGTATAAATACAAGTATTGGTGCACATACTGAGAAATTGCAACATGAACCCAAATTGCTGTAGTATAAATACCGGGGTACTCAAATATCTGTTCAGGTAAAAGAAATTTTCCGTTTGCCATTTCAGAGAATGAGCTACATAGGGCATCCAAAATAATATGAAATTAGTTGAGATTGCAAACAACAAAATCATCGATTTTCTACGCTTTTCCACCTCGGTATCTTTCTGATTATCACTGCTGTTCCGAAGCCCTCTGCGGACTCTATTTGCCGCAATGATATGTCTTACTGTTAACCCATTGAAAACTAGAATTAAGCCGATAGGTAACAACGGTGTTAAAATGCTGTCCAACAATTCATATCCTTTCCACCCTGGTGAAGTAGAGTATTCATGCGTTCTGGCGCAGCGCCATGGCATGTTGTCAATGATGACGTAAGGTTCAATGGTAAAGTAAAACGGGACACATTTGACGCAGCTCACGATAACGACGGTCACCATAACCACCGTTGCTGTTCTCTCAGTGCAGTATCGTTCCCGCAGCTTTTGACAACAAATTGCGATGAAACGATCGAAGGTAAAACTGACCGTAAACCAAACAGAACAGTCCCTCGTCATAGCAGATAACAGAAGTGTCACTGCGCATACAGGAGTGATGAGCAGGAATCTGGAATAAAGGTAGATATTGTTGATCTGTCCCACTAAAACGAAAACGATAACCGCCATCATATCCGCTGTTGCCATTCCAACCAGGTAACGGGTGATGCATTTGGAGAGTCCGCATTTTCCCCGTGATAGGATCACAATCGCCGTTAAATTAACTAGACGTCATTTGAAAAAAAAAATAAAACAGGATTATTGTTAGATGCAACCAGCTGAATGTCCACCATTCTTTCAGTGCTGTGAAGGGTATGCTATTTAGAAGTGAAAAACAGAAATTCAATGACTGTTTCCTCCATCGGTGCACACCGGCTAGAGGGCCATATTAGAATGGCGACTTGCCGACAGGTTTGTATGAGGCACCTGATTTCCCCGACTCACCTACCGGCGAGCGGTCGATCGCTCTAGTAAACATTACTACGAGCAACGCTATTTCCATTATTAGAAGTGAAGCAGCTGAAGGGATGATTTGTAGTGAAATTAATGTGGTTTAAAGCATAAGTTATAATTTAGTGACTTATGGTAGAACAGTCCTGCGTGTCGATATTCAACTAGCCGGTCATTTGAAAAAGCTTCCGATCTGGAAGAGCAACCGCTGTCTCTTCAGAAAGCCGAGCAAAGTGAAACAAAGTATTGCAATATCGGCACCTACGTAATGGCGAAAATAAAATAAAAACACTACATCGATAATATATGGAAAGTGAATGAGGAAAACTCAGAAGTTTGAATCTTCAATTCTGTAAATACATTTCAGACGAGGGCAGCGTTTCTGCTGACTAAAATTCCGAGCAGTGCAGCGAAATAAAAGCAAAAGGTTGGCACTATACATAGAGTGACCAGTTCCAGTATCTTACCAGGGATACCGATCGCTACAATTGCAGGATAGAAAACGCCCGCGATGTAGTAAATCGCTGGATATCCCATATTCCGTCAGAAGCAGTGTTCAGGTTTACGGAAAGTTCCAAATGATCATACAGACCGGTGATCGGTTTTACAGATTTATATACAATTCAGAGCAATTCCACTAGGGCAATTACTGTAGTTATCACATGAGTTGCATTAGCACCGACCGGCTACACAGACAATGACATAATGTGTTTATTTCTTTCTCACTCTGTCACCGTGCCACAAAGTCGTGTCCCAAAGGGCTGTTACGTTATTAAATTTTAAACAAAATATGAACGTTGCCAACTTAACTTTCAAGACACCTGGCTTCAGCTGCAGAAATGAGACATTTTCAGATCAATGTTGCTCTTAACATAGGCTTCCATCTTGAACCATCAACATCGACAATCAATACATTTATTTTGTCATATTGGAGGAGAACATTCACTTCTGTCATTGAGGGAGGGATTTGAGCTCGGCTGGTGAAATGGAGTACACATTATTGAAGGGGAAGCTTGGATCATTTTATTTCTTTCGCTCGTTTTTGTGATTTTGAGTCATTTGAATTACTGAAGTCACAGTGACAGCTGCCGAGATGTTTCGCAATAAATCATTGTGTATGTATGTAATTCTCGGCATATAAAAGAGATGGACAAAAACATTCTAGTGACCTTTCATAATAAAAAAAATGCGCGCCCACACGACTTTTGCTGCGGTTGGTGGACGGAATGATGAACATTCTTTTCTGGAGTAGCAGAGAGTGGAAGGTTGATTCTTTGACTTCGACAAGTCTACTGCAGGGACTGGTTTTGGGTCCGTTGTTATATACCTTATGTTTTAATAATTTAGATGTCGATGTAGAAAACAGAATGAGAAAAATTGCGGACGAATTCCAGGTTGGGGGCGTTTTGTACAGCCAGGAACTCTATCCAAGCTTGTAGCTTGATGTGAAATGGTTTGAAAAATAGCAAATGGAATTTAATACAGAAAAGTGTGAGGCGCTCTGCATTGTGAAGAAAGATACAACAAGTTAAGAAGCAGATATCGAATAGGTGGATTTAAGTGTGCAGTATTTAAAAACAGATCTAGGTATACAGGTGGATAATTCAAGGAAAGCGGCTTCACGTGCTGATCGGCTCTTATTGATCTCTAATCACATTAACTTTCACAGTCAGTTCACTGAGTAAGGAGTTAGGACGTTATTTGCAGTCTTTCAAGTAGCGAATGGAAAGAGATAGAGAAGGACAGTGACATACGGGGAGATTTACTTCTCTGCAAAACTGATCTCTGCTTCGCCCGGGAACTCTGAGGTGGCGAGTTTCACTGCAACTGTGGTCATTGCTCCAGTCGCTGGAGTTCATGCCTGGACGGCCAGTGAACACCGGACACTGTGGAGGAGGTAGTTCTATCCTTAGCCAGGAGGGAATTTATAAAGGAACAGAGATGTGATGAGGAGCTTGTGGCGTTGATAGAGTCAGCGCTTTCTGAGGCAGAAAATTATAGGGAACCTGATGGCCGCTACCTGAAGGAGGGAGTGTTAATGAGGAAGTGGAGGCCAATCATGGCGCGAGTCGATGGGCACTGGGCGGTGGTACACCAGGTGGTGGTTCCAAAGGTCTATCAGAACGACATTTTGAATTTCATTCATTTTGGAGTGAGGAAGGAGGTTATTGAGGCACCGAGTAAAGATGAGAAACAGATATGACAGTTAGAAGGTCCAGGGTTGGACACGGATGATATGTATGGCTTGACAGAGCAGTTTGCAGTTGCATAATTTAAATGTGTTCCCGATAATGATGTAAGAGCTGTCCTAGATGAAAACGATGCCGCTACCTTGAGGGAATCTGCTGGGTTAGGAGACGAGGTTGTTTTAACCCGCAGGGTTGAGATTACTCCGGATGGGAGTTGCCCAGAAAGTAACTGGGAGGATCAGCGGAACTTAGAATCTGAAAAGGGAACTGGTATTGAAAGTCTGGAAGAGGTAGATGTCCCGTTTACGTGTGTTCAGGATGCGAAGGGTGTGGATGCACAGGGTACTGAACCTAGCAGTGAAACTTATGAAAAGTCTGAGGAATCTGATATAGTTGAAAAGAAATGCAGTCCTTTTGGGTCAGATGTAATTGGTTCAGTGAAGGTAGCGGTAACCTTGGTACCAGTGAAAAGTGAGAATTCTCAGTTGTTTGTATTAGAAGGTGTGTTAAAAGTTAATGATGAGATGAAAGCTGGTGATGTGAATATTATTGAAGGAGAGGGGAAAGGTGTTGTTCCTAAATTGAATAATGAAAATTTAAAGTCTGAATTGATTTTAAAAGTATTGGCAAAAGGGGAAGGACCGTCAACTAAACAATGGCTGTTTAACAAGGTGCCTGTTAAGCAATTACAGTTTGTTTGGAAATTTAAAGATAGATAACTCACTGAAGTTATTCAAGTATGTGATTTGAAGAAGCAGAACTGAAAATGTTGGTTTGACCAAGAGGGATCATCTCCAGCTGTTAAACTGAAAACAAATAGAATGAAAGAACATGAAGATAAAATTAATGACTTACTTAAAAATAAAGAATTGTGTGGAAGTTCAGCAAATGGGCTTAGTTTAGAAAACATTGGTGATGAGATAGCTCCTGTGAAAGGAGTCTGTGATGGACTATTCCACACTGATGAGCAAGCTAACCACGTGAGAGTTAATTGAAAAAGGGATAAATGTTGACCTAATGCCACTTTGAATAACAGGATCTGGTTTTGAGGTAAATTGACAAAGCATGTGAAAGATAAAAGCACCATGAAAGATTGACTGCTTGAATGGTAAGTTTAAAATTAAAACAGAGATTAATATTTGCACAAACGTTTGTAATGTTCTAAATTATAATCACACAAGTATTGGTTCACACTTTGTAATATACACCAAAGCTAAGAACACAAACCCTTTAGTTTTTTCTGCAAAATAAAAATAGGGGGTTATTAAACTGAAGTCTTTTGTTACAGGAATTTAATATTAAAATACAACATGTAAAGGAGAATAATAATGTTATTGCTGATTGTTTATCTAGATGTTAATTTGAACGTGCATCAGTATTATTCTTGTAGTTAAGACAACTTCTGTATTTTGTTAAACTCTCTAGCTCAGTCATGTGTTTATTAGTTAATTTTCCCCCTGGTGAAAATTCCCAGAAGGATGGGGGTGTTATGAGTGACGAACAGACCTGATGGACAAGGGGATACAGAGTTAACCACCCCCCCCCCCCCCGAGAACCACGAACTATTACCGTAGCTCTGCTGACCATCAGCAAGAGAGACGAAAAACAAGCAAGAACATCTGCGGCCGATAAGAGAGAAAGGGAAATTGCTGATTAACTGTATTGTGAATCCTTTTGAATTATTTACTGTTTCGCTGCAAGGACAATAGTTTACTTATTAACATTCCTCAGTGGACTGTAGGAGTGGCTTGACTTAATGGACACAGTCATTCAGGATTGATGTATAGCTGGTAGGGATAAAAGACAGGTCTGGAGAGACACCCTTCAGGCACACCAGCCGATACTGATTGTGTGTTGGAACCCACAATAAAGGTGGGGGCTTCGGAGACAGAACCAGGAGATCGGTGAGTAAAAACTCATAGTGTTTCAGCAGGGCCGGTGGGGACGTGTGTGTGTCCACTCATGCCCGATTGCCGAGTACACCACAGAAGAACGGTCTAGCAGAAGGAGGGAGAGGTCACAGCTGGATGACCACGAAGGTAGGACGGAATAAGAAAAAAATAATTCAAGGTTTGCCTGAATGCAGTTGTTACATCTCTCTCTCTCTCTCTCTCTCTCTCTCTCTCCTCTCTCTCTCTCTCTCTCCTCTCTCTCTCTCTCTCTCTCTCTTCTCTCTCTCTCTCTCTCTCTCTCTCTCTCTCTCTCTCTCTCTCTCTCTCTCTCTCTCTCTCTCTCCCTCTCTCTCTCTCTCCTCTCTCTCTCGCTCTCTCTCTCTCTCTCTCTCTCTCTCTCTCTCTCTCTCTCCACTATATTTTTCTATGACAATTCATTTACCCTAGACATCGATAGAGCTTGTTTATTTTTGCTTATTATTATTATTCCTACACTTTTAGGTTTATTACTGCTACCTTGTGTTATATGTATATTTGCTTTATTGATATGGTTTTGCTTATTTTTATTAGCAAACACCTTTAAATATAGTACCACCAGACTACAAAGTACACTTCTCTCTCTGCTGATCAGACACCCAGTTACGGGGTTCGTAACAGTACCCCGTAGAGCCGGAGATGGCTATTTGATGTGGATAGAACTTCCTTTCAACTTAGAGTAATGGGCATGATTTTAGCGGTTCTGCAGTTCAGAGGAGATGGATGTTCTGTCAGTGTACAAACGAGTACCTGAGCATCAGTGGAACGTACAGTCATTTAAAATCGTTTTTTGTTGTTATTTTTACCTTACTGATATCAGGAGTGATCCGGGTGTTCAGGAGAGCTATTCACTCTTGTTTTTTTTTCACACATTGGGCCGTGTTTATATATCGAGGCACCGGCACATTTTTTATTTTCGTATTTCAAAATTAAAATCTGCGTTCTTTATTTACAAGTCTTGTTACACTCTCTGCCTTAGTCAGTAGGCAGGAAAATAAATCCGGATATTGTTCACTGTGTTCGCGGATAAAGACACTCAATGACGAAAACAGGCACAGCTTGTGAACAGTAGGGTCAAATAATGGGCACAACCTGGAAAGATAAGAAAACTGAGTCTTCAGTACTTACACCTTTACACAACCGACATGTGCTTCTCGGATGTATCATAGTATCATACCAGGAATAAAATTGTAAATATAACTGTTAAAATACACTATATGCATATAAATATACGGGAGGTTTTCTTAACGTTTGCGGAAAAAATATGTATGCTGCGAATAAATATGTATATATTTTGTGTTTTCAGTCAGTCGCTGCAGAATAACAAGAGGAAATTATTGCACATCACTGGTCCGATTAATCACAGTCCAGATGAGATCAAGTTAACCCCTTATAGTTTGGCACTTACAGAATCACGGAACACGCTCAGTTATATGTTTGTGTACAATCACGAGACAGTTTTTATATCCATATTTTGTAATAATTTGTAAATACTGCTAGAATGACAGAAATCATTCCAAACAACAGAATAAAGAGGTTCGGTCTCTGCAGATGAGCAATAACCTGAAACGCAAACTCTAGAAGGAGGAGGAGATAACCTTCTTGTTCAGATCTCTGTCAATTCCCTACTTCCGGACACAGATTTTCAACTGTAAGACTATACAGAATTAGGTACATTTATACTCATGTCTTCTGAAATTAATTTCGGTCAACTATCCCTTCGAATTTAAATATGGACACTTGAGCGGATCAGTAGAAACAGAATCGGAAGTTCATAAACATGCGCCAATTGTATACAGTCGCTGGAGTTATGGTCCGATTTGGAATCGTTAAGTATTTTTACTGAATCACTTACTGTGCAATGATGTCTGTAGCTTTATGCTCTGTTCTGCACTTTTCTGCGGGTTCTTGCCGTGACAAATATTATAAATGTGTTTTAACATATCCTGTGTCACACTAAGCGGACAGTTAACTGTTAAATTTTAACAGGTAGAAACACGTTTTCTGAATACATTGCAAAGTGTGTGTCTGCTTCATTGTTCCTGCAGGGTTGTGCAGAAAAGCAAGAAAGCCTTGTTGTGCATCACCGATCAGATTAACAACAGGCGTGAAGACATTTAGTCAACGCGCTGCTGTTCGCACTTGCAGACCCCCATGTTCTTTATTTGTGTAAAACGGAAAGACGACAACAATTTCGAAGGATTTTGAAATAATGTGTAAATGAGGTTATTGCTCCATTAAGAGAGAAATAGAGCACGTAAGAGTTTTGCACTTTCACTAATTCTCGACCCAGCAAAGGGACCCCCATCTCTGTCACTTCCTGGACAGGCACAGCTGGAAAAAGAAACCAAGCAGGCACGAAGGACACACACTGATTGCGGTACGATCACAGGCGGATCTTCGTCATTCAAACAGACACCTCAGTTTGACACAGAGTATTGTTAGTTCTAGTCCATAATATCCGTAGCGACGGCACTGATGTTAATGTTGTTCTTCCAGAACAATTACTGCACACGCTGACAATGTCACTAACTTAGCTTGACTTGGCTTCAACCTCCGGCCCGCTCTCATCCACGTACCTACTCGACGTTCACTGAAATGATACCATTGAATCCGCATCTACCGGTTACGCTTGCAGTTCCTTCCACACTCGTTCGACTCTCTGAGTAAATAGCTTCTGCTACATACATTTCTTGCACGTTTTAACTTTCTCCCCAAGACTAAGAACTCTAGTTGTAGGTTCACTCAAAGGATAGAACATAGAATTCTATAGCATATTACAGGCCCTTAGGTCCACAATTCTGTGCCGAATACCTAATCTGCTCTAGAAACTCACTAGGCCTTCCTGAGCGAATAGCCCTCTATTGTTGTAAACTCCATGCACCTGTCTAAAAGGTTCTTAAAAAACACTATTGTATCCGCTTCCAACACCGGTGCCGGCAGTGAATTCCATGCACACACCTAATCAATAAGTGCGCTTTAGCGTGTCGTATTTTTCCTCACAACGCAGAACACGTGTTTATCTGTATTAAATTCCATCTGCCATTTGTCAATGCATTTACCAGCCAGTCAACATCAAATTACAAGTTTGGATAGATTTTCTGGCTGGAGAACGTCCCCAACCTAGAGCATAACACCAATCCCTGCTGTAGGCATCTCAGAGTCAGAGAATCAACCATCCACTTTCTGATAATCCAGACAAATAAACGTTCATCAATCCGTCCACAAGCTGCATCTGAATTCGTGTTGGTGCATATGTTTTTATTATGAAATGTCCCTGGAGCATTGCTCTCGATCTCTTTTATATGCTCCGAAGAACATCCGTACAATATATTTCATTGTGATTTATGTTATCAGGTAATATTGTGACGTTCGTCATTCAGATGACTCGACATGACTAGAACAGGCGATAGAAGAAAATGACCATCTCTTCCTTCTCAATAAAGTGTACTTAATTTCACCTGCCAAGCTGATATCCCGCACTCAATGTCAGAAGCGAAAGTGATCCGCTGATGTGTGACAAAATAAATCTGTTTGAAGTTGATTGTCCATGTTGATTGCTCAGTGTGATTGTTTATGATAGAAACAACACTGATTTGAAAATGTCCCATTTCAGCGTCAGATATCTTGGAAAGTACACTGTCAACGTTCATAATATCTTTTGTTTAAAGGTTAATAATTTGTAACATCTCTTGGAGATACTAATTCATGGTAGGGTGACAGAGTGAGAAAACCACTTGAATACAAATGTTTTTGTAGCTTGCTGTTCCATAATGCGAAGATGTGATAACCAAACTAATTGCCTCAGTGGAATTGCTCTGAATTGCATATAACTCCGTAAAACCAGTCACCAGTACATATGAGCAGTTGGATTGTTCCGTACAACTGAACGCTGCCTCTAACGGAATATGGGATATCCTGCGATTTACTACATCGCGGGCGTTTTCTCTCCTGCAATTGTAGCGATCGGTATCCCTGGTGAGATACTGGAACTGTTCACTATGTGTATGGTGCCGTCGTCATCTTGCTTTTGATCCGCTGCACTGCTTGCACTTTTACTGAGCACGGATGCCACCTTCGTCTGAAGTGTGTTTCCAGAATTGAGGATTCAAGCATCTCATAGATTCTTTATTCAGAGTCCATGTCTTTTCTATGTGATGGTATTTTATTTATTTATTTTGTCAATGAAGTTATTGCCGATATTGCCATAATTCAATAGTGTAACTTTGCTGGGCTTTCTAAAACGACAGTGGTCGCTTTTCCAGAGCAGATGCTTTTTCAACTGACCGGCTAGTCGATTATCGACACTCAGATCTGTTGGTCCATAAACCACTAAATTATAACTTATGGATTAAATCTCATTACTTCACTACAAATAACCACTTCAGCGATTTCACCTCAAATAATGGAATTGGTGTTGTTTCTGGAAAGATCGACCTTCACCATTACGTGAGTCGTGGAAATCAAATGCCCGGTTCTAACCTATCGGTAAGACGCCCACGCACTGCTAACTCTGTCCATTGTTGTTCATCCGGAGTGCACGGGGAGAATCCGCACAAATTGATTTTCTTCTTTTCACTTGCAAATGAAAAAAATCATATTCTGCATTGCTATGTAAAAATGGTGTTCATTCAGACATTTGCATCTAACGATAATTCTCTGTTGATTTTCTTTCTCTCCAAATTTCTTGTAGTTAATTTAACAGCGATTGTGAGACTCTCGTGGAAAATGCGGGCTCTCCAAATGCATCACCCGTTACCTGGTTGGAATGGCAACAGCGGATCTGCTGGCGGTTATAATGTTCGATTTACTGGATCAGACCAATAATATCCACATTTATTCCAGATCCCTGCTCATCACTCCTGTATGCGCTCTCACAATGATATTTCATATTGTGACGAGGGACCTTTCTGTTTGGTTTACGTTCAGTTTTACCTTCGGTCGATTCATTGCAATACGTTGTCGAAAGCTCGGGGAACGATACTGCACTGAGAGAACAGCAACGGGTGTTCTGGTGACGGTGGTTATAGTGAGCTGCGGGAGAATTGCCCCGTTTTACTTTGCTGTTAAACCTGACACTATCATTGACAACGTGCCGTGGCGTTGCGTCCACACACATGAATACACCACTTCACTCGTGTGGAAACGAATCGAATTACTGCATAGCATTGTCACACCGTTGCTACCAATCGGCTTAATTCTAGTGTTCAATGGGTTAACAGTAAGACACATAATTGCGGCAAATAGAGTCCGCAGAGGCCTCCTGCAGAGCAGCGATAAACAGAAAGATACCGTGGTGGAAAACCGCAGAAAATCGACGTTTTTATTATTCGCAATTTCAGCTAATTTCATATTATTTTGGATGCCCTATGTAGCGCATTCCCTGAAATGGCAAGTAGACAATTACTATTACCAGGACAGATATTTCAGTTCCTCAGTATGTATACTACAGCAAATTGGGGTCATTTTTCATTTCCTCTGTATGTGCACCAATACCTGTATCTATACATTGACACAGAGGAAATTCAGACAAGAGCAGAAGGATGGTTTGAAGTATGAGTTTACGTTAAATGGCCCTCTGTGTGGATCACGCCCACGCCAATTGCAATCCAGCGGAGATTGTGAATATACGGTTTAAAACATCTGTAGGTTTGGTAAAAATGTGATAAATTCAAACAATCCTGTGCTTGATCATCCTGAAATGAATAAATTCCAAACTATCGCAGAGATTTGACAATATTCGGGAAACGGTATTACAGCTTCATCTACCAGGCCAACAAACGGATTATCTCACGGTGATTTGAGTGTTTTTCTATGTTACTTTACCTGTACTATTTATTATTAATTAGTATCAATTACTAGGATTGCAGATTGCACGTTCAGACGGTAACGTAACCTAAAGAACTTTTTGCTCCTTATGTATATGAAGGATGTAAGAAATAAAGTCAATTCAATCACAATTTGAGGAATGATTTCCGGACTGTTCGGACCCCAGGCACCTCTCATACAGACTCTTCACCCTCCATCACCTTGCAAAAGGTACCAAGGCATTTGGGATCTCACAACCAGACTGTGCTACTGCTTCTTCCCCCATGCCAACAGACTCCCCAATACCCAGAATGGGGACTGACATATCCATCATTTATTATTGTATTGAAATTTGTTCTCTACTGTGCCTATTGTCTTGCTTAATTAATTAAATATTGTACTGTCCTGCTCTGATTTGAGCTCTTTATGTAGTCCTGTTTATCTCTGTAGTCTAGTGTAGTATTTGTGTTGTCTCACATAGTCTGGTGCAGTTTTCTGATGTTTCATGTAGAACCATGGTCCTGGCGGAACGTTGTTTCGTTTTTCCTGTGTACTGTACCAGCAGTATATGGTCGAAATGACAATTGAAAGCGACTTGACTTGACTTTTGGATGATTCAAAATGGTCACTGGCGGGATAGACTAAATAGACTAAAGCGAAAGCATTTTAAGCACATGGAGAGTGTGATCGTATCACAGCTGCGGAAAGGGGGGGTCTGTGGTGTCATTAAATTTTACCAGACCGTGATAGAACTCTGAAGTAGGAAGGGAACGCACACTTGTTTCAGAGTATTTTATACAGCTCCCATCAGCAAAACAAAAACAAAACAGAGATAGTGACAGACCGGGAGATGGATTTTCTACAGGTGCCATTTTAACACGGCTGTTGCCACCAGTAATATTCACGGTAATTCTTCTATTTAAAAAATTTAGATGTGACACAATTGCTCAGATGTGTTCAGGATGGAGACCTGGCACAAGGAGCGGGCAGGCAGAAATGTGAGCAGACCATCTTATGCTAATACCAGAATGTGAAATGGGTCAGGTATCTGATCTCTCCGCGTGTCAGCATTTCAGAACGATAGAGCACAGCTATTCGACATATCTTGCACTGGGATAGCAGCAGACAATATGGAATGTACTTAATTGATACTATTCGGTAGGAACGTGGGAACCGAAATTGGGAAGCGATTTGTTCTTTCAAATACATAAGAGAACTATGGAGATTGTTAATGGAGCACTTGATCGGGTTCAGAATGTGCTCGTTTCATTGAGGCGAGTAAAGGGGGGCTAAAGTAACCCTGGTTGATAAGGGATAAGGAACACATCATCAAGAAAAATAAATAAATATACTAAAGGTTTTGGAAGAAAGGATCTAGCAGGGCAATAGAAAGTCAAAAAGTAGCCAGAGGGACTTATCAATGGACTTAGAAGATTAAAGACATGAGAAGGCATGAGATAGCCGCATTAAGGTAGCTGAAAAAACAATAGGATAACGAGAGGGAGAGTGAGAGAAATAAGTGATAAAATAGGAAACATGTGTCTGGAGTGCAGGAGGTGTGAAAATCCTTTATGATACTTTGCTTCGGTATTCACCAGTGAGTGAGACCTTGATGAATGTGGATACAGTGTAAAACGGCAGGTGTGCTGAGGCATGCAGACGCTTCGAATTACGAGCTGGAAACTGGGAATACATGAATATAAACCAATTCCCGATGCGAGAAGGTATGCAATCCAAGTAATTAGAGAAAGCGAGCGGAGATATTGCTAGGCTTTTGGTAACAACATTTGCGTCATCACTGGCTACTGAAATAGTGCGGGAGGATTGGAGAATGACAAATGTTAATTCTTTGTTCAAGAAATCTAATACGGATAGTCTTGAGAAATAGAGGCCAGTGAGTTTGCTGTTAGCAGAGGGCAAGGTATTGGAGAGGCTTCTTAGAGACAGATTTTTACGGAGAAACGTATTCTGGTTGGTGATAGTCAGCATGGTTGTGTGCCCCTTATGAGCTAGAATAAATTTCATGAAAAAGTGAAAAATGGGCAGATGAAGCTGCAGAGCCGATATGGTGTATATTAATTTTGTATTAGACTGTGTTCCCTAAAGTGCACACTTTCAGAACGTCAGGTGACCTGGGATCTAGTGAAGCATGACTGCGCAGATTCAGAACTGGCTAACCGGCCGATGACGCCGTGGATGGAGTGTATTCTGCCAGAGTTACAGTGACTACTGATGCACCGTAAGGATAGTGGAATCTTTAGTACACTTTACAAATATATACAGACTCTACTATTATCGTGTTCTGAGACACAGGCTTTACTTAGACCATCCATCAAGAGTTGGATAATTTACTGAGTTTGAGTTAATTTTGAAAGCATATTATTGAATTCGCAGTGAAACTGCACGCTATCTAAACTAAAATCACGTTTACTTATTACAGGACAAATGCTACGATTAACTCAAAACATTTTTTCCCTACTGGAGCTCTGCATCTCAAGATCAGTTTTACAAAATATTCAGCAGCATCCTTTGTTGCTTTCCGAATGAACCAGTCGCCCAGAAAGCGAATGTCAAATTCCCGAATTAAGTACACACGAGTTTGTCATGTGTCAATTTACATTTCAACAGCGGGTTTATCGTACCGGAAATGGTACATTTGTATCTCGATCAATTTAACCTTGATTTCACATGGGCGGTGTAGAATCCGTGTCTCCCTCTGAAATCAATACAACAAACAAACAAAAGAAATCAATAGAAATACGCAGGTAAGGGAAAACAAAAATCTGAACTCCAACGTTTCTTCCTTCACAACTGCCGCCGGTAACCGGCGTTTATAGAATAAACAGTTAGCACCTAGAATGAAAGTAACTATCAAATATTCCAAAGAAAAAAGGTAAACCAGATGTGGATGATTGCGGCACCGATACATTAAGAATTTATACAACTTCGGAAAAAGAATCGGTCCCTGATATTCACATGTTCTTAAAAAAAAATTTCAACCAATGAAGCAGACGTTTGCAGACAGTGAGATCCTCTTGTTAAAGAATATTAATTTAAACGTCCTTGGAATACAATGCCACAAATCACACGACAGACTTACGTTCATTCACGCACGCATTACCTCTCTTTCACTTTCAACTGAACTCACTAAGGTCCAATCCTGATGCAATGTTTTACCTTCTCAAACCATTCGCACTTTAAATTATCGCAGAAATTTACGTGCTGAACAATTAAAAATAAACTATAATCAGAATCATACAACATTTAAGAAATACTTCACTCAAAATCAAATAGACGCTGAATTTATGTATCGTTCGCAAATTATTATTCAACATATCTAAAAGGTGACGTCACGACGTCACCAAATCTCCAACGACTTAAACGTTTTCTCAGCTCCAATCACTGACCAAAGATAGGATGGCGATAAAATGAAATAATTTTTGTAAATTATCATGTTTAATAGTCCCCATCATCACTGTTAAAGGGACAGATTTGTACACTGCACATTTGTTACAGACCCCCCTCCCCTTTCCGGAACTATGGTCTTTACCGCCTTAATGACGAAGTGAAGGTATATTCCTTTAGTGTGTTACCTCCCTTATAATCGGAGGGAGGAGCAGAGGATGATGTCGCCAAACGGATACTCGTTTGCATGCATCTTCTGATTTAACTCTATTTCTATCTTTCATATCTATTTTTCTTAATACTGAGTTCTTTTGAAGGCTGTGCCCTGGAGCTACATGGCAGAGAAACGCATACAACTATGAAAGGGATGGATAAGATAGAGGCAGGAATAAGATAGAGACTGGAATATGAAACCAGAACTAGGAGGACAGACTCATGATCCGGCAATGTCGATTTTGGACGGAGATGAGGAGGAAATGTTTTCCCAGAGAGTGGTGAATCGACAGAATTGTCTGCTCAATGAAGCAGCGCCGGCTACCCGAGGAGATATACTTAAGACAAGGTCGGATGGATTTTAGCAAAGTAGGGGAATTAAGGAATGAGGGAAAAAGACAGGTAGGTGGAGATAGGTCCATATTCTGATTGGCCATGACCTTATTAAATGGCGGAGCAATCTCGGTGGGCGAAATATCCCACAACTTTCCTGTTTCTTAATTTCTTCTGTTTTTATGTATGCTGCTGATACGCTTACCGTTTGTTAGCACTTCTAGCGGTATCCTCTGCTAATACTCAAAAGTAACTTAACGTTAATTCTTCGCCTAGTCCTCCATCCTTGTATTTTCGGAAAAGTCGACAGATTCAAATGTAATTCTCAGGCTTTATAAAACTGTTCTGTCTTGTAGTCTTTTGATATGTTCGTATAGGAACTCAGTCCAATCAATTTCCTTTCTTCTGCCATACCTAGACTTTACGCTGCCCTGTGATGATCAGTTGCCTGTAACGGCTCACTGTGATAATCCGCGGGCAGTAATGTCCCAATATCATGATCAACATTTCTCAGAGTCTGAGGTAAAAAAAGATATATTATATATTATATTCTTCATTCAGATTCCTTCCCTGTTTGCTTCCATTGCGACTTTCTCTCTGGTCGCAAATGGGGAAGGGAGTCGAAGTAGTGACAAGAGTACTGGTTTCCTTGGTTGTAGGAGATGTTTGTAAATAGGCTGAATTTCATCGATAAACCATGCGAAGCTGCGTCGCTACGTCCATCACCCATCTCCTGATTCATATCCGGCCCCTGTTAATTATTTATCTGTAAATTGGGATGTTGGCCCAGCAACTTTCCTGTCGGCTGCAGACACTTCATTTAATCTTCAGTGTTAAGTTCCCTTTCTGATAGTAATTTCGACATTATATTAAAAATGTTTTTTAATCTGTATACAATTTATTCTTCCTTCCTTTCCGCTGCAAACTAAAGTGCGTCTTATCACTCACTCTTTTCTTTCACAAGCACTCTCTAAGCTGATTCAAATGCGTTAGTTACTCGCTCCCCGCAAATATGCTGCCTTCTAATTAAGTTTTACAGCTTCTCGTCAACGCGGATCACCATATTACGGAAAAGATAATCGTTTCATCTAATCAGTTCCGCTGTAATTTAGTTTGATGCTGCCATCCTACCCATTTCTTAATTAAGCATCCTTTTGCTCCGGCTTCTTTTAACTTGCTTGCCTCTAATTGTCCCATTGGCAATTATGGAGATCTTTATCACAGCGTTTTTTTTTCCACTTCATACATCCATGCCTAGTGACATCTCCACACTGAGGAGAATTCCACCTTACCGTGTAACGTTCAGGAAAGGATTCTGAGTATGTAAATTGCTGAGCCTTTCGGAGCAAGTTATTATTTCATGTCTAGAGGTTTTGTCTGTGAATATATCGAAATAATATATTTCATGAAGGCAAAGACAGAAATTTATCAAATCATATTGCTGAGGACCCAGATCTGTACAATCCGAGTTTTGAGTTGTATCTGTATCTAATAAACATATTCATCATGATATTGTAAAGGCACAGACTGTTGCAGCACCAACCTAGTATTGTGTTGACACAAACCTTCAAAATATCTGGCACCAAACCAAGGATTGGTCAGCACCATACTGTAAGGGAATAGATCATTACCACAGCTGGCCCGACACTGCAACGAAGAGATTTCGACAATAAATAGCATAAATAGCAATAGTAAGGATGCAGATCTATAGTACAGCCATAGTATAGTGTCAGCGCCATGTTTCCTCGAACCCAATAATGTCCATAATGTCCAGTTATATATCGTTACCAGAACGCTGTGCTAGTGTTTTTTTTTTATATGCCGGGATATTATTTTTGTGCTTGTGATGAGCTCTCTTTCTTTTTGGCTATTCTGAGAGCTTTGTTGTTGTTGTTGTTGTTGTTGTTGTTGCTATTTTTTTTTTTTGTAGCCAGACTTGAAGACAGCATCCAAGGTTTTGAGTATAAGCGCAGCTCTGAGTTCAGCCAGAGTTTCTGCCTCGGACATACGATGACCATGCTTGGGGTAGCACTGCCGTCGGCAAATTTACTGATGCAGTAGGTGACAGGTAAGGCATTTTACACTAGGTCTGTACCTTTACTGCTTGTGTCGGCCTTCTTGTGCTTGTGCTAGTTAGTCCGTGCAACACAATCCTGAGGAATACTGATTACCTCATTAGGCCATACAGTCATGATCCTCGTGACTGATTCCTCCACTTCCAGCAGCGCCCGGTATATTGCGACTAATATTATGGAGAAGTCAGATAGGCAGAGATGAGTATATAGGGTGGCCTTTCAAGCACCGCTTTTTTCATATAAACATGGACCATGTTGAGTGTCGCATTATCACAAGGGTGACATGTTGGTGGAATTTGGGTAAAAATATTCTTTAATTTTAAGATATGGAGTGTGAGCAAATACATAATGTGTGAACCCAGTAACCTTGTGCCGGGGAGGGCGTGGTTGGAGCGTGATGGTGGTAGAGTCGGGGCAGCAAGTGTCAACACACTGATTCTGATCAGTAACCTCACGGCAATACATGTCGCAGTATTGGTATCGAAAATTGAAAGCAAATGGACTGGACGTCGAGGTAGACGGAGATTGAGCTGTGTGACCTCAACACCCTGGTAATGTTGAGCTTCAGGGAGAACGGTTATGAACGTATACCAAGGGAGTATGTCAATCCGCTCATACCATCCTCTGATAAACTCTCGCGTTATTTCACCGCCGGTAAGCAGGACTCTCAACACTCCAGAAGATGTTCATTGATTCGCAGACATCACCCACAGCTGGAAGACAAGGCGTCATGCACTTGCAGCACTTGAAGCACCTGCACCCGGTCCGTCTGACAGACAGAAGCATTTCTGCCAGAACAGGGCAATTGAATTCAACTGCCGATGTTTGTCCAGAGTCCCAGAGGTGAAGCTCATCGAGAAAGCTTGCCACAACAAGTGGTATACGAGTAGCATATCGCAGGTACTCGTTATATGACTCTCCACTTGAGCTCTGATTTGCTTACGGACGGTGTAGACAAGATTGTTGCCGTGACTGGGGTTTATTAGAGATTGAGTGGGCTGCGGCTACCTTCCCTGGTGTAACTGGGGCTGGCGGGTGAATTTAGAGCGGTTTCTAAATCTCCGTGGGTAGAAGATAGGATAAATCGAAATGGTTGTTTCTGTACTGTAATACGTCATCATTGGAAGAACTTGGAATCTGATCAGACAGATATTTCCCCAAAACCTGGTGATATTTTGTGAATTCCTGAAGGTCGACTTTATGCAAACGAAATGGTAGACCGGAAGGAATACAGACAGGAGAGCCGTAGAAATGTTTTTTGTTTGTTTTTGGAATGTGTTATAATTAGAGACTGTGGACTTGTTGGTATAATTGGAAAGATCATTGATGTCATCACGCTGGAACGTAGCGTCGTGTTTTGTTTAAATATAGAAAGAGTATAGCTCCTTTCAAAACTGTCCACTGAAGGCTTTAAGGATTGCTTGCTGTGTTGAGGCTTTCCTTTGTGAGAAAGATACAGAAGAACGCATCTGAATTCACTGCAGATTAGAAACAATATGTTTGAACAGGTGCATTTAATGTCAGAGCAATGTATACATCCTGAAATTATTCGCAAACATAAAGGAAAAGAGAAAAGTGCCCCAAAGAATGTTGTTAGAACGTGAAATTACCCCTCTCCCTAGCCCCGCTCTCCCATTCAACAGCAAAGTAACCACCCCAACTAAAAAATAAAGCATCGTCACCCACCACCGAGCACTCAGGCCTGCAGCAAAGCATCAAGAAAGACACAACCTTGCAGTACCTCTAACACTACTCGTTCGCCCACTATTCAACATAACAGAAAAGAGTCTTGCGTTGCTTCTTCCGAGATCTGTGTCCAAAGGACTATGGTCTCTAGGCAAGCAGCCTGAAGCCAGCTCGCTACGTATGATCTTGCATCGACGACGCATCAGGCGGCGGCAGCACCGGCCTTTCATCGGCTCACCTCCAGGGCCACGAAAATCCGGAACCCGGAATGCACGCTACTCTTACGGGCCACATTTCTTGTTTATCGAAAAGCGGCCGGTGGTGAGGCCACGAGGGCCGATCCCATTTCCGCCAAGACACGAAGTCAGCTTGTAACCTCAGTTCAGGCTCTTCAAAAGAACCTTGAAATGGGAAAAAGGGAGATGTAAAACATAGAAATAAAGCAGTTTCCGAAAATGCAGCAAATCAATCGCCGTTAGGGCCAATGTTCTTCTTTAGATTCAGCCATGGATGTAAGCTGAAACCGCACGCGGTAGTGCGTTGATGTTTGTCGAATTTCATACTTGATTAATGCCACGCAACGAGATGTAGTCAGGACATTTGGTCCGTTATCCAGCAAGCTATGGAACCTGAGTCGTTGTGCTAAATGTCTGTTACGCTCTTACCGAATTGTGGAGAGTTCTGCTTGTGCGTGTGAGGTGCAATAGTGGGATGCGTTCGTGTTTCTAAATTTTGTTCTGCCTCTCATCCTTTGGCGTACGATTCTGTTACTGTCGCTGTCTGCGAAGAACAAGAATTTGATGCTCATTTTCCTTCGATTTTGCTCGTTGATTTTTTTCCCTGTTACATTAAAATCAGAATAATCACTCGATGCAATACACAGATTGTGCAATTAATCACCTTGTTTCGATGTCACTCCTCTTGTCTGCATAAGAATCGGGATTTCTGATACAATGCTGCAAGTTGTAACAGACTCATGAGATGGTACCGAACACTACAAAAGACACGACGACCTAGTGTGAATTACATTTTTCATGGTCAATGTCAGAATAATCCTGCATGGAGACATTATCATGTTATTTGGCTCTTCTCTGAAATTAATGTGGATAAACGCTGAAATAACGAGGTTTACAGAGGAAATGATGTGCTTCAGAATGTTTCCGATTTCCGGGGGAATTATGGTCGAGACCTGAATTCCTGGGGAAGAAGGGGATAAAATATTTCTCAGATGCTGTCATATTAAGTAACATGAAAGTGCCCGATAGAGTGAACAGTAATACTATGTATTGTTTTCTGCTCAAAATGTCCAGGTCACGAGAAGTCACATTCCGGTAATTCCGCAGTTCCTTTTTGCGATGTTCTGGCCTAAACTTCATCCTTTACAAGGAAACATTAAAACAAATGCACACAAATGCGAAAGATAACTTTTAGACGCGGAAACGCGGCAAATTATTTTCAGAAAATGACAAGCAGATTAATTTCAAAACCCCATGAAATATTCCAATTTATTGACAGAGTTTGAAATACATCAGAGAAGGAATGATCTCCAAGGATATCAGCGTCTGACTTACTGTTGTAACGATCGTCACATTTCTTGCTGTTGGTAAGTAAATGATTAATGAGCTTTTAGTAAGCAATGTCCTCTTTCGTACAGCATCTTGGATCAATTATTCATGAATAAGTTCTAACGGACCCATCTCAACCACAATCTTTGTTCACTCATCAGACCAATCCGCTTCAACCAGTGTGTTTTGGCTTTCACTCGACCTGCTTACGTTTATCTTGTTGCAAAAGGCTTTTAATTCCGCTTGTCGTTTTGCTGTGGCTTCTGATGTTATACTGTTGTATTATTTTGTAGTCTGTTATGGAAGTTATTGTTCCACGCTGAATCTGCTCCGTTGCTGTGATTTTGGCTCAGGCCTCCTCTACATTTCCTGACAGATTAAACGGCAATCATGTTAATTCGAGAAGACATCTTCCCAGTTCTTTAACAGCCACTCTTGAAATGACGTTCATTATATTCCATGAAATGACATGAAATCTTAACCCTTGATTTGAACAGTAGCGGAGCCAAATCTGTAATGATAAATGCTCATGATATTAAATATTTTTGAATGACACACAAAACATCACAGAACATGTATGAAAGCGTAACATGGCAGATTAGATCACACCGAGGAAAATTGTAATTAAAGGAAGAACGCTATATGTCGTTTATTTTTCTATTACGATCTTTTAAAGAAAAGAGGAAATTTGTCAAACATCACATTCGTGTTTAACAGTTATGTCTAAAAATGGGTAACAAAAGCCTGGCGTTTGCATAAATGTGCTTTGGCGCGATTAGCTGTCGGCAAGTGATTCCCCTCCAGTATTCAATTGGTTAGATCACGGAATGGCCGATAGGTAATCTTTACAATCTATCTTTCCCTGAATTACTTTCTGTGGATAATGAGTAAATTGCATGCCATCCTGAAAAAAAATTGCTCTTTACGGAGTTCAACACTTCCACGGTGAGTTAATTCATGCATCTGTTTAATCAGAAAGGAAAAATAAATGGATTTTAAAATATTTTCTTTACAACAGAACCCGTACATGACCTCACACTACAGTTGTACAAAACGTTTCGGTGTATGGAAATTGATGCTGCTTCCTTGGGTGCAAAGATGTAGGGTGAGAGGACAGGTTTTATCCAGACGCATCTGTCCCGTGCTTCGAACTGACCTTCTAAATATTGACAAGCAAAATATTTGTAAACATTGTGATATTGCATAATTTGCCCTCCATGAAATATGATAGAAATCCAATTACAGCAAGTGCACGAAATCTAAAATAAAGCACAACTCAGGTGCAAAATCCCAGAAGGTATTAATGTTCCAATTCCTAAAGGAAATATACTTAGTGAACAGACGTAGAAACGGCGACCCAAGCGGATACTACCAACTAAGATATCCTCATTTGCTTCTGGTGTTAGACTTTATCCAGATAAAGCCTTTCTATCTATTGACTGTCTAATTACATTTTAAATGTTGGGAAAGTGTATACCTCAAACATTTCCTCGGTATCTCTTTCCATAAACATACTCACTTAGTTGGTCGAAGTGGTCCCTCCACTTCCTATTGATTCTCTCTCGCCACTTCCAGGTGCACTAAATAAGTATCACATCTGATCTTTAGCGGGGTACAATGACTCCCTGTTAATGACGGAGTTTTTTTTTAAGCGGGTAATATGAAGTAAATGTATATTGTGCAAAACCAAACAAGGAAATCTGCAAAATAATGATGATTACGACCGGAATTATATGAGAATGTAGGAAACTGAACCAAATTTCAAGCGCATTGAGGATGGTTGATCAGGATTTTCAGTTGGAGTTATCCAAGGACACAGGGCTATTTACTTGCTAGAAAGTGTTGTTCTGCCAACTCTGCTACAAAATTCCAAATCGTATCTCCCTGTGAATACAATTACTGTCATTCTACCTTTAGGAACACATATACATATTTTACATTTTAACCGCTTAAAAACATTCCCTGTCATTAACAGAGATTCATTGTGCACTGGCAAAGATCAGATTTGATACCTATTAGGTACACGTTGCACACGCTATGAAAGTTATTATTTATTAACATGTCTCAAATTAGCAGCTCAAGTTTCGTGACAAAATAAAATCTCCAAGACTTTCATTCTAAAATGTAATAAACAGTTAGCTCGCTGGTGGCGTAGTGGCATCAGTGCTGGACTTCGGGTCGAGAGGTCCCGATTTGTATCCAGCCGACAGCCTTGCACGCTCTCCATCTTTGCTGGGTTAAGAGAGATGTTGATCTCTTAAAAAAAAAACTCACCCGGCCAAAGGCAGTGGCAATCCACTGTTGAAACTTGCCTCGTACACGATTTCCCAATATGGCAGAGCGGCGTGGAAGGAAATTGTTCGCTAACTGGAATATTCCAGATGTGACATATCTTTCGTAATATAAGTTTACTGTATATGTGTTCCTGAAGATGGGAGCCGTTAGTTGGATTTGATGATATTCAATAAATGTTTGCGATTTTTATTGGAACAGTACAAAAACAGCATTTTCAGGATGAGAATGACAGGAGAGATGCCATTTGGAATATTGTAGCTTGTTTGGCAGAACTACACTTTCTGGCAAGTAAATAGACCTGTGTCCTTAGACAACTCCAATTGAACATCCACATCTACCATCCTCACAAGCTTGAAATTTCGTGCAGTGTCCTGCATTCTCATTGAATTAAGATAGTAATTATCATTATTTTGCCGTTTTCATTTTTGGATTTTGCAACCATTTGCCTGACCTTTGATCGACTAAACGACCCTGAAATAATTATCACCGGATGAATATTTCTTGATATCAATGTCTCACTTTCTGGAGAATTTACCTTCCTCCAGCGTCATAGAAACATAGAAAACCTACAGGACAATACAGAGTCTTCGTCCCACAATGCTGTACCGAACATGTCCTTACCTTGGAAATTACCTGGAGTTACTTATAATTCTCTATTTTTCTAAGCTCCATGTACCTGTCCAGGAATCTCTGAAAACACCCTACCGTATCAGCCTCCACCACCATTGCCGGCAGCCCAATCACCATCACTGTGGAAAAAAAAACTTACCGCTGACATCTCCTCAGTACCTACTGCCAAGCACCTGTGCCCTCTCGTGCTAGCCAATTCAGTCCTGGGGAAAAAGCATCTGGCTATCCACATGATCACTATTCCATACACCACGATCAGATCACCGCTCTTCCTCAGCCGCTTCAAAGAAAAAAGGCCGAGTTCATTTAACCTATTCTCTTCAGGCATGCTCCTTAATCCAGGAAGCAACTTTGTAAATCTCCTCTGTACATTTTCTATGGTTTCCACATCCTTCTTATAGCTGGAGAAAAAAAAAGATCTTCATGTTGTTACCTAACACACCTTCAGCACGCCTCCTTTGTAACTAAACATGTCTTCTAACATGTCCTACTTTGTATCCACGGATGACACGGAACAAGAGTCTGATGGAATGTTAATGCCATCCATTGAGGACTCCGCTTCATCACATTTCATTCTGCAGTGTGTACGTGGACAGTGCTCGTCCAGGCAGCACCTCCAGCGTCTGAGCATTGACCACATTTGCCGGGAAAAATCATCACCTCAGAGTCCCCGTGAGGGTCAGAAACCTGCTTTGCCGAGAAATACATCTCCGTCCGTCACTGTTCTTTACCCCGTCTTGCCGTTCGCTACTTGAAAGGCTGCAATCCTAAAAATCATTGCCATCGGTGGCGCAACTGGAGACAGATAACAAATGACGCCTTGGTCAGAACACAAATATCACAGAAATCAACAAATCCAACCGATACGAGCGTCGATGTATTGATGAATGAAATGGATGAATTGATTACTGGCACAGTTGACAATAAAATGGCGGAGTTGGAATTGAAGTGAATTGCTGTCGCAACAAATGGCAGCTGTTTCCGAACTACTGATGAAAAAAAAAATAAAAGAAAAGGTGAACCACACGGTGAGGATAGCGCAGTCAGCCCCATCGTATTCAACGTGTGGATGTGGAAGAGCGTTTGATCAGCGCTGAGATCATCTAAAATAAGCCGAGAACCACGCATCATTTAGAACCACAGATCACACATCGATACCAGGTCCACGATGGATACAGAGTAGTGAGTGAGCCCAAGGTGATGATAACAGTCCCGCACATCGCGCATCGATACCAGTTCCACAATGGGTACAGAGAGGCGAGTCAGCCCACGTTGATAATAACAGTCCTGCACATCACACATCGATACTAGTTCCACGATGGATACAGAGAGGCGAACCATCCTCCAGTGAGCCGTGGGCCGCACATAGACACCAGTTACACAATAGATACACACGCGAGGCTTTCTCCAGGCTACAACCGAAGGCTACACATTGCTACAAGTTCCACACTGGATGTCGAATGCTGAGACTTCGATCTTCCAATAATCCGCGGACCGCCCATCGGTCCGAGTTCCAAAAATGACACGAAGTCTGTACCACAAAAGCAAAAGAAAATGAAATTGAAAGGTGAGTTTGAACACACCCTCTGTTCTGCACATACGAAACTGGTGTCGAGGTGGATAATGAGAAGGCACTGAATGGAGAAATGGAGCAGAGATAGTCATGAAGTCACAGATTATTACTACAGAGAAGTAGGATCTTGTGTTCATCGAGCTCATCCCTCTATGATCTTCCGCTGTGCCCTATTTGTCTGCATCCTCCGCTCTCTCTCATCCACGTACCTACACAAGCTTAACTGAAATGATATAATTGAATCCGAATCTTCCAGTTCGGCTTTCAGTTCCTTCCACACGCTCTCGACCCTCGGAGTGAGTAACTACATAGACATCTTGCATATTTTAACGTTCTCCCCAGACCCATGAGCTCTAGTTGTAGATTCAATCAAAGGATAAACATAGAACATAGAAATTTACAACATATTAACGGCCATTCGGTCCGCAGTTCTGTGGCGAATATGTAACCCAATCTAGAAAATCCCTAGACTTTGCAGAGCGCCTCGCCCTCTATTTTAGTAAGTTCCATGTACATGTCTAAAAGGCTCTTTAAAGACACAATTTTATCCGGTATTACCAGCGCCGCAGCGCAGGGAATTCCTTGCACACACCACTCTCTTTGTGAAAAACATACCCCAGGTATATTCCCTTTACCTATCTCCAAGCACCTTAAAACTATACCCCCTTGTGTTAGCCGTTTCAGCCCTGAGGAAATAAAAATAACCTCTGACTATGCACACGATCAATGCCTCTCATCATCTTATACAACTCTTTCAGATCACCTCTGATCCTCCGTTACTACATGGAGAAAAGGCAAAGTACACACAGCCTGTTCGCCTAAGGTACGCCCTCCAATCCAGGAAACATCCTTGTAAATCTCATCTGCACTGCCTCTCTAGTATCCACACACCCTCTCTATAGTGTCTGTAGTATTGACCCTGGATGGGGAAAACCTGCCTGCATTCACCCTGTTTATTTCCTGAACACTTCCTTGCAAATTATTGAAGCTTACTGAAATTACAAAACTGTAAGTAGGTGGACAGAGGCGTCCACAATATTCTGTCTGTGGCCTCACCAACGTGTTATGCAGATTCAACATAACGTCCCGACTCGTGTACTCAGTGATCTAATTGTGAAGGCCAATGGGTTCAGAACTCAATACAAGCCGACATGCCCGTGACGCAGATCTGCTTTAATTATCGATCTCTATCGCCAGGTCTCTTTTTTAAATGCAGCGCACTATAGTCTACACATTGAATACTTGCTTCGAAATCTGTTGTACCGTTCCGCACAACGCAGATTATCTCACACTTGCGGGTATTAAATGCCACCTGATATTTTCAGCCCGTTTCCTAGCCAGTCACATCAAGCAACAAGCTTGGATAGAGTTCCCGGCTGGAACAGTGCTCCCAACCGAGGAGTTGTCATAACATTATTCTGACTCAGATATCTAGATTGACATCAAAGTCATTAGCATACATGATAATTAACAACCGGACTAACACGAATCCCCGCTGTTGACTTCTCAGAGTCAAAGAATCAACTATCGACTCTCTGCTTTCCAGAAAAGAACGTTCATAAAACCGTCCTGAAGGCGTATCTGAATTCGCGTGGGTGCGTAACTTCTTCTTAGAAAGGTCCCTGGAATATTACTTCGATCTCTTTTATCTGCTCAGAAGAACATACGTACAAAGTGTTTTATTTTGATGCATGTCATCAGGTGATACTCTGACTTTCGTCATTCAAATGACTTGAAATGACGAAAATAAGCGACAGAAAAAATGATCCTATCTTTCCTCACAATAAAATGTGCCACATTTCCCCTGACAAGCGATTGTCCCGCCCTGAATGTCAGAAGCAAATGCGGTCGCTGGAAGGGACAAAATCATTTTGTTTGAAGTTGATTGTCCATGTTGATTGTTCACGATGACTGTCTATGTTAGAAACAACACTTCTCATAAAGTGGCCCATTTCAGCAGCTGACGTCAGCTGTCTTGGAAAGTGCATTGGCAACATTCATATTATCTTTTGTTTAAAAGTTAACAGCTTGTAACATCACTTGGGGATGGGAATTATTGTTACGTAATAGAGTCAGAAATACACTTTTATTAACTATTTTTGCAGCTGCTTGTCACTCATGCGACAGGCATCATATCCACACTAATTGCCTCAGTGGAATTGCTCTCACTTCGATATAACTCTGTAACACCAGTGAGCAGTTGGATCGTTCCGTACAACTGAACGCTGCCTCTACCGGAATATGGGATCTCCAGCGGTTTACTACATCGCGAGCGTTTTCTATCCTACAATTGTAGCGATCGGTATCCCTGGTAAGGTACTGAAGCTGGTAACTCGGTGTATGCTCTCATCGTCATTTTGCTTTTGTTCCGCCGCACTTTTTGGACTTCTACTGAGCGCAGATGCTATTTTCGTCTGAAATTTGTTTCCAGAATTGAAGACTGAAGCACATGATAGTTTCTTATTCAGATTCCATTTTATTTTTTCCGCTTGATGCTTTTATTTCGCTTTGTCAATTGCGTTGTTGCTGATATTACCATAGATCTATAGTTTCACTTGCTCGGCTTTCTCAACCGACAGTGGTCGCTTTTCCTGATCCAACGTTGTTTCAACTGACCCCCAGTCGAATAAACATAACCAGTAACTTATAACTTACGCATTAAATCTCATGATTTCACTACAATTAATCCTTCCAGTTACTTCACCGCAAATAATGAAGATGGTGGTGCATGTGAAGCGATCGACCTTCACTGGTACGTGAGACGTGAAAATCAAAGGCCGGGCTCTAATATATTGGAAAGTCGCCAACCCACTGCTCATTCTGTCTATTATTATCCAGCCAGAGTGCACGGGCAGAATCCGCACAAATTAGATTTCTTGTTTTCACTTACAAAAAAAAAAAATCATAGGATAAATGATGGGACTTCAGACAAATGCAGCAAAGGATAACTCTGTGTTGTTTATTTTATCAATCTCCAAATTTCTTGTAGTTAATTTAACAGCGATTGTGATCCTACCACGGGGAAAATGCGGACTCTCCAAATGCATCACCCGTTACCTGGTTGGGATGGCAACAGCGGATATGATGGTGATTATCGTTCATGCTTTACTGGAACAGACCAACAATATCTACATTTATTCCAGATCTCTGCTCATCACTCCTGTATGCGCTCTGATACTTGAATTATTTGTTATCACGAGAGACTGTTCTGTTTGGTTTACAGTCAGTTTTACCTTCGATCGTTTCATCGCAATATGTTGTCGAAAGATCGGGGAACGATACTGCACTGAGAGAACAGCAACGGTGGTTATGGTGACAGTGGTTATACTGAGCTGCGGGAAATGTCTCCCGTATTACTTTGCTGTTGAACCTTACGTCATTATTGACAACGTACCGTGGCGTTGCGCATTCTCACAAGAATATGCTACTTTACCCGTGTGGAAAGGATACGAAATGTTGGATAGCATTGTTACACCTTTGCTACCAATCGGCTTAATTCTTGTCTTCAATGGGTTAACAGTCAGGCATATAATTGCGGCAAACAGAGTCCGCAGAGGGCTTCGGCAGAGCAGTGATAATCAGAAAGATACCGAGGTAGAAAACCGCAGAAAATCGATGATGTTATTGTTTGCAATTTCTACTAATTTCATATTATTTTGGATACCCTATCTAGCTCATTCTCTAAAATGGCAATTGGAAAATTATTTTTACCAGGACAGATATTTGAGTTCCCCGGTATACATACTACAGCAAATTGGAGTCATGTTGCAAACTCTCAGTATGTGCACCAATACTTGTATCTATACACTGACACAGAGAAAATTCAGACAAGAGCTGAAGTATGGAATGAAGTATGTGTTTACGTTAAATGGCCATCTGTGTAGATAATTGTGTAATAATTGGTATTCAGCAGAGTTTTAGATTACATCAGTAGGTTTGGCAACATGTCATAAAATCAAACAGTCATGTGCCTGGTCATCCTGAAATGAATGATTTCCAAACTGTCGCAGAGAATTCATAATCATCCGTGAAACGGTACGGCAGAATAAAAGGCAGGACGAGCAGGCTGCAGGACAACTTCATCTGCCAGGCTACCAAAATGATTAACTCACGCTGATTTGAATGTTCTTTTTCCGTGTTACATTGACTGTTCTATTTGTTATAAATTGCTGTGAGTGCAAATTACACATTTAGACCAAGACATAACCAAAAGGTTTTTATTCCTAAATGTGTTATATTAATTCAATTCAATCACAAGGGGAGGAATAGCTTCCGGACTCTTCGGGGTGCGATGTTTCAAAATACCCGTAGTCGGGCAAAAGAAAATAAAGGGAAAACGTTTTAAATACAGGGAGAGTGCGACAGTATCACAGCTGCAGAAAGGGAGGACACTGTTATGGGATTGTACGTTAATCGACTGTGAGTAGAACTACGCAATAGGAAGTGAACAAACACTCGTTTGATAGTATTCTGTACAGAGCTCCCGTCACAAAACGGAAACAGCGCACAGAGACAGTGACAGATCGGGAGATAGATTTTGCACAGCTGCCATATTAACACGGCTGTTGTCACAGGCAACTTCATGGGAACTTCCTCGGGTTAAAAAGGTTTAGACGTGAGAGAGTCTCTCAGTTGTGTCCAGGAAGGAGTCCTGGCACAATAAACGGGCTGGCGGTCGAGAACTAGTACTGGAAAGTGAAATGGGCCAGTTAACAGATCTCCCCGCGGGTCAGTATTTCAGAACGATAGAGCACAGCTATTCCACATTTACTAATACCTCACACTGGATCAGTTAGCATGGATTACACTTAATGGATACTATTATGTAGGATCTTGGTAGGCGAATTTGGGAAGTGATGTGCCCCTCAAATCCACAACAGAAATGTGGAGATTGTTAATGGAGCACAAAACTGTATTCAGTATAGGCTACTTCCATACGGGAGGCGAATGGATGACTGTCATGGATGACTGTGCAACGTAACCCTGGTTGATAAAAGATATGAAACACCTCATCAAGAAGAAGAAATAAATATACTAAAGGTTTTGGAAGAAAGGATCAGTCAGGGCTATAAAAGTCACTTTGTAGCCAGGAGGGAATTAACAATGGACTTAGTATTGTTAGAAAGGGACACGAGAAGGCCTCGGAGAGCCGCATTAAGGTAGGTGGAAAACAGAGGGATGAGAGTGGGAGAGATCAACGACAAAAGTGCAAGCGTATGTTTGGAATGCAAGGAGACATTGAAGGCTCTTAATGATACTTTACTTCGATATTTCCCAGTGAGTGCAACATTGATGAATCCATGCCACGCTTAGAATTACGAGCTGCAAATTGGGAAAACTTTAAAATAAATCTTTCCTCGGTACAAGAAAGGATGTAATCCAGGTACTTATAGAAAGCGAGCGAAATTTCAGCTGGGCTTTTAGACATGGCATTTGCGCCAACACTGGCCACAGAGAATGACAAGTCTTGTTTCTTTATTCATTAAATAGAATGCAGTCCTGAGAATTACAGGCCAGTGAGTTTTCGGTCAGTAGTGGGACAGTTATTGGAAAGGTTTCTTAGAGACATAATTTATGAGCCTCTGGAGAAGCGTCTCCTGGTTGCGGAGTGTCAGCATAGTTTTCTGAGGGCAGGTCGTCCCTTATGAGCCAGAATCAATTCCATGAAAAAGTGAACAGTAGGCAGATGAAGTTAGAACAGTCTATCTGAGGTATTTTAGTTATTATGGTGTTTGACTGTGTTCTCTATGTTGCACGCATTCAGTCCGTCATTTGGCCTGGGATCTAGGGGGAACCTGGCTGCATAGGTTCAGAACTGGCTAACCAAGGGAAGGCCGATTCGGCAGTGGGTGGAGATGTTCCACAAGGAAGGTATAATCTTTGGTCCACTCTACTACTATATCTAGACTCTGCATTTTACAGTGTTCTGAGAGACCGAGATTAACGTGACCGTCCTGCAGCACTTTGATAACTTACTGAGTTAGGACTGATGATGAAAGCAAAAAAAAAACTGTATCCAGACTGAAATTCCACGCTCTTCAAACTGAAATCCTGTTTTTTTCATTACAGGGCAAATGCTACGTTTGCATTCAAAACAACATTTTCCAATAGAAGCGTGCAACTCAGAACCAGCATTTCAAATTATTCAGCAGCAACCGTTTGCGCTCTCGAAACAAACCAGTCTCCCAGAATGCAAATTTCAAATTCCCAATTCAAGTAGATACGAATTTGTCTTAATATAAATATACCTTTCAACAGCGGTTTTATCCTAACTAGAATAGATTATTATTACTGGTATATCGTTCACGTTATCCTTGATTACACTAGTCAGTGTGGAATCCGTGTCTCACTCGGAAATCAACACCAAAGCAAACAAACAACAGAACACAATCTAAATACGCAGGTAAGGCAAAACAAAAATCTAAGCTTGACGTTCCTTCCTTCAAAACTGTTGTCGGTGACTGGTCTCTATCCTAGACTGAAAATCCTTGTCAAATATTCTAAAGAACCAAAGGAAACCAGATGTAGGTGATTGTGGACCCCGTGCACTAAGACTTTATACATGTCGAAGAAAGAAGCAGACTATGATACTCACACGTTCCTGGAAATTTGTTTCAACCAATGACGCAGACATAAGCAGGCAGTTAGATTCTATTTTGAAAGAAAGGATCAATTCAAATATCATTTAAATACAATCCTGACAGTCGCAAGACTAGCCTTCCGTTGATTCGCGCACGCATTACCTCTGTTTCTCATTGAACTGAACTCACAAATGGCCAGATCTTATGCAGTATTTCACATTCTCAGTGCCTTCACACATTAAACTATCGCAGAGCATGACATGCTGACAGATAACAAATAATCCATGATTAGAATAATACAATATTTAAGAAATCCTTTCGAGTCTATAACAGAGGACCAATTGGAGTTATGTACGGTCCGCAAGTTAGAATTCAGTATATTGAAATCATGACGTCAGCACGTGACGAAATCTCTAACGTCTTAATCACTGACCAAAGATAGGACTGAGACTAAGTGAACGATTTGCTGCATAATATCAGGCTCAATAATCACCATTACCACCGTTGCAGTAACAGATCTGGACTGCCCTGGGAACTCTGTTACACTCACTTCCAATCGGTAACTATAGTTATAATGCCTCAGCGGTGGGTTGAAAGTGTATTCCTTTAGTCTGATATCGGAGGGCAGAGTTGACGATGATGGTGCCCAACAGAGACTGCCTTGCTTGCATTTTCAGGAACAGCTCTATTTCTATCTTTAGTATCTCTTTTTCTTCCTTTTAAGGTTTCTTTTGAAGGCTGTGGTCTGGAGTTAGAAGCCCTACAAACATATCAAACAATGAAACCAATAGATAAGATAAAGACAATGAAGTCGTTTACACTTGTAGATGAGACTAGAACCTGGGGACATAGCCTGACGATTTGCAGGTGGAGATGAGTTCATGGTCAGATCGGGTAATACTTTTCTCATCAGTGTCTGATCATAGAGTCAAGGATTCTTGTAGGCTGCACACAGGTAGAGAGTTTTTGACCCAAGGTTGAGACAATCAAAGTTATTTGTCGGAAAATGCAGATTCTCCGTACCTTAACGTACCTTAACAATGTGTGATTTAGAATTTACGTCCCTATGTGGGTTCGAGGATATAATCTCTTCGTTCAGTGAGGGACTCAGGTGCAGAGCGATTCAGAGTTGGGTCGCTAGCGGTTTCTAATTCAGCATGATGGATTCTGGAAACTCTGCAAGTCCAAAGGACTTGGATTCGTGTAATTGGAGTGGATACCTTCAGAAATAACTGTTGTGAAAATGGCCGCAATATGAGGAGTTTGGCTTTTAAGGGAAAACTGCTGGGGATGCTACTATCGATCTAATGTCAGAGAGGTGACAGTAGGGGGAGCAAATCAAACCACACCGTTAGGAGTACGGCAGCTTACGGATTTTGCGGAATATATCGGGACATGTGTGCTCGAGACGATCCTTGAGAGCTTTTCCGATCTACCAACCATCAGAGAGCAATACAAGGCCTAGATGACTCTGAGGAAAGGAAGTTCACTATAATGTGTTTGCATCCAAATATACACTCAGCTTTACGAGATATACAACGACATGATGGGAGAACGCAGAACGGTTTGATGAACGCAATGACGATTGCTATGGGTCATGACAAAGCGGCACGGTAGCTGCACTAGTCAGAAGGTACCACAGAAGAGATGAACATCACATTGCATTGGCGTCAAGTTAATGGACTGTGTTCCAGGGTGAGTATGAACAGCATTAGAGCCAGACCGTTTAAGAGCACAAAAATCTGAAATAGCTAGTTGAAGAGAGCTGCGTCTAGCAGAAAAGATGAATCTAAATCGGTAATGGAACCCACACATACTGAGGCAGGGATGTTGAAGATGAGCAGAGCGTGGGAAAAGGAGACAGACAGACCAGTAAAACTCCCTAATGGGAAGGTGATGCCTGCCAAATATCAGTCTATCTGGAACAATGAGTGTCGGGGACATTCCAGCCGCACTATCAAAGGGCAAATAAGGGCAGAGGAAATGGAAAAAAGGGCTAGGAACAGGAAGATCTAAAGGAGGGGTAATTAACTGGTGCAACTATGGTCGGGGGGAACAATAAGATAGAATGTCCAATCCTGCGACATGAAAGATCAGAGCAAGGCGGTTCACCCTTGAATGGGCCAGAAAGACCTATAACATATAATAACATGGTGGCGCACCATCATCCAGGGAATTGTACGCTGAGTCTCAATAACGGTATCAGCCCTCACCAACATGGGTGTGTGAAAAAATGTGTGATGAAACCGGAAGAACTCTAGTTAGTAGAAAGTTTTCAGGCCGCCCTGTTACCTTTTTAATGACACTGCAATACTGTCAACACCACTCAATTAAAAAAAATCACACAAAGTGCAAGAGGCAATATAAAGTTATCTAACGTGGATTCAAAGGACATTCAAGTGGGACATATCAGCGTACCATTGAAAGTTAGAATAAGAGAAATGGCGTTGAAGCATTCTGTAGTGTTGGTGAAATATCTCAGAGAGCGGAAGATATGGTGTTGTGTGATTGTATTGCCAAAGCCTCCTTTGTTTTGACCCCGTTAATTGTATGGTTTGGAAGGTGCAAATGCAATGAATCCATACAGAATCGATGTATTCCAGTCGGATAATATGAGGATGGAATACGCACAATGGGTGAAATGTGGATAAAACCGGAGGAGGTGAGCAATGAACAAAGAAATGGGCTGGTGGCCTAAGATAAAGGATGCTGTGGACATCTTGTGGATAAATATTTGATTTGTGCGTAATGTGCTCCTACAGAACTACAAATAAAGGAGCACTTCGACACATTAGACCGTTTGAAGGGCTTCGGACTGCTTTTCAGATATGTTATGTTAGTCCCTTAGCTCCCACTCAAGGAGGCTACAGATACACTCTGGTACTAATGGATACTTTTACGAAGTTTCCCTGGTTTCCCTGGCTTCCCAGTTACTACAGACACAGCAAAGGCCTCTGCAAAAATACATTTTGTAAAGGAATTTCTCCTGCTGGGGACTACCCCGGAGTATCAATTCCACTTGCTGGGGACTAGAATGAGGCAACGAAACGGATTAAGGCACATATTTCTTAATGGTCTTTTAGGGATCTAACAGAAATTTCATAAACACTGTTAACCACAGTCAAGAGAAGATGTGGAAGGATGAATCAAACATTGAAAAACTATGATCGCAAAAGTGGGGGAACATCATGGAAAAACGTGGCTTGTCGCTTTGCCTTGATGATAATATGGAATACATTAGCCTATTCAACAGGTTACTCACCTTATAAACTTATGACTGAAAGGGACATAAAATGTATTAGGATTAAATTTGTCAGACAGGAAATCGATGGGATTTTGACAGGAAAGTGGGTACAAAAATGGGAGAGTCTGTGAAAGAGGCCAATTATGTGCTAATCCACCAAAAGGGGAAGATGAACCAACAGAGCCTACTTTGAGTCACAGGTCAGTCTGGATTCAAAATTCTTCAGGACAAAGCATGATGATTAGAATACAACAACCTCTATTTTTAAATCGAAGCTTTCGCGGGGTCCACGAAACTATAGGCAAACAAGTTCATCAGTGGACAAAGTACAAACCGTGTGTGGTACCATATCAAAGAGCTGAAATTTCTGGTGGAGAAACAGGTATGGTTTTACCATCAGTGCCAGATATACATGATAGCACTGATTTGGGTGAGGTGAAGATGGAAAATGTGTTCCAAGATGATTGGGGCAGGTCTTATCAATGGGGTAATAGTCAATTCCCTCACCCTGAGAGCAGGGGCTTTCGTCAAAAAATTCAAAGGGAAAGGAAAACATCCGAGAGCCTCTTCCCCCTTTTCCGAATTGGGAGAGTAGAAATTGATGCCTTGAGTCCACAGAGAGTCCGCATTCGATGGTCCAGAAAGAAAAATAGAAATAATTTATGATTTTCACTGAAAATAAGAGCAGATATCACCCTTGTAATTTACTGGTTTCATTAAATATGATGAGAATGTTGTATTTTGATGTGATGTCATTAACCATGATCGGGCCAGAGTCAGTTTGTTCCAGAAATAGTATGGCGGACATTTATGTCAACAGTAATATTATTGTTTGGAAAACATTCAGTAAACCCAAAATAAATCCTCTCAACGGACCCGGGTGATACGAATTAACAAAAGAGAAACAGAGGATTGAAATTTGTTTTACACAGTGTAATGAAGGTGAACTTCCACACCCAATGCACTCATATAGATGAATACCTGTGGGAATATGTGGGCACCAATCCCTCACTTGACTGCAGACCGGACACCTGTTGTGGAGGCGGCCACAGAAATAATCCATCACTGGACGGAACACACTAAACTAATTAATACACATTCTGATAAGCCAAATGAAGTGCTCAGCTGCCCAGGGTTTGGAAGTACGTTTAGGAATTGTGGGACAGATGCTCAAAAATATCCATCGATAAGAATAGTAACACATTCTGTTGTAGTACTATTTTATGTACCCTCATAAATGATTGTTCAATGCATATCGAACGAGAAGATGGAAGGCAGAACTAATGGAAAATAAAAGCGGGTAATTCTTTCAGAAAATACAGAGAGTGCGGTCAGCATAAATTCGATGAATTTATTTCGCAAACGGTAATATTTCATACAGAATGTAACCGTTCCCCACCTACTGGGGTTCCATAGGAGTCCTCTGGGCATCCAACCGAATGAATGGGGGATAGTGATTCGAAGATACCTACCTTTGCATGAAGAGGTGGCAGATGTTGGACAAAAGAAACTATAGTGTAATCAAGGACAGATGAAGCAAACAAACAGGCTGTCTTTGTTTTCCAAAGATTTGTTTGTCTCTGTATTGATTCTTGTTCTGGGATTATGCAAATTGAGCCCATTAACGTGGACGCAAGAAGCTTCGTATAATGACCTGCTAATCACAAAACCATTCTCAGACAAGTAGTTATTTAATCAAAGCAACTGCGTGTGTTCACAAGGAATTTAAGTTAATGACCTGCTAAATCTGAGACCGTTCTCACAGGATTACTGCTTACTATGTAAACTGCCAGACCTACAACAGAGGCAACCTGTAATCTCGTTAGACGCAGTATGGTTGACCCACTTAGCTGGTTTAGCCCGGTCAGAGTTAAAGCAATCATAAATTGGAAAGGCAGTGGTGGGCAGAGTCATGACACAGTGTTGGATTTACCCCTGTGCAATGAAGCTGATCTAAATAGCCCAGGTGACCGGGAGACAATGGGATGGAGATTCACATGATGAGAAACCCGATAAGAGCCAGGAACTCCAAATACTCCTGGACGATAACCCTTCAGCAACGAGAGACCAAACACCTCCGAAGAGGAGAAGCACACGGACACTTGGAGATTGGGAGCGGAAGGAATGTCTGGCCAGCGTACAGTGTTTTTCCCAGTAGGGAAAACTGCTGGGGACTCGGTCCAATACTACTGTAACCCCACTGGTCACGCCTTCTGACATCGAAAGGCGTAATTCCGTCTCTCTGCCTTTAACCAGCTGATTAGTTTTGACTCCACAAAAGTGCATTACCCGCAATCCAATGTGCTTATCAGAAAATATTTTACATATCACCCACACCACATTTATCTTCCCAATTGTCCATCTGCTTGTCTTTTACCGAACCCACGCTTATTCTGCCAACGCTGTTGTTGCTGTTCATCCAGCCCCATGGGTGGAGATGTGGGGTCTGAGTCTGTGTGTCTGCCTGTAGCACACAGTGTACAGAAAACAATGAAAGATTGACTGTCTGCGTTTCAGTGTATTGAAAATGTGCATCTGCAACTTGGGCTCAGTGTGGGACAGAATGACTCTGCTGTCTGGGAAGATGGAACTGATGAGCTGCTGGTCAGTCTATGCTCTGTGGCACAACTTGTGTGTGAGAGAGGAGCGGCTGGTCTCAACCTTGTCCCTTGACAGGAGGGGAAATTGGATTTGAATGACCTCATTCGCTCTGGGTGGGAGAAAAAAAACTGGGTCGATGAGGGAGAGGTAAAAGCCAGACGGCAGGTACGCGCACACACACACACACACACACACACACAGAGTCACATATCGATAGTCACTATTGTCAGTGTGTCTGAAGCTTGTCATTTATTTCCAGCCATTCTACATGTATTCATATTACAATTTATTGTACTGTTTACTTTACTCTCCGGTCTGCCAAATCCATTGCGGACTGAAGCATTTATTCTCTATTTTAATGTGACCTCTGACAGATTGGAAATGCTGAAAATACTGGAGGATTTCAGTAGAGATTTTCCAGCACGATGTGTGTAGCTTGGATTTCCAGTATCTGCAGAGTAGTTTGTGTGTGTGTGTGTGTGTGTGTGTGTTTGTGTGTTCGCGCGTGGGCACGCGCCCGCGCTCGTGTGTGGCCAGGAGGGAGTTGAAGTACAGAAGGACAGTTAAAATGGGAAACCGCTGGGCAGATATGTCGATTGGTCTGTCGGTGTTGGTGAACACCGTTAGTGAACAAACAAACTGAAATGTGTAAATGCGGCCGCTCCTTATCAAAGCTTTGTCTTTGTGTTTGGAGCCCTGCGGTTATTTCCAGTTGATGATCACTGCTGCTGTCGTGCCCAAGAATTGTGACAAGGTTATTCGGCCCAATATTTACATCGGAGCCAATAGTGTTGAACTAAAGTGCTTGGTCAAGTTGCTGTAACCTGGAAAATTATTCAGAGGTGCAACCATATCTCTGGAGACCGAACTTTTGAATAAATCAAAGACGATTATTGCATCAGCTGAGAGTGTCTGCAGGATCTGTGAATTCAGGAGTAACAGAACTCATATATTCTCACTGTAATGGCGTATGCGGTCATATTGCTAATATAGGAAGTTTGCTATTCTCTTATTTTAGTCTTTGTAATTCTCGGTTAAGCCACAGTGTCAGCTGCACTTGGTGGGAATTTATGTTACATGCAATGTTGTGATAGTTTCTGTTGCTGATTTCCACTGTCACCTGTCCAGCCCCGGTGTTCCGAACTTCAAGAATGGAATGGAAACACCGGGGATGTTGATTCTCGGATTTGCATCGAAATTAACCTGCCGCAGTAATTTAGCGAATCAACCTGGGCCTGTGTCTTGGTCTGTCCGTCTGCGTGAGTCTGTGTGTTAGTGCTCGCGTACATGTGTGCATGGTTGTGTGTGGCCTGCAGTGGGTTGAAGGCCTGAAGGAGAGTTCAAAATGGGATTCCGCAGGTGCAGAATGTCAGATAAGTTGGTGTCGGTGATTTCGGTTTAGAGATGAATAATTAGTCAACAAAAATCTGGAATCCGTGGTTCTGGAAGATTGGAGAGTGGCTAATGTTATCCCACTTTTCAAGAAGGGAGGGAAGGAGAAACCGGAGAACTATCGCCCTGTTAGCCTAAAGTCAGTCGTGGGGAAGATGCTTGAGTCTATTATTAAGGACGAAATAGTGGCACATCTTGATGGCAGTAATAGGATTCGGCCGAGCCTGCATGGATTTACCAAGGGCAAATCACGTTTGATAATCTGTTGGAGATTTTTGAGGGTGTAACAAGGATGTTAGACGAGTGTAAGCCAGTGGATTCTGTATACCTAGATTTTCAGAAGGCATTCTATAAGGTGCCACATAGGAGATTGGTAAGTAAAATCAGAGCTCATGGCATTGGGGGCAGGGTTTCAACATGGATAGAAAACTGGCTGGCAGATAGAAAGCAAAGGGTAGCAGTGAATGGGTGTTTCTCGGACTGGCTGGAGGTGACTAGTGGGGTATTTGGACCACAGCTCTTTACGATTTATGTCAACGATTTAGATGAGGGCATTGAAAACTATATCAGCAAGTTTGCTGACGATACTAAACGGGGTGGCAGTGTGACATGCGAAGAGGAAGTTAGGAGAATACAGGGAGACTTGGATAGGCTGGGTGAGTGGGCAGATACTTGGCAGATGTCATTCAATATGAATAAATGTGAAGTTTTCCACGTTGGAAGCAGGAACAAGTGGACAGAGTATTGTCTGAATAGTGTAGAGTCAGGTAAGGGAGAAATGCAAAGAGACCTAGGAGTCCTAGTTCATCAGTCAATGAAGGTGAATGAGAAAGTGCAACAGGCAGTGAAGAGGACAAATGGAATGTTGGCCTTTATTACAAGGGGAATTGAGTTCAAGAGCAAGGATGACTTTTTGCATTTGTACAGGGCCCTGGTGAGACCACACCTGGAATATTGTGTACAGTTTTGGTCTCCAGGTTTAAGGAAGGACATTCTGGCAATTGAGGAAGTGCAGCGTAGATTCACAAGGTTGATTCCTGGAGTGGCAGGGCTGTCTTACGCAGAGAGATGGGAGAGATTGGGCTTGTACCCACTGGAATTGAGGAGATTGAGAGTGGATCTGATTGAAACGTTTAAGATAATTAAAGGATTTGATAGGATTGAGTCAGGATATATGTTCCACATGTTGGGAGAGTCCAGTACCAGAGGGCATGGATTGGGAATAAGAGGTCAGTTATTTAAAACAGAGTTGAGGAAGAACTTCTTCTCCCAGAGAGTTGTGGAGGTGTGGAATGCACTGCCTCGGAAGACGGTGGAAGCCAATTTTCAAGAAGGAGCTAGATAGAGATCTGATGGATAGGGGTATCAAGGGATATGGGGACAAGGCAGGGACTGGGTATTGATAGTGAATGATCAGCCATGATTTCAGAATGGCGGAGCAGACTCGAGGGGCCGAATGGTCTACTTCTGCACCTATTGTCTATTGTCTAGTGTCTATTGTTTTCCCCAGATGAGTTACAGCTGAGGTAATGTCCAAGAAATGTGATGCATTTGTCTTCAATCGGCCCAATATGTACATCGGAGGCAATGGTGTTGAACTAAAGCACTTTTTCAACTATCTGTAGCTTTGACAGGCGTATAATCACGTCTCTGGGGACACCCTCTGTATAACTCAGGGTCGCTTTGAACGCATCAGATTAGAGTGTCTGCCGAAGCTGTGAATTCAGGAGGCACAGAAGTTACAGATTCTCACTGAAATGAAGTATCCAGTCATTCAGCGGATACAAAACATTTACTATATTTAAGGCATTATATTCCTGGTAAGCCACGGTGTCAGCTGTCCCGATGGGAATTGACATTTAGTTCCAATGTTTGTGATGACATCAGCCGCTGCTATACACTGTCACCTGGTCAGTCCCAGTGTTCTGCATTTCAGGAATGGAATGGAAACACCATTCAAAGTGGATTACGGGATCTGTATCGGAAACAATCTGCTGCAGGAATTTGGCGATTCTGCTAACGTCTGTGGAATTCAGTGGATTAGGCAGCGTTCCTCCAGATGTTTGTGGTCAATCATGGGATGTTCGGGGCTCCGTGCTTTTGGTCCTGTAGCAGCTGCACTGTATATATGAATATTCTGTTAACAAAACTCGCAAAGATTATATCAATTGTATTTTCTGCGTTTGTATGTGAGCGGTTCTCTGAGTTGGGTGTAACAAAGAAACCATCGATTGGTAGTAACAATTTAGCAAATGTGAGCAGTTCCATATTGTAGCATGAAATTTGTGGATTTTCAATGGAAGTGTATGTTGTGCCTAAATGTGAACCAGTTGATGGACAGCACAATGAAGTTGCTGCAGAGCCACGTGCTGCTTCATACTTATCAGTACTGCGAATTGCATTATATTACATCTACATCTGATACGGTTACAGACATCTGACTACCGAGCTTGCTGCTGGTCGTAGAATTCCTGTCCTCTCCTTTCCTGAGATGAATTCAGTGGCGGTGGTCATGTCTGTCTTATGGTTCTACATTTTGCAGGTGTTACCAGCATAGCTGATAGTGTGCGCAGTGAGGCTGCATTTGGGCTAGTCTGTTCCGTTTCCTGCGCCCGCTCTCTGCAAAGTTCTTCCCATGTGTGCCGCTGCTGCAGAGAATGGCAGCTCACCCGGAAGGCGTTATGTTGACGGGACATATGTAAACCGCTGGAATAACCTGTGCCTATAGAGAAACAAGGTTTATTTCAGTTTGACACTCTGTTATGATGTAATTCATTTTACTGCCAACCCAGTTGCCCTTACAGCCGCTTACTGTCACCGTCCGGTGTGTTACCTGACAAAGCTTCCCAAATAATGCATCTCTTCAACTGCTTTAAATAATGTTATTATACACGACTACACCATTCCTGACTGTCCATTCCCTACGAATGCCATTTTTATTGAATGTTATATAAATTTAGGGTAAACACTGAGTGTATTCATCCTCTCGATATTCCTCGTTATCTTAGACAAATGTAAATGTTGACCGTTCATTCAGCTCCCCTTCAAACAATAATACACTTGCGGTCCAACTTCTCTCACACTGGAATTACTTATCCCCTGGTAACGTGTTAATACATCACTCCTGCACTGCATTCAGCGTAATACCATTTTATTCTATGGCTGACCGGGTATTACTGAGCACACCAGTCCAAGTACAGACTTACTTGATGTTGCACTGCCGCTTTTAGGGAACTATAGACTTTTACTTCCTCTGTTCTGCTGCAATCGCCAGGGACAAACCGTTTATAGTGGATATTCCTCATTGATTGACTCTCCCAACTGCATCTCCACCTCATCGGAATTGAGCCGCATTCCACACTCCTCGGCCCACTTACAGAGACGATCATAATTTCAGTGGAATTCGTTAACACTATATAACCTGTCCACAATATAAACTGTACTGGTAACAGCCATACCTGTAAAATGTCGAACAATGTCTTGTATTCTGTTTTCCGACCACCGATTCAGAAGACAGAAAACAATAAACCAAGTATAAATACCTGAGGTATATCATTAATCAGTCCCTTTATTCAGAAAAAAAACATCCTTCCATCACCCTCTCCCCTGTACTTTGAAGCCAATTATATATCAATTCAGCCAATTTGCATGTCAGCTAAATATTGAGAATAACTTACCCTATGAAAGATCTCCCCATGTATCGAACACGCCCAGCGATCCGCCCTCGTTGAACGGTAGACCGGGACGACTGGTCCTGAGCAGCTCTGGTGAATTACAACACAGCGGCAGCTTGTCTGTGTGGACTCCAGGGTGCAACTTGTGCTCCATACTGAGCCTCTCTCTCACGCTTCAACATCAAGGCTTTTGCCAGATTTCCCTGGGAGTATGGTTCGGTAAGGCACACATACGACCTGTGCACATGAGCATCATGGAGTACCGCGAATCCATCCTTTTGCATATGATAGGCTCACGCAACAGCCCTCCGATTTGGATTTACTCCGGGCTCTCCATTCCGGTCTCTCCTGTCACCTGGTGATCAGCCTCACTGCTGAGTTGTTGACCGACTTGCCCGACCAGCGGCACACAATCTCAGCTGAGTTCATCTGATAGAACCTTAGACACGAATTAAAACCTGGAGCTCAGTCAGTTCCCAGAGGAAAACCAGGACTTAGCCTATGCCTTCAGTAAATGGAAATCCAGCACCTTATCTCCTCCCTTACAATATTCTGCGCGATGGGCTGCTCAGTCAACGCGCTACTGCACAGCTTTATTCGCCCATCCCTCTCAGAATGGTCCTCCCTTCACTAGACCGGATCTACGGAGTGTGTACAATGGATCTGCATCACAGCTTTATTCGCCCATCCCTCTCAGAATGGTCCTCCCTTCACTAGACCGGATCTACAGAGTGTGTACAATGGATCTGTATCACAGCTTTATTCGCCCATCCCTCTCAGAATGGTCCTCCCTTCATTAGACCGGATTTACAGAGTGTGTACAATGGATCTGCATCACAGCTTTATTCGCCCATCCCTCTCAGAATGGTCCTCCCTTCACTAGACCGGATCTACGGAGTGAGTCACAATGGATCTGTATCACAGCTTTATTTGCCCATACCACTCCGCAGCGTGCACCAGAGTGGGTGTAAAACAATCAGAACGGTCCTCCCTTCACTAGACCGAATCTCCAGAGTGTGATCAATGGATCTGCATCTGCCAGGTGATGAGTGGAAGAGGGTGACCATAACGCCAGTGGTCACCACGAATGCCTGGAGATGACCTTCCGATTTCCCAACAGTCCAACTGTTTTACAAACCTCCATGTAGTTTCTCGTTTGGTTATAATCTGCAAACCAACGGCCGGTCATTAAGAACAGATCAGCACTTGAACCAGTTTGTGCGCTGTTTTGTCACCTAACCAACATGGAAGTTGTACTTTCTCTGACCCGGGCTAGCTCATGGTGAACATAGTTCCTCTGCAACGGGTATGTGACCTTTTGCTATCTTCATGGTTACCAATCCCGGCATTCCCTGCGAAGGTGTTTCCGGTGGAAGACCCGGCGGTCAAAGCCCTGCTGTTCCAACTGCCGGACGAGGGCACGGTGGACTGTCCGGACTTCCAACCGTACCTACTGCCACCATGCCAACCCTCTTCGGAGCCCAGCCAGACTACTAAAAACTGGGGGGCATGTATGTACCTCCACAGCTGAATGTTGTTCATACATGGGAATTTCAAAATATGGATCTCTTAGGAATATATTTCAATGAATGGCGAAGCTAGGCGGGACGTCATCACTTTGATCTGTTGAAGCTGTAGAAGCAAGAATATTATCTCTATGGTTAACGATAGTCAGTAGGAGTAGTAATGTTGTTATTCGACTGGGCAGCGGTGAGATCATTTAGCTCAGTGATAGTTTAAGTGAAGTAGTGAAAACATCAACAACTCTGCTTATAGAACGGAAGTGTCTCTACGAACTATACAACAGGTGTGTAATCGTTCTGAGGTTTCAGCATTAAAGTCAATGTGTCTGCTGTCGTGCAATCCAATTCTAGACATTGTCTCTCCTGTAACTCAGACAGATGACCGTGAGTGCGCGGAATGGAACATTCGTGCACAGTCAATCCGCTGTGTTTCACATTACTGCCAATCTGAGTTTGTATAAAGACCTCTTTATTCTGTTCCTTGCAAAGTTTTGTCTCTTTCTAGCAAAATGCAGACATTATATCAAATATTATTTTTGGGAACAGAAGCTCCTCATGTTATTTTGCACAAATTTATGATTGGAATCATCCCGTAGTTCTGAAAGTGCCGAAAAATAACGGGTTAACTGCATCTCATTTTGACAGTTATTAATCTGATCAGTGAAGTGCAATAATTATCCCTTGTCGTTATCACAAATTCCAAATGAAAGAAAAAAAAACACGCACACACATTTATTCGCAGCATTCAGCACAGTGTATTTTAACAGTTATATTCATTATTTTATTCCTGGCATGAGATATCAGAGAGAAATAAACATACAGAGTGTGTAAAATGGATCTGCATCACAGATTTATTCGCTCATACCACTCCGCAGCGGGCACCGGAGCGGGTGTAAAACACTCAAAATGGTGCTCCCTTCACTAGACCGGATCTACAGAGTGTGTACAATGGGTCTGCATCCGCCAGGTGATGAGTGGAAGAGGGTGACCATAACTCCAGTGGTCACGACGAATGCCTGGAGAGGGACTTCCGACTTCCCAACAGTCCAGCTGTTTTAAAAACATCCATGAACGAGATGCCCCTCGCCACAGGTAGTTTCTCGTTTGGTTATAATCTGCAAACCAACGGTCGGTCATTAAGAACAAATCAGCACATAAACAATTTGTGCGCTGTTTTGTCGACTAACCAACATGGAAGTTGTACTTTCTCTGACTTTGGCTAGCTCACGGTGTACACAGCTCCTCTGCAACGGGTATGTGATCTTTTGCTATCTTCATGGTTAACAATCCCGGCATTCCCTGCGAAGGTGTTTCCGGTGGGAGATCCGACGGCCAAAGCCCTGCTGCTCCAACTGCCGGACGAGGGCACAGTGGACTGTCCGGATTTCCACCGGCACCTACTGCCACCATGCCAAACCTCTTCGGCGCCCAGCCAGACTACTGAAAACTTGGGAACATGTATGAATGTCCACAGCTGAATGTTGTTCATAGATGGGAATTTCAAAATATGGATGTCTTAGGAATATATTTCAATGAATGGCGAAGCTATCCGGGACGTCATCACTTTGATCGGTTGAAGCTGTAGAAGCAAGAATATTTTCTCTATGGTTAACGATAGACAGTAGGATTAGTAATGGTGCTATTCGACTGGGCAGCGGTGAGATCATTTAGCTCAGTGATAATTTAAGGGAAGCAGTGAAAACATCAACATGGTCAGTGATATTTTAGTAAAGCACTGACAACTCTGCTTATAGAACGGAAGTGTCTCTACGAACTACACAACAGGTGTGTAACCGTTTTGAAGTTTCAGCATTGCAGTCAATGTGTCTGCTGTCGTCCAATCCAATTCTAGACATTGGCTCTCCTGTAACTCAGACAGATGACCGTGAGTGCGCGGAATGGAACATTCGTGCACAGTCAATCGGCTGTGTTTCACATTACTGCCAATCTGAGTTTCTATAAAGACCTCTTTATTCTGTTCCTTGCAATGTTTTGTCTCATTCTAGCAGAATGCAGACATTATTTCAAATATTTTTTTTTTTTTTGGAAACAGAAGCACCTCATATTATTTTGCATACATTTATAACTGAAATTATCCCGTAGTTCTGAAAGTGACGAAATATAACGGGTTAACTGCATCTCATTTTGGCAGTAATTAATCTGATCAGTGAAGTGCAATAATTATCCCTTGTTGTTATCACACAGTCCAAATGAAAGAAAAAAAACACACATACACATTTATTCGCAGCATTCAGCACATTTTATTCTTCAATAGTTATGTATGATAAACGTAGGTTACGTGTGCACAGTGTATTTTAACAGTTATATTCATTATTTTATTCCTGGCATGAGATATCAGAGAAAAACAAATATGGCAGTTCGGTAAAGCTGTAAATTATGATGGATCTCCATTCTAATGTTCCCCGATTGGTTCCATTATGTGAACCGAGGGATCACAAGCTGCATCTATTTTCGCCATTGAGGTTCTTATCCGGATCCACTGAACAATGCCTGGATTTATTTTCGTTTGAATGGCTAAGTAAAAGAGTGTATAAAGACAGGCATATAAGTATCGTTGAATTTCATTTAGATGTGCGAAATAAAAATGTGCCCGTGCATCGAAATATAATCACGGCCCAATGTGATGATAAAAGATGGGTTTCTATTTCTCCTTAACCAGCGGGTGAGTTATGACATCAGTATGAAATCATGAATAATAGCAGAGGTTCCATTCGTCTCTCTTCCAATGCTGTTTCGGTCAGTCGTTCCTACATTGTACAATAATCTGAGACTTTCTCTGCTGTATGCTTTTCTCCAACAGCATACATCCTCACATTTGACTGTGTTGAATTCAGTCAGCCATTTCCAACGCGTTGCCCAAGCAATAACCTTTCTGCCTGTATAGGACGCCACCAATTTTAAGCCGTCCGGATATATTTTTCTGATCCAGCTGTCTACATTGACAACAAATCACTGTTACAGATAATAAATAATAACGGGACTGAACCTAGTCCCTCCGGCACACTAGTCGCAGTCAAAAATCAATCATCAAATCAGCAGCTTTGGATTTTCAACACACAGTTTTCGTCCTGTACCGTGACAACCAGAACAGCAAACAATATCGTCTGACAAAACCAATGATATGCAAAATTGCAATATAACATCCCAGCTCGTAAATTCTATGGGGTCTCTCCAATGACAAAAAATTGTTACTGAGATATGTGGCCCATAACAGTTGACAATATTCCAAGTGTGGTCTGGCTAGTGTCTTACTGAAGTCTCAGCATTATCTCCTTTCATTTCTATTCCATTACCCTTGAAATAAATGCCATCATTGCATTTGCCTTCTTTACCACAGAATCCAGGCAGCACCTCCAGAGTCTGAGAATTGACCACATTTGCCGGGAAATGCACCATACCAGAGCCCCCGTGAGAGACAGAAACCTGCATTGCCGAGAACTACATCTCCTTCCGTCACTGTTCTTCACCCCGTCTTCCCGTTCGCGATTTGAAAGGCTGCAATCCTATAAATCATTGCAATCGGAGGCGCAACTGGAGATAGATAACAAATGAACACAAAGTTCACAGAAATCAACAAATCAAACCTTGATACTGGCGCAGTTGACATTAAAATGGCAGAGTTGGAATTGAAGTGAATTGCTGTCGCAACAAATGGCAGCTGTTTCCGAACTACTGATTAAAAAACAATTTAATCAAAAAGGTGAATCACACGGTGAAGATAGCGCAGTCAGCCCCATCGTATTCAAAGTGTGAAAGCGGAAAAACGTTTGATCAGCGCTGAGATCATCTAAAATAAGCCGAGAGCCACGCATCAGTACGAGTTCCACAATGGCTCCAGAGTGGTGAGTCAGCCCACGGTGATGATAACAGTCCCGCAAATCACACATCGATACCGTTTCCACGATGGGTACAGAGTGGCGAGCCATCCTACAGTGAGCCGTGGGCCGCACATCGACACCAGTTACACGATAGATACACACGTGAGGCTTTCTCCAGGCAACCGAGGGCTACACATTTGTACAAGTCCCACACTGGATGCAGAATGGTGAGACTTTCTTCTTCCAATAAGCCGCGGACCGCCCATCGGTCCGAGTTCCACAAATGACACGGAGAGGTTTGTTCCACAAAAGCAGAAGAAAATGAGATTGAAAGGCGAGTATGAACACACCCTCTGTTCTGCACATACGAACCTGCTGTGGAGGTAGAAAATGAGAAGGCACTGAATGGAGAAATGGAACAGAGATAGTCATGAATTCACAAATTATTACTACAGAGAAATAGGCTCTTCCGTGCATCTAGCTCATCCCTCTATGATCTTCTGCTTTGCCCTATTTATCTGCATCCTCCGCTCGCTCTCATCCACGTACTTGCACAACCTTAACTGAAATGATACAATTGAATCCGAATCTACCAGTTAGGTTGGCAGTTCCTTCCACACGCTCCCAACCCTCGGAGTGAGTAACTGCATAGACTTCTTGCAGATTTGATCTTTCTCCCTAAGCCCACAAGCTCTAGTTGTAGATTTACTCAAAGGATAGAATATAGAACATAACATTTACAGCATATTAACTGTCCTTCATTCCGCAATTTTGTGGCGTATATGTAACCCACGCTAGAAACTCCCTAGACTTTCCAGAGCGCCTCTCACTCTATTTTTGTAAGCTCCATGCACCTGTTTAAAAGGCTTTTTAAGGACCCAATTTTATCCGCTTTCACCACCGCCGCCGGCAGAGCATTCCCTGCATGTACCACTCTCTTTGTGAAAACCATACACCTGGTATATTCTCTGTACCTATGTCCAAACACCTTAAAACTCTACCCCCTTGTGTTAGCCATTTCAGCCCTGAGGAAATAAAAATAACCTCTGACTATGCACACGATCAGTTCCCCTCATAATATCATACACCTCTTTGAGGTCACCTCTGATCCTCCGTTACTACATGGAGAATAGGCAAAGTACACACAGCCTGCTCGCCTAAGCTACGTCCTCCAGTCCAGGAAACATCATTGTAAATCTCCTCTGTACTGTCTCTCTAGTATCCACAGACCCTCTCTATAGCGTCTGTAGTACTGATCCTGGATTGGGAAAATCTGCCGCATTCACCCTGTTTATTTCCCGAACTCTTCCTTGCAAATTATTGAAGCATACTGAAATTACAAAACTTTAAGTAGGTGGACAGAGGCTTCGACAATATTCTGTCTGTGGCCTCAGAAACGTGTTGTGCAGATTCAACATAACGTCCCAACTCGTGTACTCAGTGATCTGATTGTGAAGGCCAATGGGATCAGAGCTCAATACGAGCCGATGTGCCCGTGACGACGATTTGCTGTAATTATCGATCTCTATCGCCCGGTCTCTTTTCTTTTTTTACATTCGGCGCACTGTAGTCTACACATTAAATGCGTGCTTCGAAATCTGTTGTACCTTTCCGCAAAAAGCAGATCATCTCACACTTGCGGGTATTAAATGCCACATGCTATTTTCAGCCCGTTTCCTAGCCAGTCACATCAAGATACAAGCTTGGATGGAGTTCCTGGCTGGAATAGGGCTCCCAACATAGGGGTTGTCATAAAATTGTTCTGACTCTGATATCTACATGTACATCTAATTCATTAGCATACATGATAATTAACAAACGGCCTAACACCAATTCCTTCTGTAGACTTCTCAGAGTCAAAGAATCAACTATAGACACTCAGCTATTCCAGAAAAGAACGTTCATAAAACCGTCCTGAAGCCGTAACTAAATTCGCGTGGGGACAAAACTTCTTCTTAGAAGGGTCCCTGGAATATTACTTCGATCTCTTTTATATGTTCAGAAGAACATACGTACAAGGTGTTTTATTTTGATGCATGCCATCAGGTGATACTCTGACTTTCGTCATTCAAATGACACGAAATGACGAGAATAAGCCACAGAAAAAAACTGGTCCTATCTTCCCTCACAATAAAATGTGCCACATTTCTCCTGCCAAGCTAATGTCCCGCCCTGAATGTCAGAAGCAAATGTGGTCGCTGGATGGGACAAAATCATTTTGTTTGAAGTTGATTGTCCATGTTGATTGTTCACGATGATTGTCGATGTTAGAAACAACACTTATCATAAAGTGGCCCATTTCAGCAGCTGACGTCAGCTGTCTTGGAAAATACATTGGCAACATTCATATTATCTTTTGTTTAAAAGTTAACAAATTGTAACATCACTTGGGGATGCGAATTCATGTCACGGTAATAGAGTCAGAAAAAAACACTTTCATTAACTGTTCTTGCAGCAGCTTGTCCCTCTTGCCACAGACATCATAACCACAGTAATTGCCTCAGTGGAATTGCTCTCACTTGTATATAACTCTGTAACACCAGTGAGCATTGGGATTGTTCCGTAAAACTGAACGCTGCCTCTAACGGAATATGGGAACTCCAGCGGTTTACTACTTCGCGAGCGTTTTCTATCCTGCAGTCGTAGCGATCGGTATCCCTGGTAAGGTACTGGAGTTGGTCAATCAGTGAATGGTCCCGTCGTCATTTTGCTTTTGTTCTGCTTCACTGTTTGAACTTTTGCTGAGCGCAGATGGTATTTTCGTCTGAAATTTGTTTCCAGAATTGAAGACTCAAGCACATGATAGTTTCTTATTCAGATTCCATAGCTTTTCAGCTTGATGCTTATTATTTAGTTTTGTCAATTGGGTTGATGCTGATACTTCCAGAGTTCTATAGTTTCAGTTGCTCGGCTTTCTGAAACAACAGTGGTCGCTTTTCCTGAGAAGTTGTTTCAACTGACTCGCAGTCGAATAAACATAAGCACTAAATTATAACTTACGCATTGAATCTCATTATTTCACTAAAATTAATCCCTTCAGTTACTTCACCTCAAATAATGGAGATGGTGTTGCATGTGGAGCGATCGACCTGTACTGGTACGTAAGACGTGAAAATCAGATGCCCGGCTCTAATCTGTCGGAAAAACGCCAACCCATTGCTAATTCTGTCTATTATTGTCCAGCCAGAGTGCACGGGCGGAATCCGCACAAATTAGATCTCTTGTTTTCACTTACAGAAAAAAACATATCATTGGAAAAATGATGGGACTTCAGACAAATGCAACAAAGGATAATTCTGTGTTGTTTATTTTTTCAATCTCCAATTTTCTTGTAGTTAATTTAATAGCGATTGTGATCCTACCACGGGGAAAATGCGGACTCTCCAAATGCATCACCCGTTATCTGGTTGGAATGGCAACAGCGGATCTGTTGGTGATTATCGTTCATGCTTTACTGGAACAGACCAACAATATCTACATTTATTCCAGATCTCTGTTCATCACTCCTGTATGCGCTCTGATACTTGCATTATTTGTTCTCACGAGAGACTGTTCTGTATGGTTTACAGTCAGTTTTACCTTCGATCGTTTCATCGCAATATGTTGTCGAAAGCTCGGGGAACGATACTGCACTGAGAGAACTGCAACGGTGGTTATGGTGACGGTGTTTATACTGAGCTGCGGGAAGTGTGTCCCGTATTACTTTGCTGTTGAACCTTACGTCATTATTGACAACATCCCGTGGCGTTGCGCGTTCTCACATGAATACGCTACCTTACCTGGGTGGAAAGGATACGAATTGCTGGATGGCATTTCTACACCATTGCTACCAATCGGCTTAATTTTTGTCTTCAATGGGTTAACAGTAAGACATATAATTGCGGTAAATAGAGTCCGCAGAGGGCTTCGGAAGAGCTGCGATAATCAGAAAGATACCGAGGTAGAAAACCGCAGAAAATCGATGATATTATTGTTTATAATTTCTACTAATTTCATATTACTTTGGATGCCCTATGTAGTCCATTCCCTGAAATGGCAAGCAAAAAAATTACTTTTACCAGGACAGATATTTGAGTTCGCCTGTATATATACTACATCAATTAGCGGTCATGTTGCAAACTCTCAGTATGTGCACCAATACTTGTATCTATACACTGACACAGAGGAAATTCAGACAAGAGCTGAAGGATGGAATGAAGTATGTGTTTACGTTAAATGGCCATCTTTGTAGATAATTGTGTAACAAATGGTATTCAGCGGAGTTTTGGCTTACTTTAGTAGGTTTGGCAAAATGTCATAAAATCAAACAATCATGTGCCTGGTCATCCTGAAATGAATTGTTTTACAAACTATCGCAGAGTCTTCACAATCATTCGCGAAACGGTACGGCAGAATAAAAGGCAGGACGAGCAGGCTGCAGGACAACTTCATCCGCCAGGCTACCAAAATGATTAACTCAAGCTGACCTGAGTGCTTTTTCTGTGTTACATTGACTATTCTATTTATAATAAATTGTTATAAATTTCTCTGAATGCAAATTACACATCTAGACGGAGAGATAACCTGAAGGGTTTTATTCCTCATGAATGTGAAGGATGTAGGATATTAAGTCAATTCAATTACAAGGGGAAGAATAACTTCCGGACTCTTCGGGGTGCGATGTTTCAAAATGCTCATAGTTGGGTAAAAGAGAATAAAGGGAAAGCGTTTTAAATACAGGGAGAGTGCGGTAGTATCGTAGTTGCAGAAAGGGAGGACTCTGTGATGGGATTGTATGTTAATAGACTGTGAGTCGTGCTCAGATATAGGAAAGGAGTGAACACTCGTTTGAGAGTATTCTGTACAGAGGTTTCAGCACAAATCGAAAACGGCGCACAGAGACAGTGACAGATCGGGAGAAAGATTTTGCACAGCTGCCATATTAACACGGCTGTTGTCACAGGCAACTTCATGGGAACCTCCTCTGGTTAAACGGTTTAGACGTGACAGAGTTTCTCAGTTGTGACCAGGAAGGAGTCCTGTATTCATTATAGGCTACTTCCACTGAGGATGCAAGCGTGTGTTTGGAGTGCAATGAGACACTGAAGGTGCTTAATGATACGATACTTCGATATTCCCCAGTGAGAACAACATTGATGAATGTGAATACAGCGAAAAAGTGCAGTTGTACTGGGCATGCAGACGCTTAGAATTACGAGCTGCGAATTGGGAAAACTTTAAAATAAATCTTTATCCGGCGCAAGAAGGGATGCAATCCAGGTAATTAGAAACGCGAGCAAAGGTTTTGCTGGGATTTCTGACCTGACATTTGCGCCAACACTGCCCACAAAGAATGACAAATGTTATTTCTTTATTCAAGAAATATAATGTAGTCCTGATAATTACAGGCCGGTGAGTCTTTGGTCAGTAGTAGGCAAGCTATTATAAAAGTTCTTAGCAACGGAATTTATGAGCATCTGGAGAAGTGTATCCTGTTCTGGGAGTGTCAGCATAGTTTTCTGAGGGCAGGTCGTCCCTTGTGATCTAGAATGAATTCCATGAAAAAGTGAAGTAGGCAGATGAAGTCAGAACAGTCTATTTGAGGTGTATTAATTATTATGGTGTTTGACTGGGTTCTCTATGCTGCACGCATTCAGAAAGTCTGTTGGCCTGGGATCTAGTTGTACCTGGCTGCATAGGTTCAGAAATGGCTAAAGAAGGGAAGGCCGATTCGGCAGTAGATGGAGATGTTCCGCAAGGAAAGTATAATCTTTAGTACACTTTACAACTATATCTGGACTCTGCTTTTGCAGTGTTCTCAGAGACCGACATTAACGTGACCGTCCTGCAGCACTTGGATCACTTACTGAGTTAGGGCAGATATGAAAACAAAAATTCTGATTCCAGACTGAAATTCCACGTTCTCCAAACTAAAATCCTGTTTATTCCTTACACGGCAAATGCTACGATTACATGAAAAACAATATTTTCCAATAGAAGCGTGCAACTCAGAACCAGTATCTCAAATTATTCAGTAGTATCCTCTTGTGCTCCCGATACAAACCAGCCTCCCAGAATGCGAATTTCAAATTCCCAATTCAAGTACATACGAATTTGTCTTAATGTAATGGAATAACGGGAAGGGTTTGGTAATAGAAATTTCTCGATGGGGTGTCAGACTATAGAAAATTGATTCCATTACGCAGTCCCATCATTTTCTGTCATCTCAGCCTTGCTGCATTCTGTGTGTTTTTAAACAATTATGCTTCTGTGCATTTCAACAGATGCTACCTCTCCATCTTTCGTATTCTGATAACGTCTTGTGGAAAACACAAATTGATATAAGCAGCGGTTGAGCAAAGCACACTGTTTATTGGAAATTTCAGAGCCATCAGGTTTTACAGAACATTTACGGTAAACTCGGCATGGAATTATAGTGCTGCGCATAGAGCCAGGGAGGATAAAACATTTGTCAGTGCTGTATACGCCAAAATGGAGTGGAAAGCGAGTTTTTCAACCTGATGGGAGCAAAGGATGTTGGGAAGGGCAACAGTGGAACGTCGCGAGAGGTGTTGAACTGGAGGCAGATTCGGAGTGCTGGGGGTAGTGGGAGGTTGGCTGGCATGCAACCAAATTAATACCGCATCCCCATCAATTTCCCTGAAAACAGGATACGTGGCTAATGGAACTGAGTTTCAGAATATGCAGTACGTTACTAAAATGCCATACGACATAAGAGCAGTATTAGCCCATCGAGCCTGCTCCACCATTTCAGCATGGCTGATCCATTTCTCCTTTCAGTCACAGTCTTCGGCAGCGCTCGCACCCCCCCACCCCCCCCCCCCCCCCCCCGACCATATCCCTTCATACCTTGACCAATCAGGAATATATCAACATCTGTCTTAAATCTAATTAAAGTTTTGGCTCCAGAAGCTGGCTGCGGCAAAGAATTCCAACGATTCACTGCTTCCTCTCTGAAAACAATGCTCCTCAACTCAGATCTAAATTGACGCACTCATTTCTGAGACTGTACCCTCCAACGTTAGACACTCCCACCATCGGAAGCATCCTCTCCAGATTCATTCACCATAAAGGAGCATGTGAGGGTGGTGATCCTGGTGAGAATACCGTTTCTAACCTCGCTCTGCCCCACGCATACTTTCACAGAGCTGTGTAGCACTTTGGCCTGGACGGTCCACGCTGCCCAAGGTTCCCTGAGCTATTTGCCAGCGTATGCTCCTTTGAAGCTATGCATGAGCCTGTCATCAACATTGCTACTGTACCTGCATCAGACATTTGCTCTGGCAACCCCTTCCCCTGTTTTCGTTCCTCAGCTTAAACCCATTTCCTTCAACTCCCTGGCCCCGGGGAAAATATCGTTAACATTCTCCTTATCTATGCCACGTATATTGCCCGTTCATGTGGTTCTTAGCCCATTTGGCCACCATCAGGTTGGGATGTGGTAGTGCAGAGATACAAGATTCTGATGAACCTAACTTGGTCACATGAACATCATCATTAAGCTGCAGATGATTTGGAGAATATAGCGTGGACTCAACGGCCACAGCTAAGGGGAGAAACTGAACAGGTCAGGACTTTGTCCCTTTGCGGGATCAATCAGAAAGATGTGAAAACTTATGTGGGAAAAAGATATGGTGAATGAAACAGGTATTTCCCTGTATTAGGGTATCAAAACGACAACATTTGTATTCAAGTTGAGAGGGGAAAATTTTAGAACATACCCAGGGGATACCCAGAGGGTGTGCTACATAGAAAGGGCTGTCAGACGAATGGGTGGAGGCAGATATACTTGAAAAATGAAGCAACGGATCTTTCGTCTACACTATTGTGCTGAGTTGGATAAATTAACAATCGAATGCCCAATTAAATCAATATCTCCTCAAACATCAAAACAAATTTATTAACAAAATACATTTGTTTCTGTGGACATACTCAATATATTTATAGAATTATATCCATAACAGAATCCATGGAAGACCGCAGCTACATGTATGTTCAACCAATGTGCAGAGAACAATCAACTTTGCAAATAAAATGAAAATTAAGTAATAGATATCGAGAGCATGAGATGAAGAGTCCCTGAAAGTGCAGCCATTGGCACTGGGTACACCTCAATGATGGTCAAATGAACTCATCTCGTTTGGTTCAATCCGTACACAACGTCCATGTCCTGCCATTTTTCTCCGTTTCAAAGGTCGACCTAAGAATCTCCTTAACGTTGCTATTGCGATTGCCTCCAACACTATCATCCGCTTTGCATTCCAGTCAACCATAACTCTCTGAGGGGAAAAAAATAAAATGGCCTGACATCTCCTTTAAAAGTGTCTTAATTGGAAGCCCTATGTAGGTAACTTTTCACTCCTCGAAATATGATTCGGGAGCAAGAAGGGGGAGAGTAAACTACTGTTTTTTCGGAGCGAAGTGAGTTTTTTGTTACCACTCAGGTTAAAGAGAGGCGAGACTGTGTAGGCGCGTGACGTCAGCCTGTAGAGCGCGAAAGGTTTAAACAGAAGGCAACCGTATCCAGATGGCAGCGTCGGAGCGGACAGCGGAGTAAGAGACAGCAGAGTGAAAGGGTTTTGGCTCAACGGACTCTGGCGGTAGCGGGACGAATCGAGATAAGAAGTATGCATGTGAGCCCAGCTTTCTGTGCTCAGTGTCAGTTATGGGGGGACCTCGAGTCTCCCAGTCTCCCGGTCCGCCAGATGTGCACCAGGTGTGTCGAGCTGCAGCTCCTAAGGGACAGATTTAGGGAACTGGAGTCATGGAGAGCGGGGGTGGGGTGTGATAAAGAGGATTTACAGGGAGGGGTTCATAACGGGGCCACGGCAAGCAGCCCAAAATCTGTGTTCAACCCCAAATATACTGAGACAGCGGAATCTGTGCTGACACCCCACACAAGCACTTTAGATTATCGCAGTTCAGGAAATGGCTACCTCGACATTAAAATCTGCACACAGCCCGAAATTCGTGTGGATCTCCAAATCCGCTGATGCACCCAAATGTGTGGGTAACTTCAATTCCACCTAAATCTGTGCGCATTCCCATATCGTCATCCATCCTCCAAAATGCAAACATCCTTAAACAAGAGAGCACGCCAAAGTCCATGAGTCAAACCCAATGGGAACCCTGCATGTAGCCCAAAATAAGAATTGTTTAAACAGTTCAGATAATGGCTGCCTTAACCTGAAATAAATCACAAGAACAGAGATCAAAATTAATTTAATTATTGTTGTTTCTATAAATGAAACAACTTTCATATTCATGTTCGGAGTGAGAACTCCGAAATGCGTTCGCACTCACAGATCCATATCATGACACCGAGTTTGAATCCACGTCCCGAACGGTCACTGTTAATTCTCTAATGAATGCGTCTCGTCCCAAACGTCGACTCTGTTCCTCTTCATAGATGCTAAGGACTCCCGGAGCGTGGCAGAAAGCTGTCATTAGCAGGTTAAAGTATATTGTAACGGTATTTTGTAATGAAGGCTGATTGCTGAAGGTAGATGATCAGTTGTACAGCGTAGGATAGAAATAAAAACATATTGTGGAAAATGGAATGGGAGGGTTCCAAGTTACACCAGATATCAGGTGACAATGCTGCGCTCGCGAGGTAGACTGAGAAAGGGCACTCAGCCCCAGTCAGGATAGTCAGTGAATACAAATCAGCTGGGCCCTTTCTGCGGTCGGGCCAGCGATTGACTGGACTGCTCGGAAGGGTGTACTGCCGGGCAGAGGATTTTGTGGTTAATCAAATAGAGGCAAACCCCAGCCCTTTAATGTACATCGTTAAGAATGGCTCGTTCACTTACTTTGCTGCTGACCCTGGGGGCGTTTAGAACTAGAGGGCACAGCCTCAGAATTGAGGGCGTCCTTTTGGAACGGAGATGAGGAGGAATATCTTTAACTAGAGGATTGTAAATCTGTGGAATTTGTTCCCACAGCCGCTGTGGAGGCCAATTCTTTATGCATCCTTAAGGTAGAGACTTACGGGGAGAAGGCAGGAGAATCGGGCTGAAAGGGAAAATGAATTAGGCATGATCTGAACACGGAACAGACTCGATGGGCCAAATGTCATAATTTTGCTCCGTTAGATTTTTCGCAGGGTCTGAGTTGATTAATTTCATGAAACAGGCAAAGAGTACAAGAAAAATATGCTGTTTTGTTAGCAATATAAAGACATGCGTTAGGTACTAAAATGGCTGCTGCTGATTCAGTGACAGGAACGCGTAGTTGTTTTGGTGGAATGTGTGAGCGAGTGAAAAAGTTAACAGGATGTGCTAAGATTTTGATAACAGAAAGTAACGCTAAACGTTCAAAAAAACAACGACGGTGGAATTAGAGTTTCTGCTATCAATCCTTCGAGAGAGCAGCAGCATCCGAAGTCCGGGCAATTACAGCCTGCATCAAACAGACCTGCGAGAAAGCGACAATGTCTTAGTTCTGGAAAATTACAGCCGGCAGCAAACAGTCCTGTAATAGTGCTGCCATCTGAGTTCTGGGAAATTACAGTCTATATCAAACATTCCTCTGATTTACTCTGGCTTTCCGACCACTCTGTATGTCCTTGTCCATCACGCCCATGGCTCTGAATGAACTGGAGTTTATCCAGATTCAACTCGAACACCTTAGGGCGGATTGTTACACAATGCAGCTGTGTGCACTTCCCGCAGGTGTCGTCATCAGGAACTCTGGACGTCTCCCCGCCTTCCACATCCTGCGAGGAGCCTTTTACTTAGACGATGGCGGCCCCGCTTGCCCCTGGCTTACTTTAATGTGTTCAGTTCAGATAACTCTTATCAATCCTCCCGTATCACAACATAAAAATAAAAAAGCTGTTTGTCTCCGTAATTATTTGCGGTGCCTGAATGTTAACTCTTAGTGATTTGTTGACTAGGAACGTCAGGTCCCTCCGAACCGTTCAATCTGGCCCAATGTAAATATTGTTTTTCTCGGTTTTCTTCTCTCTGGGAATGAATGGTCTCAAATAACCCTATATACTGTCCGTCTGCTGCATCTTCACTCCTTCACTTCTGTCTGCATCCCCAAACCCTCACTGCGCCCCTCACTACTAACCCTGCCATTCAGCTCTGTACAACAGCCGATATGGATATAATATAGTTCGTCCTCACATCCAAATCTCCACAGTATACTGTGAATAGCTGCGGTTTCAGCCACAGACCCTGAGTTACTTAAATGTTTGAACATGATCCATTTATTTCAGCTGTCTGACATTAACCTGCTGACTAATTCTGACACACACATATTATCCAGAACCCCGCGCGCTTATCTGAAACTTTAAGTTATTCCAATACCACATTCATAATTTCGCAATTTTCCAGCTGTACGTCCTGAGCTCACACTGACACTGCTACCCCATGGGTGTGGATATGGAGACTTGTTCTGTGTCTCTACTGTAGGACAGTGGTGCTGAAGTCAATGGAAATGTTCACCATTTGTGTTTCAGTCTAGCCGTTGCTAATCTGTGTCTGGGTCTTGAGTTCAGTGTGGGATTGAATCTGAATTTCTCTGCTGTCTGAAACTGTGGAACTAATGAGATGTCCGTATCTCTGTGCTTTGTAACACACCTTGCGTGTCAGAGAGGAGCGACTGCTCCGGTGCCTCCACAGGCGGGAAAATCGGAGTTGATTGTAGTTTTCCCTGTTGGTAGGAGAAGGAAAGTCGGTCAGTGAGGGAGAGGTATATGCCAGACGGTTGTGTGAAGCGGCCGTTGCAGCGTGTGCCACTGTCAATCTGTCGGTCTGACCCTCTGTCTTTTTCACAGTTATAATATAGCATATGATGCTTGTCTTCCTTTCATTCACTTTCATCCATCCTACGTCGTTTCATCTCCCAATTTAGAGTCCTATGTTTAATATTTATTATTGAATATTCCCTTTGCATTTCTTCCTTTGAGTTCTGGCAGGTCTGAGATGCTCTTAAGATCCAATTACATCAGCAACATCTCAAAAGTCTTTTCCCAGCTCTTTCTGTGTGTCGCCTTCCCCTGAGGATTTTCAGCATCTGCAAGTTTTGTCATCTTTGGTACATCAGCATCGTGGTCATCCGAACACGGCCATCCCGTGTGTGTGTGCGTGCGTCCAGGATGATGCTGAACATGGAAAACCAAAGGGAGAGAAGTTTGGATTCGGACGTGTCGTTGAACTTTGTTCACAAGTGGTTAATTACCGGAGAAAAAAACTGAAATAGGTAAATGTGGCTGCTTCGGATGTCTATCAATGGAGCTCCGGCATTCTTCTCACTAGGTGAGGAACCGTGGAGGTAATGCCTAGGAATTTAGAAGCGCTTGTCTTCTGTTGGCCCAATATTTACATCCGAGACAAAGAGTTGTACTGAATTACCATGATTGTTCAATTGACTGTAGTCAGTCAGCGGCATTACCGTGTCTGTGGAGACTGATCCTTTCTATAAATTAAATGCGTTTTGAATACATTAGCTCAGAGTTTCCAATGGAGCTGTGAATTCAGCAGCAACACAATTAGCAGTTTATCACGGAAGTGGGTTATCCATTCCTTTTGCGGATAGGAGAAGTTTACTATCCTTTTATTTCAGCCTTTGGAATTCTTGGTAAGCTGCGGTATCAGCTGCCGTTGGTGGGAATTGAAATTAATACCAATATAGTGATTGTTTCTGTCGCTGGTTTCCACAGCCGCATTCTGATATCTGGATCTAAAAATAAACCGCTGTAAGAATTCAGCGAATCCGCCAACATCGGAAGACCTCAGTGGGACAGGCAGATATCTTCCAGCGGTTTGTGTTCAATAAAGTGATGCTCGGTTCTCTGTGCTATTGGTCTCGAAGCAGCTGCACTGGATTTGCAAATATTGTGTTTATCCTGCCGCGGAGATGAAGCTACTTGATTGTCTGCATTGGTATGTGAGCGGTTGTGTGAGGTACGTGTCACGATCAAACAATCGATTTGTGGTAACGATTCAGCAAATTTGGGAAGCTCCCTGTTGCAGCAGGAAGTTTGAGGATTTTCAGTAAAAGTGAGTGGTGTGACAGAAAGTGAAGCAGTTGCTGGACAGCACAATGACGTCGTTGCTGATCAATTAACAAAACCGACGTGTTAATTCATAACTACCAACACTGTGAAATGTATTTTATTATCCATATAACTATAAATACTGTAAAACGTATTATAATATATCCACATCTGACACCGCTACAGACATCTGTCTGAGTCACCGTGCCTGCTACTGGATGTTGAATTATTCTTCCCACTTCCCTGGATTCAGTCGCGGGCTGAATATCTGAGAGGCTGTATCAGACTAGGCTGTGACTGCTGCCTCAGTCAAAGTTCTGCTGTAATGTCGGCGAGGTGGCAAATGTTGGAATAGGATACAAACACGGGAAATGCTGGAAGCACAAAGCCTCAGGCAGCTTGTATAGAAAGATTAAGAAAAAGTCGTGTCATGGGGGCTCTCTGAAAACAGCTCAGAAAATACACGTTAACTGCTCTCCCACATATTCTATTTTTGTCTGGATGAGTGGTTTAGGGAATTCCTGTTTCTCTTGTGGCCTTCGGCTGTCGCTGACAGGGAGTCACAGAGAAGCTGATGAATGCTTAATGCAAGAATCCGGCCATCGGTGTCCGAATTGAATCATTTCATTCATATCAGACGCGGATGAAGCCGATAAAATTTTTCTAAACAGTACTGACTCTGAGGGAACCTAGTATCATCGGTCCGCTGCCTCTTCATACTTTTGGTCATCAGAAAGGAATCCGAATTTAACTCATTTGACTTTATTTTAATGTGTAAACTCAGCCAGTTCTTGTCCCTCTCTTGACCCGTCTACCGCTGAATGCAACAATAAACCCGGAACATTGAATGATCCCCGAAAACTGCGGCAATGGGTTTTACTCAGTATTTTCTCAATTTCCTATTTCCCCTCTCTCTACAGCGAACTTGATGGCGATTGTGATCCTGTCCCGGGATAAGTGCGGTCTCTCCAAATGTGTAAGTCTCAACCTGGTGGGAATGGCAGCGGCCGATCTCCTGGTCGTTATCTCGCTTCCGCTCCTGATGTGGACTGCTTGGCTTTATTTTCGCCGATCATTCCTGTTCATCACTCCTGTGTGCAGTATCGCTAGATGGCTGATTCATGCGAGCACTACTGCCTCTGTCTGACTGACTGTCTCTTTCACCGTCGACCGATTTCTGGCTATTTGCTGTGAGAAGCTGAAAACAAATTATTGCACCGAGAAAACGGCGGCTGTGGTTATCGGGACAGTGAGTGTGCTGGCCTGTTTGGAGAGTCTTCCCTGGAGCTTTGTATACAAGCCTGTGATAATAATTGATGGTATCCCCTGGTATTGTGTTCTTACACAGAGCTACAGAAACTCTCCGTCATGGGTGGTATTTGAGATGTTTCACCACGTTTTTACCCCTTGTGTCCCATTCTTTCTGATTTTGTTTTTCAATATTCTGACTGTCAGGCGGATTCTAGCAGCCAGTCGAGCCCGCAGGGGGCTCCGGGGACAAAAGAGTGGAGAGAATGACAAGGACCGGGAGATAGAGAACCGACGCAAATCCATCGTTTTGCTCTTCAGCATAAGGGGTAGTTTCATAATGTTGTGGGGAACACGTTTGGTCTTTTTCATCTATCAACGGATTTCAAAGAGTTTTGTTTATTATTCTGTCACGAATCCCGTTTACATTATAGAAGAGACATCGGGAATGCTGCAGATCCTCAGTTCCTGCACCAACACGTGTATTTACGCCCTGACCCAGAGCAAATTCCGAGAGGATCTCAAGAATGTGGTGAAATACCCACTGAATCGGATTTTGAAACTCATTAAAATATAGAAATATATGCTGTGCAGTAGGACAATTCAGCTGCCTTCACGCTCCTATTCTGTACTCTCACTTGTAATAAATGGAAACAATATGATGAACAGGGTTTCAATCAAAGCAGGAGAAAATCTGTCGATGATCGAAATATAGAACAACAGATACAAAATCATGTAGGTTGTCGGCCGAGTAGTTGAATGTTTACTCTTTTCCAAAGTTGCAATCCATCTGCTGAATCGCTCCAGCATTTTGTGTGTGTTGCCTTACAGTTATACAACAAATATGTGCAGTCGATCGCAACGGCACCACTAGAGTCAGCATCCCAGCAAAATCCGCTTTGCATCTCACCCTCGTCCCGCTTAAGTTGTGCCTTGAGGCGAACCTGTCAACCCTTCTTCCCGATTCTGACAAAACAGCTTGATATTGAGTACACTGTCGTCGGTATTAACCACTCCTGCTCCCATCATTACCCATCCTTTACTTCACGGTGATTTTCTCCTCTGTCCCTACCTGAAGCTTTTCCTTCTGTTTACCGATTTGAACAAACATCCAGTAACAGAATATTAGCCTTCAAAGGGAAGCTGGCGGAGCAGTGGTAGGTGGACGAGGCGATGCTGTGAACCAAAGAACAATAGACACAGCGAAGCGAAGTGCGAACTGATATGAACTAATCCGAAACAAATTGCTGGCGAAGGTCTTCAGCTCAGGCTGCAGAATTGGAGAGAGAGGAAAAGAAATCCAATTCTGATGAAAGGTCTCTGCACAAAACGTCCACAGTTTACACTTGTCCACAGATGCTGCCTGGCCTGCAGAGATCCTCCAGCACTATGGAATCCTAGAGTCTGCAGATTGTCTCTTGCTTCTGACTGGTCTAAGCTTAGTCAGTGTCAACTATTCGACTATACCAACGCAGAACTGACGTTGGACAAAGAACAAGCAATGAATGGTTTAAAAAGACAGCGTGATATAAACTTGATAATTAATGGAACAAAGGTTCAGTTAATTTTGAATTGACGCAACTGGGAAATTGGAGGGTCTCTCTAAACAAACACGATCGGGGATAAATTATTCATACAATTAGTAAGATGTTGGGAGTAGCGACAGTTTGTATTCAGGTATTACATTCTCCAGAGAAAGCTGAATTGAGGTATCAATCTGAGTCCTTCAGTGGCTAGTCCACGATGTTTTTTTTTTTTAATTTTAATCCTGAGCGTGTCAGATCGAAGTATGAACTCTAAATATAAGCTTGGTTAAGACGGATAATTAGTAAGGATTTGTACTAGGAATTGTAAAACAGTGACTACTGCCATCAATGGAGGATAAACGTTTTAAGGGGATTCTTCACGATAGGTTTGACAAATAATTGTAGAAGCATAATCACAGGCATTCAACTGGCTTTGTGAGGGGAAGATCATACCTTAAGCAACTGAATGACTTTCTGAGAGGGCGACTAAACAAAATAATGAGATGGATGATATGTGTATGGAATTGAGTGAGGCGTTTGACAAGAGCCCACAGAAAAGCTCGATCCAGAATGTCGGGAGGCATGGATGAGTATGGGGGTTGGCAGTAGATGGGGCGTTTCCAAAAGATCTGTTCTGTAACCCTGCTTTCTCTGATATTTGTAAATGACTTGAGAGAAGAAGTGGATATGTGGGTTTGTAACTCGCAGTTTGGGACTCCACGTAGCATCGCGGTTAGAATCAGACGATTCCAATGGAAATCCGAGTTCATTCCGGAAGGAATTTGTACATCTTCTCCGTGATATTTATGGGTATTCTCACAAGGTAAACGTAAAAAAAGAAAACAACTCAGCGATTAGGCTGGGGTAAAATTAAGGATACTGGGCGCCGTGGCTCATTACTCTTCGCTTCATCTCTAAGTGAATCAATGACACCTCTGTAGTATTGTGGATAGCGTAGAATTTCATCACAATAAAAAGTTCATACACAATAAAATTTTAAACTGGATAACAGATTACTTATGGTAGATTTGATCGCAGTGTGGAGGAACAGGAGAGTCGTGCCACGCAAGCCTATAAATCACCCAACATTTCCAAATAAGTTAAATTAGAGGTTCCGAAGGCTCATGACTCAAGAACTAGCAACTCCGGATTAGTGCTCTGACGAGGGAAGAGATGCTAAGGAAGTACAGATAAATGTGTGGCTAACGATTTTGGCAGGAGTTCATCGTATTTGACTCTCTTCCAGCATTTGGTGCGACTGGTGTAAGGAGCACGGGTCTTATACATGTACTGAAAGAGATTTTATATTCTAACTGAGGAGTTTGAAGCAGCTGCCCTGGCATTAACATGTGGTATACTCAAGCCTGCTGTTGTGTGGTGGGCGGTGGAGTAGGAACTAGAACCACAGGTGAGCAAGTAGCTTTGAATAAAAGGCAGAGAAGAGGTCAAGGAATGCTAAACTGAAGGCCAGACTGGACCCAGGTAATTATCCCGGTTGCTCCGAGGCCGAGGTCAGTTTATGTCACAAAAGGTGTGTAATATTTAAGAAAGAGGTACTTCGAACCTGGATTAATACGTAACATAGTGAGCCAGCTATTACAGAGATCTGGTTCAGAGCAGAAAACGGCTGTCCCAACAATAAAAGTTCTCACGCCCCTTAAAATCCGTTTGCCGATCGGCCGACGTACACAGATCTGGCTGTCACCCAAATACGTGTGCAACCCCATATTTAAAATGCCCCATTGAAATGCGCGCATCACTAAAATCCACGTGCACCCCACAAATCTGCGCATGTTCACATATGCACTTTAAATTATACAGACGAAAATTCACTCCAAACACAAAATGACGACCTGGACATTAATTTATCCGCTCGCATCCCAATGTCCGACACAGCCAGATCGGTTCTGAACCATCATATACACCCACAAAAATTTTGCGACTCCCATATTCGTCGGCACACCCTAAATTTGCTTAATCCCCAAATAAATCCGTAGCCCCAGATTGGAGCACACACCCCTAAATCAGCGCATGTGCGCAAATGCGTGTGCAAACACATTTTCGAGAACTCACCTGAATCCGTGCGCATCCCCAGGTTCACGCACTCCCGATTTCCCCGATATGAGCTAAATATGCGCAATCCGCATTCTGTGCGCACCCCAAAGCTGCTGAAACTCCCACATGCACGTCAGATTTTCCTAGAGCAAGAATCACTTCAGACAGTTGAGAAAATGGCATCCTCGTCATTAATAATCAGCACGAAGGTAAATATTCTTGCGCAAACCTTGATCCGCCAAGCACAGCTAAATCTATATGTTTTCCAAATGCATGTGCACGCCCATCGTTGAAAACACACCCCGGAATCCGCGCATGTCAGCAGATCAGTGAGCTCTCCAAACACGCGGACACACCACATATATTATATTATCCCAAAGCAAAGTCCATTTCAACCAGTTCACAAAATGGTAGCCTAGTCATTAAAAATCAACATCAAAACCAAAATTTATTCGTCTGCCAATCACATTTTTCCAGAGCAAGAATCCTGTCAAACCGTTCAGCAAATGGCTGTTACGACATTAAAATTCCAACGTATCTCAAAATACGACTTGAACTGTAGATCGACCGAGAGTCGCAACTGTCAGTTTAACAATAAATACGTGTGCACCCCCATATTCGACAAGGCACGCCAAAATATGCGCACAACGTAACATACATGTGGACCCTAAATTCGAGAACAGATCCCGAAATCTGCCACATCCCCGGATTCATGTGCATTCCCAAAACAGTGTGAACCCCATTTTCGTAAAGACAGCTCTGTCTGCACAGTCCCCAAAACAGTTTGAACCACAAACCCACTGGCATGAACATTAGATTATCCCAAAGCAAAGACCATTTAAACCAGTTCACAAAATGGCAGCCTCGTCGTTAAAAATCCACATGAAAAACAAAACTTATTCGTCTGCAAATCCTGATCCACCAACACACCCAAAGCCCATCCTCAAGTCTGTGTACATCACCTAATCAGTGTGTACCCAAAGACGCTGACACACCGCATACAAAATAGATTATTCCAGAGCAGGAATGATTTCAAACAGTTCAGAAAATATCTGTTTGGGCATTTAAAATCCCCACGCACACCGAAATGCGATTTCAACTGCAGATAGGGCGACAGACACAACACTAATGCGTGTCCCAAATGTGTGTGCACCCTCAAATTGGATATCATACCTGCGCACATCACAAAATCCATGCCCAACACTTAGGTAAACACTTCTAAATCTGCGACACTCGCCAAATCCATGTACACTCCATAATACTGTTTGCAGACCCGTATTTGCCTCCACACCTCTAAATCTGCGCATTTTCCAAATCAGTGCGCACCCCCATATTTGAAAGAATAACCCCATATCCGTGCGCATCTCCAAATCCATGAGCAAACCAAAGCAGTATTCCATATTCCTCCATATTCGCCGAAGCTGCCCTAAATCTGCGCAATTTACAATTGATTGTGCACCCAAGCCCGCTGACACATCCACTTGATCATGAGGTTATCATTTCAAAATGTTCAGAATATAGCAGCCTTTTTTATTAAGTGTGATCGTGAACACACGATCAGAAATGCTGATCATGTTAACTCGTTCCCAAAGAGAACTCTGAAAGGCCAATCTGATAGTTCACTGCTGCTCGGCGATAAACCATAAAAAAAAATCGCATGTATTATTAGGAAACATTTAAATAAACGTACAAGTACTAGAGTCATGATGATCATGATGAAGTAAGCTGAAGAGAGACAGTTATACACATGTTCACGTCCATAATTCAAAGAGATTGAAGGATAAGGTTGCAGGATGACAAAACATGACAGGACCACTTGGAACTACGAACTGATCCCTACCGGGAGAAAGCAGCATCTGTCCTTTCCGTACTTTCTCCAGCAGTTCAAGGCCGAAGTCCAGCCGCAACAGAACAGCGTAAGAAGATGGGCCTCGACATTAAAAATACGCACGTAACCCAGAATGCGTGCGCAACCCCAAATTCCATGTCCACTGACAACCGTATATGCACATTAGGTTATCTCAGATTCAGAAACATTTCGAAGTCTTAATCCCAAATCCGTATGCGTCCGATACTCGAGAACACATCCCTAAATCGGCTCAATTGCCAGACAGATTTGTATCTACATATTCAAGAAAATACCATTGAATCTGTGCAATGTCCAATTCAGTATGCACCCCAAACGTGTTGACAACTCCCACATTCACACCAGATATTCCCAGAGCAGGAATCATTTCAAAGACATCAAAACGTAGCTGACTGGACAATACTTTAAAATCGGTACACAGCCAATAATTCGTGATCAAGTTGAAATTCTCTGATTAATCTTGTGATTAACCCGACATCCATGTACATCTCCATCTTCGACAACGTACACCTATATCTGTACGCATTCCCAAATCCGTGTTCACCTCAAAATATATGCCCATCCTCAAATAAGAGTGCACCCCAAACCATGTGTGTTGGTGTGTGTGTGTGTGTGTGTGTGTGTGTGTGTGTGTGTGTGTGTGTGTGTGTGTGTGTGTGTGTGTGTGTGTGTGTGTGTGTGTGTGTGTGAACCCGCTGAGAAACTCAAATGCATATTCGATTATCTCAGACGAAGAATCATTTCAAATTGTGCCACAATGGCTGCCTAAAGAAGAAGAAATAATGAAATTCAAGGACAGATGCCGACGTTCAAATGACATTGTTTGTTACAGTATCTATAAATGGAACAACGTTGAGATTCGCCACACCTTCGAGTCCGCAACACGCCAAATTAGTGAGAACACCGAGATCCGTGAGGACCACCAAATCCGTGTGTACCCTTATGTCTATGCACAACTTGAAACCCGTGTACACACCGACTTGAAAACTAGATGATCCCAAAACCATTTCACGAAATGACGAAATATGAGTACACCCTCACCCTGAATATCTGCAAATCAAATTTGTATGCACCTCAAATCCAGCGACACACCCGAATCTGTGTGCACCCCAAAACGTATAGAAACATATTCTGAGGAACCGGATATAATGATAAAGTGGATTTGCAGATGACACCTGGGTTCAGAGCGTGAGTGGACAGCGGAGTAGTTCATGAAATCTTTCAGCGTCAGTGAAGCAGCTGGAAAAACGGGCTGAACATTTTGCATTTGGAATACAATGTGACATTCCATCCAGATGGGATCTAGTGTGAGCTGTTGCACTTCGGCCGGATCTACCTGGGTAGACTTATATAATAAATGGTAGGGAATTGAGGAATGCGGGACAGCAGAGGGATCTAAGAATACCGTTTCATAAATGCTATATGAGCTCATAGGATAGACCGACACCCCGAAAGCCGTGTGCATCCTTAAACCCGCCGAGGCGCAGAAATCTGTTCACATCCCCGATCCAAGTGCACCAACAAATTCAAACAAACCATGAAATATGTGAAAATTTATTTGTCATACCTATCCTTTGCAAAGTTCCGAGTTCGATTTTTACTGTATCTATAAATGAAACAACCTTGTGATTCGTCGCACATCCCAATCCACCGACACTCCCGTCGCTTCGTCCTTTTCCAGAGAACTTTGGTTTTCTATGGAACTCTGGTCAGGTTGCGTGTGCAATATTGCATTTACTTTCAGTCGCTCCATTATAGGGAGGATGGCGAGGATTTGGAAATGGTATAGAGGAGGTTGTAAAGAGGACCTTTAGGCTGAGGTCTACAAAGTCTCAAGATGCAAAAATTGCACAAACTTGAACAGTTCTTTCCGGAGTGGCAGAAGCCAAGGCAATAACTGAGAGGATCCTTATTGCCATAAAAGGAACTGATTTTGACGCTTTATCAATCTCTGGTTAGGTTCCATCTGGCGTTTAAAATTTGCTTCGGTCGGACCATTATAAGGAGTTTCGGAGATTTATAGGTGAACTCATCGTGTTAGTTAAACAATGAACCGGAAAGGACAGTTGATTAATAATTTTACCCTGGAATCCCTATTTAATCAATCCTCTCTCACCTTAAACCGGTGCCGTCTGGTTGGTGATTCCACAAAAGTGGGAAAAGGACTGCACACATTCCCCATTTCTCTACACTCAAAGTTTGGAACAAAGTCAGCCTCAATCTCCTGCACTACAAGGTGTGAATTCCCAAACTGCCCAAATTCTCTCCAGAAACCAGCCCCTCGAGTAGCGACACCATTCTCGTAAATCTCCACTGCACTCAGTCCAGCTTGACGTCCTCTCTCCTGTAGCAGAACGACCAAAACTGAATGTAATAATCCAGACATGGATACCCTAACAATACTCTAGCCCTAATGTAACCTCACTAGCCTCCTCTTCAGACCATGAGACATGAGATATGAGACAGTGGCTGCTGAGCCAATCGCGTCTGTTCCGCCATTCTCTGATGTCCAATTGAGTATCGCTCTCAACATCATTCTCCCGTCTTCTCCCCACAATCTTTCACCATCCATTGAAAATGTACTCAATGACTTGAACTTTACTCCGTCCGTGGCAATGTATTCCAAATATTTACCAGTCCCTCACTGAAGAAATTCCCCCACATCTCTGCTCTCAGTGGATGTCCTGTATATTGAGGCCGTGGCCTCTGGTCACAGCCTCACAAAGTGTGGGGTAAATCTTCTTCACAGCTATTATGTCGAGGCTTTTCAGAATTTAATAGGTTTCAATGAGATCCCCACTCTTTCTTCTGGACCAGCGAGTACAGGGTTAAAGCCGTCTAATTGTCCTCATACATCACCCCTTTCATTCCTGGAATCATTCCCGTGAACCTTCTCGGGATTCGCTCCAATACGAGCACATCTTTTCTCAGATAAGAGGGCGGAAGCTGCTCACAATACACCAAGGGCGATCTGACCAATGCGTTATAAAGCTACAATATCACATCATTGCTCTTACATGCTAACGTTACAGTTGTCATCCTTAATCAACTCAATCTGCAAGAAAACGTTTAGGGTCACCTGCTCAAGCACTCCCAAGTACTTATGAACCTCTGATTTTGGATTTTTCTCCCATTCTTTTTTTCTACGCCCATAAATGTACACTTGCATACACTGTATTTCTTCTGCACCTTCGTTGCCTGTTCTCCAAAACTATCGAAGTCTTTCTGCATAATCTCGATTTGCTATAAAGTACCTGTCCTGTACCTTTTTTGTATCAACTGCAAAGTTCGTCACCAAGGTATCACTTCCGTCCTCCATATCATTCAGATTTAACAGGAAAAGATGCGGTCTCAATACTGACCCCTATGGAACACCATTAGTTACCGAGAGAAAAACAGAATTGCCCACGTTATTCTGACTCTTTCTGCCTTGTCAGTCAGCCAGTCTTCGATCCAGACAAGTATCTTTCCCGTAATTCCATGAGCTGTCATCTTGTTAAGCAGCCTCACGTGCAGCACCTTAGAGATATAAAAAATCTGCAACAAAATTTTTCGTCCCACAAAGCATCGGCCAAAGTTCTTCGGCCCACAAAGCTGTGTCGAACATGTCCTTAACTTAGAGCTACCCAGACTTACCCATAGCCCTCGATTTTTCTAAGCTCCATGTACCTATCCCGGGAACTCTTAGGAGACCCTATCGTTTCCGCTTCAACCACCGACGCTGGCAGCCCATTCCACGCACTCACTACTCTCTGCCTAAAGAAAAACTTACTCCTGATATCTCCTTGGATCAATGCCTCTCATTATCTACACTCCAAGGAGAAAAGGACGATTTCACTCAACCGATTCTGATAAGACATTTTCCCCAATCCAGGGAGCATCATTGCTTATACTCTCTGCACACGTTATGTGGTTTCCATATCCTTCCTGCAGTGAGATGATCAAATTTTTGCAAATTACTCCAAGTGTCGTCTGGTCAGGGTCCAAAATAGCTGCAGCATTACCTCTCGGCTATTAAAATGAATCCCACGGAAGGCCAAAACACCGAACGCCTCCTTAACAACTGAGTCAACCTGCGTGGCAGCTTTGCGTGTCCTATGGACTCGGACTCCCTCTGATCCTCCACCCTGCCAAGACCACCAAGACAAGATGCCATGGCTGCTCATGGTCCATATCGGTAGCGGTGGGGGGGGGGTAGGTGGAGCGGCTGTTGCTACAACTAGGTGGTGTATTCAAGGTCATTTTTAACCTCTCATTGCTGGGGGCAGAAGGTACCACTTCCTTTAAAAAGGCAACAATGCGGGATGCCTTAATGACTGTCGCCGGTAGCATTCATATCGACGGTGATGGTAAACTTTGAGAGGTTGCTTATAACGGAACGGAATTCCCGCCTCAGGACCTGGATCCATTGCAATTTGCCTATCATCACAATAGGTCAACTGCAGACGCAATCTCCATGACTCTCCACACGGCTTTTTCCCACCTGGTCACCTGCGTCAGGATGCTCTTCATCGACTACAGCTTCACATTTAATACCATCATTCCCACAATCCTAATTGAGATCTTGCTAAACCTGAGCCTCTGTACCTCTTTCTGTAAATGAATCCTCGACTTCCTAACGGGAAGACCACAGTCTGTACGGATTGGTAATAACATATACCGTTTGCTGATGATCAACACAGGAGTACCTCAGGGGTATGTGCATGGTACTCTGCTCTTCTGTCTGTATACACATGACTGTGTGGCCAGGCATGGCTCAAACTCCATCTAGAAATCTGCTGATGATACAACCATTGTTGGTCGAATCTCAGGTGGTGACGTGGGGGCGTGCAGGAGTGAGATATGCTAGGTTGTGGAATGGTGCCGCAGCAACAACCCGACACTCAACTTAAGACAAAAGAGCTGATTGTAGTCTTCAGGAAGATGAAGACGAGGGAACACATACCAATCCCCATAGAGGGATCAGAAGTAGACAGAGCGAGCAGCTTAAGTTCCTGGGTGTCAAGGTTTCTGAGGATCGAACCTGGTCCCAGCACATTGATGTCGTCATCAAGGGCAAGATAGCGGATATACTTTATTAGGACTTTGAAGCGGTTTGGCATGTCAACAAATACGATCAAAAACTTCTATAGTTGCACCGTGGAGATCATTCTGACAGGTGCATCAATGGCTGGAATGGAGCAGCTACTGCAAAGGACCGAAGGAAACTGCAAAGGGTTGTAAATCTAGTCAGCTCCATCCTGGGCACTAGCCTACAAAGTATCCAAGACATCTTTAGGAGGTGTCTGAGAAAGGTAGCGTCCATTATTAAAGACCTCCAGCACCTAGGGTAGGCCCCTTTCCCACTGTTACCATCAGGTAGGAGATACACAAGAGTGAAGGCACACACTCACAGTGTCAGCAACAACTTTTTCCCCTCTGCTACCTGACTCCTAAATGGACGTTGAAGCTCTGGACACTATCTCTCTTTTTAAACTACAGTATTAAAGGTTTACACATTTTTAATAATCTATTCATTGCACATAATAAATGTTCTTGTTTACTTATAATGTTTTAATCTATTCATTATTATCTATGCTAGATTGTGTATTGCATTGTACTGCTGCTGCAACGTTAACAAATTTCACATGACGGTGATAATAATTCAGTCAGAATTCTGATTCTGAGCAGGGGCTACGGCTTGCTCCAGTGTAACATGTAGCCCAGCGGAAGGAAGGAGCGCTTACGTCATAATCATTTTGTCAATCTGCACAAAATTAATTCTTGATTTTTTTCAGTGGATTAGTGGATAAGGAACTTAAAATATGAAAAGAGGTGCAGCTTGTGTTCAATGGGTGCAAATATTGGAACATTACAAGGAACCTAAAAATATCGAGGCTGCATCACTGACAGCTGCTTTTTTCTCTGATCTCGCATACTGGCAATAACATAGGTAAATCTAATTGTTAAAATATCTTGTATACAGTACATGTAAACATACGTTTAACATATTTAAACACTTTAACACATTGTGAAGAATGCTGCAAATAAATGTTCAGCTTTGTGTTGTTTCATCCAGGCTGTGTACAAAAACAAAGTGAATTATTACACATCACAAGGCAAATTAATTTCAATCAGAAATTACACGAGTGTAATTGTAAGTTCAGCCCAGCCCATTATGCAGCATTCCTATACAATAAATTTGAGAAAAGTAATCTGGTGGAAAAAGAAATTGAATATATGCTAGCAGCCGGTATCATTAGGCGATCTACCTCAGACTGGGCGGCGCCTTGTGTTCTTGTTCCCAAATTGGACGGTAGCATGAGATTCTGTACCGACTACAGGAAAATCAATGCCATCACAAAGTCAGATGCTTATCCTATCCCAAGAGTAGATGATTGTATTGATAAAGTTGGAAACGCTAGGTACGTGACCAAGATTGACTTGTTGAAAGGATATTGGTGTGTTCCTTTGAATAAAAGGGCGAGAGAAATCTCAGCACTTGTCACACCTCCAGGGCTGTATGAAAATAATAATTTACCTGTCGGAATGAAAAATGTTCCTGGACAGTTTCAAAGGAAGATTGACTCGGTAATTAGAGGGACAGAAAACACAGGGGCTCACATCAATAATTTAGTGGTCTGGAGTGACATGTCGGAAGATCACAATGTGGCTGTGGAAATACTGTTCAAACGGCTGCCTGAGGCCACTCTAACAGTGAACATCACTATTAGTGCGTGTGGTGACGCTACTGTCACGTATATGGAGTATGTAGTCGGTCAGCGGCAACTGGCTCCTATACAAGCCAAGGTACAGGCTAATGCAGAGGTTCCCGTACCGATTAACAAGAAAGCTCTGAGAAGGTTTTTAGGTATAGTGGGGTATTACCGAAAGTTCTGCAAAACGTTTACAGATATCGCTCTCACCATTACAAAACTCCTGGGGAAGAGTGAGAGATTTGTATGGACTGATCTTTGTCAGGCGGCGTTTGAACGACTAAACACTGTACTATGTTGTTTTCCCGTACTCAGAGCACCTGACTTTTCAAAACCATTCTCGATAGCAACAGACGCTAGTGACGAAGCTGCTGGGGCAGTGTTGTTACAAAAGGGTGCGGATGACATTGAACACCCAGTGGCTTATTTCTCCAAGAAGTTTAATGTGCACCAGCAAAACTATCAATTCTACTGGATTTACAACATTTCGAAGTTTGTATTTGTCACTGATAGTTTACACAGATCATAACCCGTTGATATTTCTGACTAATGTGAAAAATAAGAACCTAAGTTTGTTGAAATGGAGTCTGATATGGCAAGAATATGATCTAGAAATAAGACATGTCAAACGTACTGACAAAATTATAGCCGATTGTGTTATGGTCCGGTCCGGAGCCCGCGTTCTGGTTCTTGGTCCAGTCCGCGGATAAAGGACTCCGGGTTTTGGGGCCGTCGATCCTTTCACCCTTGAACCCAATTAGTCACACCGATGGATCATTGTGGCTTATTGGGGCACAAGGAGGCGCACCTGTTACCAATCGGCGAGAGGTGTATATCGGGGCTCTGGGATTGAGTGTTGGGGGGGTCGGCCTGCTTATCCTGTCTCCGTTGGTCGTCCTGCTCACCCTGCTTACCCTGGTCGTCCTGATTACCCTGCTTACCCTGGTCCTCCTGATTACCCTGCTTACCCTGGTCTTCTTGATTACCCTGCTTACCCTGGTCTTCCTGATTACCCTGCTTAGTCTGGTCCTCCTGATTACCCTGCTTACCCTGGTCCTCCTGATTACCCTGCTTACCCTGGTCCTCCTGATTACCCTGCTTACCCTGGTCTTCTTGATTACCCTGCTTACCCTGGTCTTCCTGATTACCCTGCTTAGTCTGGTCCTCCTGATTACCCTGCTTACCCTGGTCCTCCTGATTACCCTGCTTACTCTGGTCCTCCTGATTACCCTGATTACCCTGGTCCTCCTGATTACCCTGCTTACTCTGGTCCTCCTGATTACCCTGCTTACTCTGGTCGTCCTGATTACCCTGCTTACTCTGGTCCTCCTGATTACCCTGCTTACTCTGGTTGTCCTGATTACCCTGCTTACTCTGGTCCTCCTGATTACCCTGCTTACCCTGGTCCTCCTGATTACCCTGCTTACTCTGGTCCTCCTGATTACCCTGCTTACTCTGGTCCTCCTGATTACCCTGCTTACCCTGGTCGTCCTGATTACTCTGCTTACTCTGGTCCTCCTGATTACCCTGCTTACCCTGGTCGTCCTGATTACCCTGCTTACCCTGGTCCTCCTGATTACCCTGCTTACCCTGGTCCTCCTGATTACCCTGCTTACCCTGGTCCTCCTGCTTATCCTGTTCCTCCGGTTTGCCCTGGCTTGGAGTACCCGTCGTTAAACACGAATTCTTCAAGTAAGTCTGGCAGTCCCTCGCTGCCGACGGGTTGTGCCCCGCAACATACCCAGGTGCCCCGCGACCTGCCCAGAACCCTGTGTTCCTGCCTCGGAGGTCCCAGACCTGCTTAGGGGTTATGTGTCCCGCCCAGAGAACTCCAAGATCCTGCCTGAACTCCTAGATCCTGCCAGACCTCCAAGAACCTCCTCTGAACTCTGGTATCCTCCTTGTCGAGACTCCGGGATCCTCCTTGGTGGAACTCCGGGATCCTCTTTGCTGGAACTCCGGGATCCTCCTTGCTGGAACTCCGGGATTCTCCTTGCCAGAACTCCGGGATCCTCCTTGCCGGATCTCCGGGATCCTACCTGCCGGGAAACTGGTTTCCTCTTAGCCGGATCTCTGGGATCGTCTTTGCCGGGGATCCGGTATCGTCTTTACCGGATCTCTGGGATCCTCCTTGCTGGAACTCCGGGATCCTCCTTGCTGGAACTCTGGGATCCTCTTTGCCGGAAATCCGGGATCCTCCTTTGCCGGAACTCTGGGATGCTCTTTGCCGAAACTCTGGGATCCTCCTTGTCGGAACTCCGGGATCCTCCTTGCCGAAACTCTGGGATCCTCCTTGCTGGAACTCCGGGATCCTCCTTGCCGGAACTCTGGGATCCTCCTTGCCGGAACTCTGAGATCCTCCTTGCTGGAATTCCGGGATCCTCCTTGCCGGAACTCCGGGAGCCTCCTTGCCGGAACTGCGGGATCCTCCTTGCCGGAACTGCGGGATCCTCTTTGCCGGAACTCCGGGATCCTCCTTGATGGAACTCCGGGATCCTCCTTGCCGGAACTCCGGGATCCTCCTTGCCGGAACTCTGAGATCCTCCTTGCTGGAACTCCGGGATCCTCCTTGCCGGAACTCCGGGATCCTCCTTGCCGGATCTCTATGATCCTCCTGCCTGAACTCGGGGGATCCTCCTGCATGAACACTAAGGCTCGCTCGGAATCCCAACAATCACCTTGACGCCACGTCCCTCACGCACAACACGGTTTTGACTATCGTTCAGTTGTTCCCGTCCTGCCAGTAGTGCAGTAGTAGCCTGCGTCCTGCACTTGGGTCCAGCCTCCTGTTCCCTAAAGACAGATTGTTTATCTAGATGTTAAATTGGACATTACACCTGTTATAATCTTTTATCTGATGATTACCTATTCATTGTTTCAAACGCTGAAATATATATTTATCCACAATATTTCCATCGTAAAAAATTCTTAAAGGAAGGGGTTGTAACGGGGTCCGGAAGAGGACTTACAAACTGTGCTGCTATTAAGAGAGAGAAAGACAGGCGTCCAACTCAATGAGAGAGAGAGAGAGGCAGAAACTTCTCGAAAGATTGATGTTTCTCTGCCAGCTTTTAAAACTTTTTCCCGAGGTCAGTTGCCTGCTTGTTGATGTTCCTGCAGAGAGAGCAGGGCGGAGCAGGTTGATGGACAGTTGGTATCCAACATGGAGAGATAAAAGCCAGGTCCGCTATTACACTGAGAGACACACTACGAGACACACGCAGTGTCGGACACTGAACGAGCTTTGTTGTACCCACAGGAAGGTGGTGTTTTGAGGGGAACAGATCTGAGCACAATACTCCAGGTGGGGACAGACAAGGGTCCTGTATAGCTGCAAAATTACCACTCGGCTCCTAATCTCCATCCCAGGACTGATGAAGGCCAATGCACCGTATGCCTTCTAAACCACAGTCAACCTGCGTAACAGCATTAAATGTCCTATTGTCCTATTAGTGCTATTTTCTGCCATCATATTTGAAAATTAACATATTAGCAGTAATATAAAGGCAAATCCATTATATTAGCAATGATATATATATATATATATATTAGTTTATAGTAATGCCCGACTCCAGAGTGATTTTCATTTCTGCTGGTTCGTAAACCCGGTCACGGGGTACTTGGGAAGTTCAACCCACAGAATAGTGAAGTGGTTCATTTTGGTATTTGAAATATGATGGCAGAAAATAGCATTAATGGGAAGACTCAAGTTAGTGCGGAGGATCAGAGGGATCCTGGGGTCCGGGACAATAGGACATTCAATGCTGTTACGCAGGTTGACTCTGTGGTTAAGGGGGCATACGGTGCATTCGCCATCAATCGTAGAATGGAGATAAGGAGCCGAGTGGTAATGTTGCAGCTATACGGGACCCTGGTCTCTCCCCACTTGGAGTACTGTGCTCAGATCTGTTCCCTTCACTACAAGTACGTGGAAACATAAAGAGGGTACAAAGGAGATTTAAAAGGAGGTTGCCTGGATTGGGCAGCATGCCTTATGAGAATAGGTTGAGTGAAATCGGCCCTTTCTCCTTGGAGCGACAGAGGGTGAGAGGTGACCTGATAAAGGTTACAAGATAATGAGAGGCATTGATCGTGTGGATAATTAGAGGCTTTTTCGTGAAGTGGCTAGCACGAGAGGGCACTGTTTTCAGTTGCTAGGGAGTAGGTATAGAGGAGATATTAGGGGTACGTTTTTAACGCAAAGAATGGTGAGTGTGTGGAATTTGCTGCCGTGGCGGTGTCGGAGGCAGAAGCGATAGAGTCGTTTTCGGGATTCCAGGATGGACACATGGAGCGTAGAAAAATAGAGGCTGTGGGTAAGTCTAGGTAGGTCTAAGGTAAGGACATGTTCTGCACAGCCTTCTGGTCCGATGGGCCTTTATTGTGCTGTAGGTTTTCCATGTTTCTATGAGAGCACATCCCAGTCAGATTCCGGCACTTCAGTACTTCCTCTACTGTCGTGATGAGGCCACAATCGGGATGGGGAAGTATCACATAGCATTCCGTCTGGGCAGCCTTCAACTTGATGGCATGAACATCGACTTACCGAAATTCTGATAGGGAAGTTCCACACTCCCCCACGCTCTGTCACATTTACTATTCTCGCTTCCCTCTCTCAAGTTATCTCCCTATCCGCCACTCGTCTCCCTTTAGTGCTACACCCCATGTCTTTCTTCCATCTTTATTCACTTTCCTGTCATATGTTTGCGTCTCTAGCCCATTGTCTGTTTCACCATTCGCCTTCCCAGCTCTTTACTTCATTCCCCCCACATCTTGGTTTCATCTACTACCTACAACCTGTTTAGTGTGTGTTGATGAGGGCACGTTGGAGTAGAGTTAGCGCATCTGGCCTTCCTAACTGTTTCGACATTAAACTATGGCTGAGCAAATATCCCTCTCAATCCATTTTCATGCCTGCTCCCTGTAATGAGCTAATGAGCAATCTATAAAGCTCTATTGTAAATATATTTAATGACCTGGCTTCCAAAATCGGCTGTAGTAATAAAGTCCAGTGATTCACTACCCTGTGCATACAACAAAAATCCTCCCCGTCTCTGTTCAAATGGTTGTCTGTCCGGTCTAAGCCTTTGTCGTCTGGTCTTGGACTCAACCACAAGAGGAAACATACAGTCTATCCCGGACCTTTCAATCAATATTCAATACTTTTACAGGAGATTCCAGCCCATTCTTCCAGATCCCAGTGAGAACAGGCCCAGCGGCAGAGGACGCTTCTCGTATGTTAACACTTTAATTCCGGGATTTATTCCTCGGAACCTCCTATGGACCCTTTGAAACGAAGGCGTATTTGTTCTTTGCTGAGGTCCAAAACTGCTCACAATATTCCTAGTGAACCGGATCATTGCCAGATAAATCCTCAGCATTGCATACTTGATCTCAGATTCGATTCATCTCAAAGTAAATGAGAAGATTGTATTTGCCTTCCTTAACAGCGACATTGGGAATCCCGCACGAGGAACCACTATTTGCTCTCCATTCATAGTCGGTGTCTTTATTCATTCTAATAACTGCCTGACTCTACACCTCCCAACAATATTTTCTCTCTGCCACTTCTTTGCCGATTACCCAATCTATCTAATCATTTTACAATGCTTAACCTGCTCCACTACCTGTCTTCATGCCATCGGCCTACTTGGTGACAAGGGTATCGTTTCCTTGATCTCGTATGGAAGATTGTTGTGACATTTGCACTTTGCAGTCCATAAGACCATATGAGCAAACGGCACAGGAGCAGAATTTGGCCGCTTGGACCATCGAGTCTGTTTCACCATTCGATCATGGCTGATCCTTTGTCCCCGCCCACAGCACCGTTCCAGACCTTCTCTCCACAACGTTTCACTCCGGATTCAATCAGAAACCTCTCAAGCTCTGGCGTAAATGCACTAAACGCCCTGGCGTCCACAGATGCCTGTGTGATACAGGATAGTAGGAGTACACGAGGTACATTGCAATACTACACCATATTCCTCTGTTTCTGGCTGTCTGTTGGCCTATTTGTTTATCTCACTGTCAGACTCTTCTCTCTCTCTCTCTCTCTCTCTCTCTCTCTCTCTCTCTCTCTCTCTCTCTCTCTCTCTCTCTCTCTCTCTCTCTTCTCTCTCTCTCTCTCTCTCTCTCTCTCTCTCTCTCTCTCTCTCTCTCTCTCTCTCTCTCTCTCTCTCTCTCTCTCTCTCTCTCTCTCTCTCTCTCTCTCTCTCTCTCTCTCTCTCTCTATCTCTCTTTCTCACACCCATAAGTAACATTGTACCTGACGCTTGTCATTCTTTCATTCAGTTCCAGACATCAAGCATCTGTTCATCTCCCAATTTAGTGTGCTATTTATAAAATTATGATTTACTCGTTTACACATTCAAACATTACTTCTCAATCTTTCTTTGACCTCTAGAAGATTTGAGATGCACGTAAAAAGATCTTACATCAGTAACATGACAAAATGCTGGAGAATTTAAGCAGAGTATTGCCGGCACTTTGTGCGTGTGCTTGGCTTTCCAGAATATTCCAATTCTTTCCAGAATTTTCCAATATTTGTAAATCACCAACGTGGTCATTTGACCTTGTTCTGTCTATTATCTCTCTGTCCATATACGTGTTTCTGTGTGTGTGTGTGTGTGTGTGTGTGTGTGTGTGTGTGTGTGTGTGTGTGTGTGTGTGTGTGTGTGTGTGTGTGTGTGTGTGTTGTCGTATGTGTGAGCGTTGTATGTGGCCTGGAGGTAGTTGAAGGACTGAAGGACACTTCAAAATGAATAACCACACGGACCGTAGTTGAGGGTCGGCTGTTGTAGGTAAACTCCGCTTACACATGATTAATTATCTATCACGAAACGTGAAAACTGGCTGTTCGCTAACAAAACTCATTGTTTGTAATGAATGCAAAGACATTATATTCAGCAGGTCAGTAATGCTCTGGTAATGCCCAAAATTTTTTATCGACTTGTCTTCGATTGGTCCGATATGTGCGTGAGACAATGGTATTGAATTAAAGTGCGTGTACTACACTGTACAAATAAAGTTAGTCAGGGATATAACCCTATCTCTGCAGACGTATCCTCTGTATAAATTGGGAGGTTTGAATGAATCAGATAGGAGGGTATGCTGGAGCTGTGAATTCAGGATCAACAGAGGTGTGAACTCGGCAGCAACAGACGTCATACAATCTCCCTGAAATGGGGAATGTAGTCATCTTGAGAAAATGAGAAGTTTACTATCCTTTTATTTCAGCGTTTGGAATTCCCGGTATGGCACAATGCGGGCTACCATTAGTGAGAATTGCAGTTTAATTCAAATGTTCTGACAGTTTCTGTAGATACTTTCCACTGCCACATGCCCAGTCCCAGTATTCGGCATTTCAGGACTGGAATGAAAAGATTGGGACTGTGGATTCTGGAATGTATATCTAAAAACGAACCGCTGCAGGAGCTCAGCGGATAGACCAACATCAGCGGGATTCGAAGGTTCCAGTTGATCGTCATTGATAATGTGATGTTAAGGTTTCTGTTATTTGGTCTTGTAGCAGTTGCACTCCATTTACACACACTGTGTTTACGAATTGATTGTCTGCATTTGTATGTGAGCGGTTAACTGAATTGGGTGTAACAGTCAGACTATCGGCTGGTAGTAACACTTCAGCAAATGTGAGGATTCTCCTGATGAGACTTAGGAGTACTGTGTGCACTTTTGGTCTCCGTATCGTGAGGTGTCTCATGTTTCAGTATGGAACTTGTGGATTTTTAATGAGTCTGTGCGCTATGACTGAATGTGATACAGTTGATGGACAACACAATAATATCAATGTTCGGCCATGGTTGTGCTAATACCTACTGTGACCTGTATTCTACATCTGGCACTGTTACAGAAATATGACTACGGCCACAAGCATGGTGCTGAACAATGGAATCCTCTTCCCTGCTTCCCTGTGATGGATTCAGTGGGAGGCGTCATGTCTCTTCCTGAGGTTGTGTCAGGTTGCGCTTTATCGAATGGAATCAGTCAATGTTCTGTTGTATTGTTACTGAGGGAGAAAATGCTGGGGTAGGAAGCAAACATACGGATTGCTGAAAGCACAAAGCCTCAGCTTGTATGGAAAGAGAAGCGAGTTAACACTATTGTTAGGGAACTCTCTGAAAACAGTTCTGAAAGGAGTCACTTTAAATGTTTCATCTCATATTCGTTTAGTCTGAATAAGTGTTTCCAGCATTTTTTTGTTCTGTCCTTCGACTGTTCTGTGGCTGACATGAAAGTTGATGATTCTCCAATGGAAGAATCCCATCATCAGTATCCGCGTCTATTCCTTTCATTCATACGAGACGCTTAGGTTGTCGGTGAAAAATGATCCAATGCTAACCGAGGAATCTTTAGCTTTCCGCTACCACTTCATGTTTCACCATCAGTAGGGAATAGTAATTGAGATCATATTGGCTCTATTTAACTGTGGAAACTCCATGCATGTTTCAGGCGCCTCTGCGTCCTCTCTCGATACTTTAACCGCTAAATGCAGCAATAATGTGGAAATATTACAGGATACCCTCAAACCACAGCATTTGATTCTGCTCAGTTTTTTTTCGAAGCTTGCTGTTCCCTGTCTCTGTTCCAGCGAAATTTGTGGCGATTGTGATCCTGTCCCGGGGAAGCTGTGGGCTCTCCCAATGTGTCACCCGCTAGCTGGTGGGATTGGCCGTGGCCGATCTCCTGGTCGTTATCTCTGATCCGCTGCTGAGGGTGACTGCTGTGTTTTGTTTTCGCCGATCATTGCTACTCATCACTCCCGTGTGCAGACTCAATTTTTGGTAGATATTTGCGAGCACTGCGAACTCCGCCTGGCTGACTGTCGCTTTCACCGTCGATCGATTTGTGGCTATTTGCTGTGAGAAACTGAAAAGTAAATATTGCACCGATAGAACGGCGGCTGCGGTTATCGGGACGGTGAGTGTACTGGTCTGTTTGGAAAGTGTCCCCTGGAGTTTTACGATGAAGCATGATCTGACAATTCATGGTGTTCACTGGTATTGTACTCACAGACCGAGCTTCCTTACTTCTCCCTCATGGGTGGCATTTGACATGTTTCACCGTATTTTAACCCCTTGTGTCCCATTGTTCTCTGATTTTGCTGTTACATATTCTGACTGCCAGGAAGATTTTAGCAGCCAGTCGAACCCGCAAGGGGCTCCGGGGTCTAAAGAGTGGAGACAATGACAAGAACAGCGAGATGGAAACCCGACGCAAATCCATCGCTTTGCTGTTTAGCATAACCAGTGGTTTCATATTGCTGTGTGTAACGAAGATGGTATTTTATATCTATCAACGGATTTCAATGAGTTCTGGTTATTCTGTCACGGATCGTCGTTGCATCACAGAATAGGCAGCAGGAATGTTGCAGATTATCAGTTCCTGCACCAACACGTGTATTTATGCCCTGACACAGAGCAAATTCCGCGGGGAGCTAAAGACAGCGGTGAAATACCCTCTGAAACGGATTTTGAATCTCGGTAAATGTTAGAAATAAATGTTGTAAATTATTTCAGTTCAGCTGTTTTCTGGCTTCCTTTTCTATTCCCCCACTTGTGGGTCAATAGAAACAATGTGATGAACAAAACAAGCGCTGTACAATCTGTAGTTACTCGAAATAAAGAACAGGACACGCAATTTAGCATCCTGATGAATGGCGTCGGCCAGAAATGTCGACTGTTTCCTTTTGTCCACGGTAGATGTCTGGTCTGCTGAATTCTTTCAGCATCTTGTGTGTGTTCTCATCCAACAACAGAGGAGTTTGATGCAGCTGATCACGACGGAATGATTGGTTTGTGCATCTCACCTGCCGCTCTGATTAAACTGAAGCTTGAAGCAAACATATTCCTTCCTTCCGTTTGTTATTAAAAAATCAGCCTCAACTTTGAGTATATCTTCGCCTGTGGAAATCAGTGCAACTCCCACATGACACGTCCTTCCCTTCACACTCTTTTTCTCCTCCTTCTCCAACTGTGGGTTATCATCCTCTCTACCTTCAATTATCTTCCAGTAACAAAACTATCACTGTTAGACAAACGAGGACAAAGTGTCATTACCTTTGCTAGGGTCTGTGAGCGATCAGAGTAATCACTTCCTCCAGTGTAAGAATTCCCTGCAGCCAGTTTAACTCGGACAATTTCTCCATTCTTTAGGCAAAAACAAAAATCTGTCTCTAATAGAAAACAAAGAACCATATAACCATATCACAATTACTGAACGGAAACAGGCCATCTCGGCCCTTCTAGTCCGTTCTGAACGCTTACTCTCACCTAGTCCCGCTGACCTGCACTCAGCCCATAAACCTTTCCTGTCCATATACCTATCCATTTTTTAAAATGACAAAATGGAACCTGCCTCTACCACTTCTACTCGAAGCTCGTTCCACACAGCTACCACTCTCGGAGTAAAGAAGTTCCCCCTCGTGTTACCCCTAAACTTTTGCCCCTTAACTCTCAACTCTTGTCCTCTTGTTTGAATCTCCCCTACTCTCACTGGAAAAAGCCTATCCACGTCAAATCTATCTAACCCCCTCATAATTTTAAATACCTCTATCAAGTCACCTCAACCTTCTACGCTCCAAAGAATAAAGATCTAACTTGTTCAACCTTTCTCCGTAACTTAGCTGCTGAAACACAGACAACATTCTAGAAAATCTCCTCTATATACTCTCTATTTTGTTGACATCTTTCCTATAATTTGTTTGAAAAGAACTGTACACAATACTCCAAATCTGGCCTCACCAAAGCCTTGTACAATTTTAACATTATATCCCAACTCCTATACTCAATGCTCTGATTTATAAAGGACAGCATGCCAAAATAATTCTTCAACAGTCTATCCACATAAGATTCCACCTTCAGTGAACTATGCACCATTATTATAAGATCATTCTGTTCTACTGCATTCTTCAATGCCCTACCATTTACCCTGTATGTCCCATTTCGATTAGTCCTTGGAAAAAGTAGCACCTCACACTTATCAGCATTAAGCTCCGTCTGCCGTCGTTCAGCACACTTTTCTAACTGGCCTATATCTCTCTGCAAGCTTTGAAAACCTACTTCATTATCCACAACGCCACCTATCATAGTATTATCTGCATAATTACTCATCCAATTTACCACCCCATAATCAAGCTCATTAATGTATATCGCAAACAACATTGGACCCAGTGCAGATCCCTGAGGCACACCACTAGTCACTGGCTTCCAACCTGACAAATAGTTATCCACACTACTCTCTGGCATCTCCCATCCAGCCACTTTTGAATCCATTTCACTACTTCAATATTAATACCTAACGATTGAACCATCCTAAATAAACTTCCGTGTGGTACTCTTCAAAGGCTTTACTGAAGTCCATCTAGACAACATCCACTGCTTTACCCTCGTCAACCTTCCTAGTAACCTCTTCAAAAAATCATAAAAAATATGTCAAGCATGACCTCCCACTCACAAATCCATGTTGACTACTCCTAATCAGTCCCTGTCTATCCAGATAATTATATCTGCCCACAAATGTTGTGCCGAACTTATCTCTACCTTAGAAATGATCAGGCTTACCTGTTGCCCTCTATGTTACTAAGCTCCATGTCCCTATATAAAAGCCCCTTAAAAGCCCCTATCGTATCCGCCTCCACCACCGTTGCCGGCAGCCCATTCCACGTACTCACCATTCATTGAGTAAAAAACTTGCCCCTGACATCTCCTCTGTACCTACTCCCCAGCACCTTAAAGCTGTGTCTTCTTGTGGAAACCATTTCATCCCTGGGGGATAAAAAGCCTCTGATCAATACCTCTCATCATGTTATACACCTCTATTAGGTCACCTCTCATCCTCCTTCATCCCAAGGAGAAAAGGCCAAGTTCACCCAACCTATTCTCATAAGGCACGCTCCCCAATTGAGGCAACATGCTTGTAAATCTCCTCTGCACCCTTTCTATAACGTCTACATTCTTCCTGTAGTGAGGCGACCAGAACTGAGCACAGTAAGCTAAGTGGGGACTGACCATGGTCCTATATAGCTGCAACATTACCTCTCGGCTCCTAAATTGAATTCCACGATTGATGAAAGCCAATACACTATACGCCTTCTGAACCACACAATCAACCTGCGCAGCTGCGTTGAGCATCCGATGGAAGCGGGCTGCAAGATCACGTCATCGTCTACACTGTCAATATTATTACCATTAACACCATATTCTGCCATCAAATTTGACCAACCAAAGTAAACAACTTCACACTTATCTTGGTTGAAATGCATCTGCCATTTTTCAGCCCAGTTTATTATCCTAACAATGTCCCCCTGTAATCTCCGACAGCCCTCCACACAATGCACAACAGCTCTCACCTTTGTGTCATCAGAAAACTGACTAACCCATCCCTCCTCTTCCTCATCCAGGTCATTTATAAAAAAAATGACGAAGGGTCCCAGAACACATCCTTGAGGCACGCCTGGTGACTGACCTCCATGACCTGTCTGCAACCACTCTTTGCCTTGGGCGGGCAAGCCAGTTCTGGATCCACAAAGCAACGTCCCCTTTGATGCCATGCCTCCTTACTTTCTCAATAAGCCTTGCATGGGTTACCTTATCAAATGATTTGCTGAAATCCATATACACTACATCTACTGCTCTTCTTTCATCATTGTGTTTAGCCACATCCTCGAAAAATACAATCGGAATCGTAAGGACAGCTCGCAATCCTCCAATCCTCGGGAACCTCTCCCGTCCCCATTGATGATGCAGAGTTAATCGCCAGAGGTTCAGCAATCTCCTCCCACGCCTCCCACAGTAGCCTGGGGTGTATCTCCTCCGGTCCCGGCGTCTTATCCAACTTGATGTCTTCTAAAAGCTCCATAACATACTCTTTCTCAATATCTACCTGATCAAGCTTTTCAGTCCACTGCAAGTCATCACGACAATCACTGAGATCATTTTCCCATAGTGACTACTGAAGTAAAGTATTTATTAAGTACCTCTGTAATTTCCTCCGGTTCCATACACACTTTCGCACTGTCAAACTTGATAGGTCCTATTCATTCACGTCTTATCCTCTAGCTGTTCACATACTTGTAGAATGACTTGGATATTTCCTTAAAACTGCCCGCCAAGGCCTTTCGTGGCCCCGTCCGGCTCTCCTAATTTCCTTCTTAAGCTCCTTCCTAGTATGATCTTCTAGATCTCTAAGATCACCTAGCTCTCTGAACTTTTGTCAGATGTCTTTTCTTCTTGACTAGATACATTACACCGCGGTTCCTGTACCCTACCATAACTTCCCTGTCTAACTGGAACCTACCCATACAGAGCTCTACACAAACAACCACTGAATAGTTGCCAAATTTCTTCGATACTTTTATCTGAGAAAATCTGTTTTCAATTTAAGCATCCAATTTCCTGCCTGATAGCCTCATAATTCCTCTTACTCCAATTAAACTCTTTTCTAACTTGTCTGTTCCTATCTCTCTCCAATACTACTGTAAAAGTGATAGAATTATGGTCACTACCTCCAAAATGCTCTCACATTGATAGATCTGACACCTAACCAGGTTCATTTCCAATACCAAATCAAGTTCAGCCTCTTCTCTTGGAGGCTTATCTGCATACTGTGTCAGGAAACCTTCCTGAACACACCGAACAAACTCCACCCCATTGAAAAACCTCGCTCTCGGAAGATGGCAATCGATATTATTATACCTTTCCAGGATCTGTTTCTCTATCTGCTACTCGATATCCCTGTTACTATTAGGCGTCCTATATATATAAAACACCCAGTAAAGTTATTGACCAATTGACCACTTCCTACACTCCAACCACAGAGACTCCGTAGGCAATCCCTCCATGGCGTCGACCTTTTCTGCAGCCCTGACGCTATCTCTGATCAACTGTGCCATGCCCCTGTTTCTTCCCACCCTGTATTTTACGAAACATCTAAAACTCGGCACTTGAAGTAACCAATCCTGTTCCTGAGTCATCCAAGTCTCTGTATTGGCCGCCAGATCATACCCCTAAGTACTGATCTGCTCTGGAAGTTCATCCACTTTTTACACAACACTCCGTGAATTAAAATAGACGCATCTGAAGCCGTCGGTCTGAGCGCGTCCCTTCTCTATCAACTGCCTACCTCCCTCTCGCACTGCCTGCAAGCTTTCTCTATTTCTGAGCTAACCTCCTCTTCCCCGGTCTCTTCAGTTCGGTTCCCACACCCAACAATTCTGGTTTAAACTCTCCCCAGTAGCCTTAGCAAACCTCACCGCCAGGATATTGGTGCCCCTGGGATTCAAGTGCAACCAGTCATTTTTGTACAGGTCACACCTGCCCCAAAGGAGGGCCCTATGATCCAGAAATCTGAATCCTTGACCCCTGCTCCAATCCCTCAGCCACACATTTATTCTCCACCATCTGAGTTTCTTTCTTGCGTCTACAGCATCGCCTGTTTTACCCTATAACTATAGAGTCCCCTATCACTACTGCCGTAACCCACCCTTCTGGGCCACAGGGCCAGAATCTGTGCAGGGGCATGGCCACTGCTGCTTCCACTAGGTAGGCTGCACCCACCCCCAACTGTACTCAAACGGAAGTACTTATTGTCAAGGGGTACAGACACACCGTTTTTCTCTAGTACCTGACTCTTCCCCTTCCCCCTCCTAACTGAAACCCAATGGTCAGTCTCCCAAGGCCCCAATGTGACCACCTCCTCCCTATCACCTCCTCGCCCTCCCTGACTAGACGAAAGTCATCGAAGTGCATCTCCAGTTGCCTAACTCGGTCCCTCAGGAGCTGCAGCTCGACAGACCTGGTGCAGATATGGCCTTCCGGGAGGCTGGACCTCCAACATCTAACACTGAGCACAGAAAACTGGCCTCACACACTTGCATCCTACCTCGCCTCGTCCCGTTACCGGCTAAGCCCATTGAGCCAAAGCCCTACTATTCTGCTTCCTCTCGCTCCGACGCTGCCCGCTGAATATGGCTGCCTTCATTTAAAACCTTTCATGCTTTTCTGGTTGACGTCACGCGCATGCGCAGTTTCTCCTCTCTTTAACTCCCTTCGCTCCGAAAAATCAACAGCGTTTTTTTCTCCGAATTTAAAACCGTTGAGGATTCCTTTCCTTTTTAAAACTTGAGATTATCTCGCAGATTTCCATAAGCACAGTCGTCTGACAGGGCATGCAATGCTGTGACAATGTCATTTATGTTTTTTTTTCCTGATGTGTCACAAGGGTCTGTTCTAGGGCATTTGTTGTTTGAACGTTCTGTGAATGATTCGGATGCGAATGTGCAAGGGATAATTACTTTCAAACTGATACTGAAATAGGTTGTGTTGCATATCGTGTAGATGGCCATGAACAATTACAAGGGGACCATCTAGGAAAGTATGCTGTGGGTTGGCAAATGGCCTTGAATTCGGATAAATGTGAAGCATTTCATTTTGTAAAATCAAACAGGTGTAGGATGTATACCGGGTAGACTGGAGTCCTGGGTCGAGTTATGGTTCAGAGGGTCCGAAGAGTATGTACATAGTTCACTGACAGCAGCTTCACAGGTTGATAGAGAGATGAATAAATTGTTTGCCGCAACAATTTCATTCGTCAGGGAAATAATGTGTATAGGTATTAGGAAGTGTTGCAATTATACGACACGTGGCACGGTGGCCCTTGGCGTATTCTGCATAGTTCTGTCATTCTGTTATTTAAACGATGGTATTAAATCATAAACGGATCCAGAAACGATTTAGAGGATGTTGCTCAACCTGGGGATCTGAATTATAAGAATATTACATATTTCCTGGAACATAGAAGATTGATGGATGATCTGACGCAGGTGTGTAAGATAATGGGTGCCATACATAATGTGAAAGCATGGTTGGTTACCCAGGAAGATTATAAAGCCCAAAAAATTTAAAAGCTGCTATGTTAGTAGTTTAAAAAGTCTTCATACCCCATTCAATACTCAGTACCTAGCTCAATCAGCAGTTATCGCAGTAGTTATTTTAGATAACTCTTTATTTGCTTTCTACTACCCGATAAAGGAAGAGATCCTCCATATCGCCAGACAATATTAGTTAGTTGGGGTTCGGTACTCGATAGCAATTCTGAGGTCTTGCCAGAGATATTTGGTTGGGTTAAGGTCCGGAGTCTGGCTGGGCCATTCAATTGCATACATTTTCTTCATTTGAAGCCTCTCCATGTTTGCTCTGGCAGTGTGCTTTGGGTTGTTCTCCTGCTGAAGACAAACTTCCTCCCGACGTAAGCTTTCTAGCAGGATTTTATTCACGACATCTCTGTGTTTAGCAGCATTCATTTTCCGATCAATCCTGACTAGATGCCCTTCACCCGCTGCTGAAAAGTATTCCATTTCTGGTTAATGCCTCCGCCATACATTACAGAATGTTATTATCTGGATGATGTGCAGCGTTAGATTTGTTCTACATATTCCATTCAGTGTTAGAAGAAGTTCCTCTGTAATCTCATCCGAACACCACCAATTATTCCACATCTTTACATTATCTTCTCAGTGACGCTTTACAGTCAGTATATGTTGTCCCAGTGGTTCTTCCCGGCGATTATTCAATAGGACTCTATCTGCTGATGGTCAGAGAGCATGAGATTGTGGAGCCACGAAATTGTCTCCTGTTGCAGCAATTACTCTGCAACGTACTCAGATTTACTGCATTTGTCACCGTAGATACCAGTGACAAGTTCAATTCTTCTTTGTTGATGAAGTTTAGACGCGTGTGGTGACCCATGTAGTGTGTCTCCAGATTCAGATCTTTTCACCTTGTTTCTCAGGGAACTGCACTGAGCTCGGACGTATGTTCAGTACCTTTCAGATGGTGTTGTACTCTTCCTCATATTTGCCCTTTCCATTATCATTTCCCTGACTTGTCTGGAATGTTCACCATATTCCTGGACTCTCGGGAGAGAGGGGTATTGTGTCTCCAGCATTCATTGAAAATAGGTGATCTTTCAAATTCCTACATCAACACATTAAGTAAATTGGTAAGGTAATACAGTATGTTGCACCTAGCTAAATATGACGTAGTAATTACATGAGAGATGTATACCTTTTCATCCTCACAATTTTGGATCATTATTTCATGAGTTGTTAACACGCTTTGACATTATTCTTTTGAATTCACACGATGGACAATATTTTATAGCTCAGCCCAAAATATCCACATTCAATATGTCTTTTGAACTAAGAAAATGAGATGGTAAAATATAAAAATAGTTGTCAGGGCTGAATACTTTTCAAGACATTGCACCTACATGTAAAGCAACTTTGGAAAATCAGAGTTAATTCAGATTGAAGTAGTGAGGGTTTACTGTCACCATATACGTGTCGGAGGGAGTCCACGGAACCCCGAATGTCAAGCGGTATTGAGGGATTGACCGAAATAATAGGACATATCTGGAAAAAAAGAACAGGAGGAAATGTTGAGGACATTCAATGGCATCAAGAGGGTATAGAGAGCTTGAAAGACGAAATCAGCAGGGCAACATAGGTCACAAATTACCAGTGGCAACAATGATTAGAGGAATGATGAATAATTACAAAGAAATAAATGCGTTCACAGGTATTTTGTGTTTATGAAAAACAACAAGGACAATCTGGAATAATCACGGCCTGTTAACAGCCAAAGTGGCAATCTATGTATGGGGCCAGAGGAGGTGGGCACGGTCTGAAGTGAATAGTTCTCAAGTATGTTAACCGGAAATAATAGATTTGTTGCTGGGGCTTTCAGTTTGTGCAATGAAATTCCAGATCACGTTATCTCTAAGATTATAAGGATATGCTAAAATGTCCTGGCAAAGATACATGTGGATAAATCACAGGGCTTGAGGAAATGTATCTCAGGATGTTATGAGAGGCAGCAAAGGTGATTGCAAAGGCCAGAATATACTTAATCTGTCATTAGTGATGAAGAATTTATTGCTAATACCTCTTTCAAAATATATTATGCGGAGTTAATAAAGAGATAGCACACCACGAATTGTGGGGCTCAGGGAGTACCAGGAAAAATGCATAGAAAATACGACATAGAAGCATAATCAGTCTCTTTGTCACTTCGAGACTTCTTCACCATTTTATCCTGGCTTTTATATTAACCCATTCATCTGCCTTCTCTACATAACCTATCAAACATTTACTAATCAAGAATATATCAACCTATCAACCAGAGCTCTGTGTGGCAATGAGTTCCGCACATTCAACACCTACTTGCTAAAGTAATTCTCGGTTAGAAATGTACACATGTCTATTCATAGAATACGCCATCTGGTCCCAGAATCTCCATTATAGGAATCGTTCTCCCCTTCTCGAGGACAAATCGGTTTTTCGATATTCCAAGGTTACTATTAGATCCCCCCAACTCTTCTGAACTGCATTGAGTCCATTCTTATGAACCTCCACTGGGCCCTCTCCAATGTCACCGCAACCTTTCGTAGATAATAACACCATACTTATTCAAAATATTTCATGTGTTGTAACGCGTTAGCTTTACATCTTTGCATTTTATAATTTCAAGTTCTCCTGAAATGAATGCTCATTATGCATTTTCCTTCTTCACCAACTATTCAATCTGCAAACCAGACTTTAGGGAATCCTACATGGAAAATCCCACGACTCCTTCAACTCTGATTTAAAATTGTTCAATCGGTTTACAAAATTGTCTGTGCCTTTTTTCCTTCTACGACCGTCCATAACAATGCAGTTCACTTTCCATGAAGTCTAGAACTTGATTTTCCATTTTCCTAATATGTTAAAGTCCTTTTGCAAACTCCTTACATCCTCAGCACAATGAGTACCTCGTCGATCTTCGTATTGTCAGCAAACGGGGTCACCAAGTCATTAATTCTGACGTCCAAAATGTCGACATTTAACGGTAAAGCGGTCCCAAAACTGAACCCTTGGCACACCACTAGTCACATAAAGCTAAATAGAAGAGTTCCCGTCTATTACCATTCTTTGCATCTAGCCAGTAATCCAATATTCTATCTATGCTACTAGCTCTTTTGTAAAATCTACATTCTGACCCTCCTTTCTTCATCCTTCCTGTTACTTCCTCCGAAAATTCCAATAGATTCATCAGGCAATCTATGCTATGCTATGAGGAATCTATGCTAACCCGCTTATTTTATTAAGATTCTCCAATTACCTTTAAATCTCATCTTTATACATGGGCTCCAACACTTACTGTACCACAAATCTAACATCTAAATAGAATAATTGTAACGGGTGGATGCTGCAACTATTTGGTTTCGCTTGAACAAATGGATCCAAACTCGGTAGATCCTTCAAACCCGACTTTATTGTTCGTACTGAGAAGAAAAGCGAGAAGCGTAGTATATTGTACACTACCTATACCGCTGACAGGTAGGGCTAACTTAAGCAACCTCTAGTAGTCTACACTGCCGAATGTACTTAGCAACATCTGTGTGGTCCCTGAAGCAGGCAATCGGCCGTGGACTGGCTAGGGTGGAGGTCCTGGGCGCCAAGTTCAGCTGCTCGGTCCGAAGGTGGGACCAAGGCTCTGCCCTGGGAAAAAAAATACTTGCCCAAATTTATAGGACGATCGCCACCTTCCAGTTCAGCTGGAAGTGGCGAGGCATCCAATCGACCCCAGTTTAGCTAATTTAGCTTACACGACCCCACTTTTGGTAATTCATTTCCTATTCACGTATTAAGCTAACATACATCCTCCAAACCTGCAATTCCCACAATTTGGTGACCCTCAATCGTCGGCGGATGCCTCCCCAGAGACAATGCATCCTATTAAGGTTACAAACAAACAATGTGAAAGAAAACATTTTTATTGACAAGGTAATTGAGGGCTTTTACGCAAATCAACACTTCAGCTTGTTCTAATGAATGTCATCCGGTATACCGTCCATATATTTTCCCCCCTCATTTAGCATCAAGGGTCTGACTGCCCAACAGGCCCACGCATTTCTAATTGTTAACCATTTCTTTATCGTATCCATTTTCATAACCACTCAATCTACCCGTACACTATACACTTATCTATACACTCCAGCACCTGACTCTTGTATAGCTGTTACGGACGCCTGAAAATAATTACTGCAGCGCATATTTATTTAAGCACATGCACAATAACTATTACAATGACTAATATTATTACGATCCAAATTACCCTTTGCAGTGTCTTACGCCCGATACCCCCAAAGGCGTTAGATAACCAGGAAAAGGATTAACCGTGAAGGTCTATTTGGATCATAAGTGTCCCTCCCAATGCATGCAACGGTCCCATTGAACACATCCAACATTTTGATACATTCAATTGTACTGCGTCTTCATAACTCATTCTCAGAAACATATTTTGCTGTTCGATACTATCATCAAAGAACTCAAACCTGCGACGCGGTACAACGTACAGACCTCCTCAGCCCGTCAGCATATCCGTCGACGAAGAGGGACAGCAGAGGGAATCCGCGAATGTGGACGGTGACCCATGGACCGAGGGTGTTTTCTTCCGCTTTAGACAGAGCATCTGCATCACTCATTAAATTGGGAGATCGTCTATATTGATCGCGTAAGGTGCCACTTTCTTTTATGATTGGCTGTTCCCTGAATAGGGGTGAACACCTGAAGTGCCCCTAGTAGAGCAACGTACCATAGCAGCACTCCAGCCACCGGCCTGTGATACACAAGCAAACATTAGTTCTACTTCTGAGCTGTTAGGTGTTCGGAGTTTAAACATTGCAATTCTTCCTGTCCTTCTAAAGCGACCCACCGAGTGGTGCCTGTACGGGGGCCACTATTTCCCCACTCTGCCGTTCCCCTCTTGGCCCTGTCACCCATATTTACTAGCTACCACACATATCTCTCTCAAGGGAGTACCCTCTAAAAGACCTTCTAAAGCCAGAGGATAAGTCTGAATCAAACGGGAAATTGGGGAACCCCGTTTGTGGTCGATTGATCAGAATGTTCACCACTTGTTGCAGCGCTGAATGCCATCCCTTCATAGCGAGGGTTGGGGTCACAATCGAATCTGCTGCTTCGATTTATTCGTTAAATCAAGCCAGCTACCTGGGGGTAATAAGGTATATGTCAATAAATACCTTGCTCTTTCGTCCACTCCTGGATCATTTACCCTGTTAAATGGGACTATGTTATCTGACTATATTTCCTCGGGTGTGTCATCATGTGACGTCAGGTATTCTACCCCTCGAATGGTGGATTCCTGACTGGCACTAGGAAACGGTGTGGCCAACAGGAATCCAGAATAAGTGTACACATCGTCAACATGTATTTATCATTCTTATGTGGGAACAGAGGTCCAATGTAATCGATCTGCCGTACTTTAGCGGGTACGGAGCCTCTCTTAATATGGGTGAGAGATCCACGCAGGACAGAGCGAAGCTTGACTTGCTGGGAAATAGGACACTCCGACACAGTAGTCCGACAGTCATCCACCGTCAAAGTTATCCCATCGTCTCCTCTTCTCCCTGAGATGGACGGACTGTTCGTGGGTCCATCTAACGAGATGCACTGTAATAGCAGATTCCTCAGCTAATCTGCCTACTTCATTATTGTAGAGCGCCGTAGGGCTAATGTCCTTCTGGTGAGCATTCACATGATACACATAAATGTCGCGCCTCTGCGCCTCTTGCCATATCTATTGCCAATATCACTTGCCCCAGATAGGTTTATTATGATCTGTCCACTGGTGCATCTGCCAACTCACCATCAGATAGCTATTCCATTAGCCACTGCCAAAGTCGGAATGTGTTCTAATTTCCTTGCTGGGGCGGGAAAAGTGGAGGGTAACCGCTACAAGTGCCGCCAGCTGACTGGATCCGTACTCTCCTTCTTGTATTAACTGAGTATCGTCCGAGGGTCGCAGACCAGCAGCCTTCCACGGTCGGCGTCCCGACACGCAGTGGCTTGAGCCATCCGGAAACCAAACATCAGCCTTTTCCTCCGATGTCAATTCCTCGTTCGGCCGGCCCCATCGAATGGGGGAGAGTCCGAGAGGGGATACCGCCTCCTCTTCATCGGTTCCAGCTGTCATAGGTTATCTGGCGTCATGTTCATGAAGACGGCTGACTTCTTCGGATTCGTTAGCGGTCCAGTCCCTTATATATATATAAAACGGAGTCCATCACGGGATCGGATCCCACGGTATTACGACACGAATTGCCTGTTATGCACCGGGTGCTCGCCCCGGATATGAAGATAAGATAGGGGCGTACACATACATATATATATATATATATATATATATGATTTCCACTTCACTATGGATGACTGCTGTGCACGCCCCTATCTCATCTTCTCATCCGGGGCGAGCACACCGTGTCGTAATACCGTGGGATCCGATCCCGTGATGGACTCCGTTTCCACCAGGGCCCAGTAACAAGCCAGGAGTTGCCGTTCGAACGGAGTATAACGTTCGGCAGCCTCCGGCATAGAGCGTGAACGGAACCCTAGGGGCACCTTCATTCCGTTCAGCAGTTGCCACAGACTCCATACCGCCATGTTATCTTGACCAGACACCTGTAATTCATTCGGAGCCCCCGGCACCCGAAGTGAAAGGGGAACAGCCTGTTCATCTGCCCTTTTGGCCTGCGCAACGCCTCCTTTTGCTCATTTCCCCATGTGAATTTACTCTTCTTACGAGTGACGGTGTACAGTGGTTTCAACAGGAGTGTCAAATTGGAATATGCCCCCTTCAATATCCTAATCATCCCACAAAGCGCAGGGTGTCCTGCTTGTTATTGGGGGTAGTTGCGGTTTGAATTTTATTTCGTACCTTTTCCGGTATAAATCTCCCCCAGCATGACAGTGGATCCCCAGAAGTGTCACTGATTGACTGGGACCTTGTACCTTATCTTAATTCACAGCCTATACCTTCTCTCGCACACACTGTAACAGGGAGCACAGTGTCTCTGCGATACTGCCTTCGTCAGGTCCCTGTAACATAACATTACCGATATAGCGGTGTATTCTGACGTTAGTCTCCAAATCACGCGCTACTATCCCGCGGCATAAGGTAGGACTATATCCATGTCGCAAAAGAGTAAAGCTATACTGCCTACCGTTTCAGCTGAACGCGAACTGCTCCTGTGTTTCCTCCTCCAAGGGACTTGAAAAGAAGGGGTTCACCAGATCAATAACAGCATATCATCGACCATCTGCATCATCTGAAATATTATCAACCATCATCCGTATGTCGGGCGCAGCGGAACTCAACGGCGGAGAGTATCGATTCAATTCCCGCTAATCAACAGTCATTCGCCAGGACCCGTCTGGCTTCTTTACCGGTCAGACCGGACTATTGTACAGGAACGTGGCAGGTCGAAAAACCACAGCTTGCTCAAATGAGGCAGCAGGATCAGACATTTCCCTGTGACTCCCCGGTATACGGTATTGTGGAATCAGGGACTTCCTCTAATCAGGGGCTTCCGCTTAGCCCTTCCGACTACCACCTGCATGCTCCCGATCACAAAACTAAAGGACCCTTCAATTGCATTCCCCGCAACACATTCATTCCTGAGATACTTTCGGAGGTTACATCAGTCAGGACAGATACAAAACGCGGGGCGTTGTCGGCGATCGTTACATCCCCCATCCCTTCAACCAGAACCAGAACCCTGCGCCGGAGATCTGGGGAAGTGTCGAGCTTAGCTACTGCAACTCTTCTTGTTGTTCGAGCAGCAGCCATCCACTACGCCATGGACATATCAAAAATAGCTTACATTATGGGGTCGTTGCGAGGAAACGCCTTAGCACGGGCCACCGCGATTTGGGATAATCAGCCAGAGACCTGCTCCAACTTCCCCACCTTCATCTCAGAAATGAGGAAATTTTTTGTCATCCCGCCCGCGGAAAAATATAGACAATAGACAGCAGGTGCAGGAGTAGGCCATTCGGCCTTTCTAGCCAGCGCCGCCATTCAGTGTAATCATGGGTTATCATCCACAAGCAGTACCCCGTGTCTGCCCTCTCCCAATATCCCTTGACCACGCTATCTATTAGAGCTCTATGTAGCTCTTTCTTGAATGCATCCAGAGACTTGTCTCCACTGCCTCTGGGGCAGAGCATTCCACATACCCACCACTCTCTGGGTGAAATAGTTTTTCCGGTTCTCTGTTCTAAATGGCCTACCCCTTATTCTTAAACCGTGGCTTCTAGTTCTCGACTCACCAATCACCGGGAATATGCTTCCTGCCTCCAGTGTGCCCAATCCCTTAATAATCTTATGTGTTTCAATCAGATCCCCACTCATCCTTCTAAATTCCAGTGTATACAAGCCCAATCGCTCCAATTTTTCAACATATGACTGTCCTGCCGTTCCTGAAATTAACCTTGTGAACCTACGCTGCACTCCCTCGATAGCAAGAATGTCCTTCCTCAAATTTGGAGACCAAAACTGCACAGAATACTCCAGGTGGGGTCTCACCAGGGCCCTGTACAGCTGCAGAAGGACCTCTTTACTCCTATACTCAAATCCGTATGTTATCAAAGCCAGCATGTCATTAGCTTTCTTCACTGACTGCTGTACATGCATACATGGTTTCATTGACTATTATACAAGAACACCTAGATCTCGTCGTACTTCCCCTTTTCCTAACTTGACTCCATTTAGATAGTAATCTGTCTTCCTGTTCTTGCCGGCAATGTGGAAAACCTCACATTTATCCTCATTCAACTGCATCTGCCATACTTTTGCCTACTCACCCAACCTGTCCAAGTCGCCCTGCATTCTTATAACAGTTTCCTGACATTTCACACTGCCACCCAGCTTTGTGTCATCAGCAAATTTTCTAATGTTACTTTTAATCCCTTCATCTAAATCATAAATATATATTGTAAACAGCTGCGGTCCCAGCATCGAACCTTGCGGTACCCCACTGGTCACAGCCTGCCATTCCGAAAGGGACCCGTTCATCGCTACTCTTTGTTTCCTGTCTGCGAGCCAATTTTCAATCCATGTCAGTACTCTGCCCCCAATACCATGTGCCCTAATTTTGCCCACTAATCTCCTAAGTGGGACTTTATCAAAAGCTTTCTGGAAGTCCAGGTACGCTACATGCACTGGCTGTCCCTTGTCCATTTTCATAGTTACATCCTCAGAAAACTCCAGAAGATTAGTCAAGCATGATTTTCCCTTCATAAATCCATGCTGACACAGACATCGTCCGACTGCTATCCAAATATGTCGTAGTTTTATCATTTTATAATTGACTCCAGCATCTTTCCTACTACTGACGTCAGGCTAACCGGTCTATAATTCCCAGTTTTCTCTCTCCTTCCTTTCTTGAAAAATTGGACCAAGATTAGCCACCCTCCAATCAGCAGAAACTGTTCTATAGAACATTGGGAAATGATTACCAATGCGTCCACGATTTCTAGAGCCGCCTCTGTCAGTACCCTGGGATGCAGCTGAGCGTCTACTCACCCTCCGTCAAGGCTCACGCAGTGCTGCCGAATACTCCGTGGAGTTCCGGACGCCAGCGGCCGACTCGGGTTGGAATGATGAGGCACTCCAGCAGCTATTCCGGCAAGGCCTCTGTGATAAGGTAAAGGACACGTTGGATGCTAGGAATGACACTAACAGCCTGGATTCAATTATCTACCTAGCCACCTGGTTGAAAAACCGACTCGGAGAATGTCGGAGAGAGAGAGAGAATCGGTCGTCCTATTCATTTGGCACCTCATGGCACGCTTTAACATCTTCTCCCAGCCTTACCTTCTCTCCTCGTCCCGTTCGTAGAATAGCACGCGATCCGGCAGTTTCCACCACGCCGGGAGAGAAACCAATGCAGCAGGGATGGAGCCCTCTTTCTCCCACAGAGCGACTCCGGAGATTCAGAGCTGGGGATTGTTTGTGTTGCGGTCAGTCTGGCCATTTACGTGCTACCTGTTCCCTTAGGCCAAAATGGAGGGCGCTCAAGTAGAAAGGGGGACGCTGGTGAGTCAGACAACATTCCCTTCTGTTTCCCAATCCGGGATACAGATCCAAGCTACTGTAAGCTACAACCAACAGTTCCTGTACTTGAGAGATTCCGGTGCTGAGGGGAATCTGTTGGATGAAAAAAATTGCTTCGTAGGCTGGAATTAATCGGGAGCCGTTGAGTACTCCTCTGGAAGCCCGGGCACTGGAAGGAAGACTTCTGGCCCGAATAACTCACCATACACCACCATTGTCTTTGATCCGTCGGGAGCAGATACAATTCAACTTAATTTCCTCCCCTCATGCTCCTATAGTTCTTGGGTAACCCTGTTAAGCCGGCATAATCCTTACATTGATTGGTCCGCCGGGAAGATAGCCAATTGGAGTCCGTTTTGTTACTCCACTTGTCCACAGTCGGCCCTTTCCCTTGTAAGAACCGCCACGACCTCATCTGCTGTTGAACCCGTTCATGGATCCAGCGGAATACAATGACCTGGACAAGTGTTTAGTAAACAACGCGCCCTTTCCCTGCTCCACACCGACCATACGATAGTGCAATCGACCTTCTCCCCGGAGCTCCTCTTCCCACCAGTCGGCTGTATAACTTGCCCCAGCCAAAGAGGGTAGCAAAGGAGGCTTACATCAGTGAATCTCTCGCGGCGGGCATTATCCGACACTCATCCTCCCCAGTGGGCGCAGGGTTCTTCTTTGTGGGGAAGAAGGATGGTTTTCTCTGTCCCTGCATCGACTACCGAGGCCTAAAACATGTAACCATGAAGAACAAATACCTACTGCCTCTTGTAAGTTCTGTGTTCAAACCACTTCACTGAGCCACTATCTTCTCGAAGTTGGACCTGCGAAGCGCCAATCATATGGACCGAATAAAGGAAGGGGACGAGTGGAAGACGGCATTCAATACCCCTTTAGGTCACTTCGAGTACTTGATCATTCCTTTCGGCCTCACCAATGCCCCCGCGGATTTTCACGCCTTGATTAACTATGTACTAACAAACTTTATTAACCCCTCTGTCTCTGTCTACCCAGATGACATCCGAATATTTTCCAGCAGTCCCCAGCAACACTTTCATCATGTCCGTCAAGTCCTGCAGAGACTGGATGAGAAAAAAATATCCGTAAAGCCGGAGAATTGCGAATTCCACGTGAGAGAGTGGGGTTCTGTATGTGTCACTCTCTGATTCAGTGAATTCATTCTGTATCATCAGTCTCTGTTACAGTGTGAGAGTGTGGGTTTCATTCTGTATCTGTCAGTCTCTGTTACAGTGCGAGAGTCTGGGTTTCATTTTGTGTTTGTCAGGCGCTGCTCCGGGGGGAATATGTTGTCTCCGTCCAAAACCTGCGAACATCTGATACAGTGTGAGCGGGCTTATAATTTTTTCCAACTTTGCAGCTCTTCCTCTAATCAACTAAATATAGTAAATCTAGTAAAATATTAAAATAGATACTTTATTCCCAGAAATATTTGTTAGAAAAAGCTTTTTCTGCAGTCGCCTATGTTAAACGTGTGAGATGGACAGTGCACGTGTGAATGATGACGTGTTAAGGAGCAGTACGTCCTGTGTAATAGAGCCATGTGGCAAACGGACCTTTCGGCCCGTCTTCGTTACTCAACCACATAGAGCCAAGTGAGCTGCGGCTGATCTGAAACTTTCTATGGCTTGGCAACACAGCTCCGTATACGTTGTATGAAAATGAACAGAATTTTGAAAATAATTAATTTAAATAAATAAGTGTGTAAGTAAGATCAGAATTTGGTAGGAACAAACCTTTGAGATACAGCGCGTTTCATGTTCCAGCAACACTTATGTGAATATATTTCTTACAGCAATTCTAAATTGCTACTTTCACCTTGTTTCTCTGCTCTCATATGTTCCGTGATTCTGTTATCCATTCCACTATGTGCACCTCAGTATGAGTTTGTTCGAGCGATGTCTTTCTCATAAATAATACAATATTCGTTTCTATTTTCCTATGACAGCCTCAGCTGGTGTGTAATATGTCTTGTATATTTTTTATGGAGTGATGGGATGGTGCAGAAGAAGCTGCACTCTGTGCCTGACCCCGTGAGAGTGTATGATGGGACAGTGCAGAGGGAGTTTCACTGTTTTGGGACATCCGTGATATACTGTGTTTAATCAAGGAACTAATGCTGTCGAACCCCTGTCATGCTATCCCGATTGCATTACTGCGTTGGACCTGGGCTGTGTCCTCAGAGATAGCGGCACCCAAGTATTTTACACTGCTCTTACTGTCCACTGCTGAGCTGTGCAGGGCGCCCAAACTTTTGTTTCAGACTCTTTTCCTTTTTTTGCCATTTTGAAACTGTGGAAGATGGAAATAATAAAAATAGTAATATTGGTTAAAATATTAAATTAATATGTCATCTTTTACTTTTTGTCTTTTCGATATCAGGTCATGTTTACCCGCTTAGCTGCTCACAGTAACATAAATTTTGACCGGGGGTGCCCAAACATTTGCATGCCACTGTATTTTGGTTGTTTTTGTGCTGCAATTTATTCCTGCCACAATTTCACCTTTCACATTTCCCCCGACAAGTCAAGCTCCAAAATCACATGCAGTGCGAATCATTTGTGAATGGTTCCCTCATTCGTGTGTCTCCATCCATCTCACAGTTTTAAATACATATATTTTAATATTTTAAACATGTGAAATTCCGCACATGATGTAATCCAAAGCAATAACAAAACGCTGGAGCAGCTCAGCAGGTCAGGCGGCATCTGTGGACATGAATAAACAGTTGACGATTATTCCATCATCTACCCGAGAGCTTTCTTTGCGTCTGGCAAGTAAGCGGGGAAACGCAATAATAAATGGCGTGGGGAGGGAAAAGAAGAAGCGATTGTTGATCCTCCGTCTTGAGTTTATCATCACCGTGGCACAAGAATAAGCCATGAACCGAAAATATCGGGTCGGGATTAGGAAACAGAATTCTAATGTCTGGACACCAGAAAGCTCCGCTTTTAACGGCTGGAGCGCTGGTGCTTGAAGAAATGAAGCCCAGTTCATCACGGGCCTCGCCAACGTGGAGACGGCCGCAACAGATCAGGAGAAATGTTACCTCACTTTGAAGACTTGTCTGGGGGAGCTGAATAAGAGGTGAGTGGCAGGTGTAGTAGGCTGGCCGCTTGCAGGGAAAAGTACGGTGAATGAGATCAGTCGTGAGGGAGAGATGACAGAGGGAAATCATTCCCGAGCGATCCCTCCCGACAACGGAATGCTGGGATTGGGAGGTAGTGATATGTGTCTTTGAGCTAACCATTTAAAAATATGGTCGGCCTATCCGCGCTCACCTAATCTTCCCGCCGCCTTAACAGCGACAGTGTTCCTTTTGTCCATATCTAGCACACAATGTCAACCCGAATTCAACACTTCAATTTCTACCACCCTACCAAGAAACTTATGTTTATTTCTCCCCCAACCCCGATTCTCCGCTTTCTGCACGGTCCAGGCGCAAAACTTTCGTATTCTGTTTGGGAAGCCTCCAAACTAATGACGTGAATATCGAGTCTCCTCCAGGTAACAATTCTCCTTCGCTGCTCTGTTCTATTCCCCACACTGGCCTCTTCTCACTTTCCTATGACCCCGTCGTGGTCCTCTCCTTCTTCCCTTTCTCATATGGTGCATTTTCCTCTCCCATCCGAGTCCTTCCTCTCCAGCCCTTTAGCTTCCCCGTCCTGTTGGCTTCACCTGTCACCTTCTTGCCCTTCTCCATCCCCTCCACCGGCTTTTCTATTCTGCCGGCTTCACCCTTCCTTTCCGATTCTCAAGAAGGACATAGGACAGAAACGCCAACTATTTTATTTGTTCACTTCTGTGAATACTGTCTAAGCAACTGAGCTCGTCCAGCATTTTGCGTGTGCTGCTTTTAATATTTGGTTGTGAGAGATCGTGCCGGAGCTTCCGATTCGAATGTGTTATTGCAGTCTTCCTTTTGAGCCAGTGATGGCTCGCTTATTCCAATGTTGAACTTGCGTTAAAAGTTATTCCCTATAATGTTCAGGTTGGTAATGACTATGGAAACTTATACTCATGCAATGAGTTTCCGAGGCCGGGAGCTCCCATCCTTGCCGCTACGACAATTTGGAACTAGTTACTGTCATGAACACCAGGTTGTCATTGCTCTCACTATGTGATTTCGAGATGGTCCTGTGTCTAATATTACATTGCAGGAAGACAGTGTTGAATTTATTTGTCAGTTGTACGGCTCCGAGTTGTGACTCGGAAAGGAGAGTCTGCGCCCACTTGAAACAATTCGACTGCTTAAGGTATTGAAACCAGTTGAACAGAGTTGCAGATGAGAACAGATGAGAGTGTATCAGGGCAGCGTGAGTTTCAGGAAGTGTTGAAAACAGAGAATTGTGTCCGTCCATCTGAAAAGATTCTGGAGCGACGCGGATAATCAAAGGACAACATTCTAACTTTCTTCTTGAAAGTAGAGGGAACGTGTGCTGTTCAAATGGACCCTCAGTGTCGGATCGGTTTCAATAAGAGAGTGAGAGGGGAAGTCAGCACCTCCTTCAGCTGCTGCCTGAACTTAGTCTGGCTGACGGCGTAAAGAGCGGTGTTCGTGCAGCAGCTCAGGAGTTGCAGCATGTAGCTCAGTTCGTTGAAAAATGTAGGTATCCTCAACCAATATGGGATGCGCACTACATAAAGCATTCTGTTCCATATTGCCATCACCCCGTACAACGCCCATAACAGGATGAAATTTCCCGAGACGGCCAGCAGTAAAACGAGGGACTTTCGGCGGTTCTGCATCTCCGGGTCTCCGGAACTCTGACCACGGCTGGAAGCCCGGAGTCTGCCGCGGGCTCTACTGGCCACTACAACGTTCGTGATGGTGAAAGCATTGAGCAAGATAACCACGAGGAACGGGATCACAGTCGAAAGGACAGTACGAGCGACATCGATTACTGACCAGACGAATGTCCCTAGTACTCCCCATTCCTGCATGCAAGGCCACGCTATGTTCGAAGAAGCATATGTATCTTGGACCATGAAGAACCAGAAAACGTTCTTTAAAAAACTCAGTGCAGTCACTGTACTCAGTACCACAGCGACCGTTCTCCCAGTGCCATATTTAGCGTTTAGATCCTGGAAGCAAATGGCCACAAATCGATCAAAGGTGAAGGCGACGGTGAACCAAACTGAACAATCTGTGGCGGCCTGCATTAAGAAGACGTGGGTTCTACACACGCGGACATAAAACAGGAAGGAGAACTCATCCGGAAAAGCCTTCGGAATTTTCATCAATATAACGTCCAGAAAAACGACCGCTAGGTCAGCCGCTGACATGGCCATCAAATAGCGGGTGACTGTTTTAGAAAGTCCGCACTTTCCCCGTGATAGTATGACAATCGTCAGCACGTTCACTGTGAAACGCAGAAGTACATAAATTATACATCAAACTGAGAGCATTGTTGCAAAATTTACCCAGACCAAATTCAAATACTTGCACGCTCCAGAAGTGGAAGAATTTATCGGTAATTGGCAGCAATTCTTTGGTCAGTCAGGGATTAATATTCAATGAGCACGCTAATCACTGGAAGTGACGTCATCCACCGGACAGAAGAACCTGTGGATTTCACGATTAGAGTGAGGACAAAATTGAGCAGATAGCGTCTGTGTGACTTTTCTCCACACAGAAATATACAATCTGAGGGAGGCAGTAAATATTGTGTTCAACTTGAGCCATATTTTAGTCGAACAAATCGAGTTGATATTCGCCCCGTTTCAGTGCAGTGTCTTTGATCTCCGTACCTCACGGTAACACACGGTCAAAGTCAATAAAACAGATGTCCTGCTTGTTGATCGAATACCGTGGCTGCATGCAAAATGGAACTGGGGTCAATAAGATCCATAACATTTCAGCTGAACACGGTTCGGGGAAAGGCCGCAGCCTTTGTACCTTTCGCTGTTTTTGCACCTGCGTTATCTAATCAAAGCTTTCACCAAAAGGCACGGATCTGATCAGTATGTTATAAGTGACCGACTCCTCAGTCCCTTTGAAAGGGCAGTGTTTCAGAAGCATAGAAAAGCTGAAAACAGAAGTGCACTGAAGTCTGATGTTTCAGGTGGGAGTGATGCAGACAAACACCCAAATATAGGTGCTGCTGAATCTGTCGGACGGTGATTCAACGCCTTGGTGTCGCTATCAGACCACAGGAGGAGTATATTTGTAGGTATTGGAGATGGTTGGAAAATATTAATTCCCAGTGAACACACGGGTACACAATGAGAGTGTGAGAAGGCTGCAGGGGATCGAAACTGGCGGAATGAACAAGTTCAAGAATATTTCGGTCAACCCAAGGATTAAAATAAATTAGTCAGGTAGGGGTCCGGTGGAGAGAGTAAAGCAATGTGTCCAATAGTAACTCAGGTACGGATAGAGTCATCGCGCACTGATCCCATTATCCGTGGCTGGGGTGGTGCATTTTAATTTCCGCAAAACCGCCGGATTAAGGCAAGAGGCTGAATTGCCATCATCACTGAACCAACAAGCACGAATTTTAATGTCGCGGATGCAGATTACATAAAATTTTCACACACTGCCAAGATGGTTTTGAAGTTTTCACTATATCTAAGCCTACTGATTTTCCTTCTCATCGATGGTCCTCTTGCATTCAGTTATCCGACCGGAATCTCGCAATACCTCTCACTGCCTCTCCCCCCCCCCCCCCGCTCCCCGCACTGACTGTAGTAATTTCTACGCCATTTTACTTCTTTCGCTGAGGTCATGACTGATCTTACTGATTTGTTCCGCAGATACTTTTTTCTGCGGATAGAAAATGTTCCCCGGTCTGGCAAGGTGCAGATGTCATGTACTGGGTGTTGGTTTAAACGTGTTTTAGACTAACAAACGATAGAAAGGCATAAGCGACTCACTTTTCCCTGATGACTCACTGTTCGGTTCGCGCTGAATGCATTGCTGGTCGAACTATAAACCGATATTTAGTGAGAAAGTCAAACATGTTCCAAGTGTGTGTGAGGAGCAGAGTCAGAGGTTCTGCACAAAAGTCTGTCAGAGCTTAGAAAGGGCGACAGCGAGTAGGTGAAATTACTCTCTCCGAAGCCAGGTACTGAATAGGGAATTATGGGTTCATCATGCCCAGTGACCGAGAGAAGCAAAATCGTCGATTCTCCACAGGTGGAGCAGATTTGTGGGTTTTTCTTTGAATATCGAGTAACGGAGCGGACAGAGGTTTGCACTATCCTCAGAGTCGATAAAAAGCAGGCGGATGAAGACGTCCATTACAGCTGTGTGTGATGTTTACGGAAGCTTAGCGTAGCGGGCAGGAACAGATTTTGCAACAGGCGCAATGGTAAGTTTACATTCTCGATATTAAAATGAAAGACAAGAAAAGAGAACGGCGCTTACGGTTGTAAATCTGCAGACGCTGGTGCCGCCGACAAGATACACTGAAGCAACTCAGCGAGACTAATCAGCAGGCTCCAGTCCCGGGACCGCCGCCGTCTGGAAGATCAGGAGCAGCACAGCATGGGGACTGCGCTGTTCTGACATTTCCCTCTGAAATGCGCTACAGGTGTGACAACGTCCCATCGTATATACGTCCCTAGTCCCGATTGGAGAATACAGGGACACTGAGGACTCCATGTAGGTTTGCTAAGTATATAATATGGTATTCGTACAACCTCCAAATCACATAACGTCCAATTTCACAGAACGTATCTTGGATAAGCGATGCATATATTAGAACGTAGAAAATAATATCGCAATTCCTTTATAGTCTCCTGGTGCTGTCTCCCCAACAACCATGTGGAATATCTTTTCTTAAAGTACGTCAGCCGCTCCACAAGACAACTGACACAACCTTTCTCAAGGACAGTTAGGGATGGACAACGCAAAGCTGAGTCAGAAAAGAGAATAAATCGTCAGTCTGCCACCGACGTTGCAACATTTATCGAATATAAACGTGGAGTTACGAGTATTTATCAAGCAAGCAAAAAGAAAAATGTGTATTTGTGGGTAACATGGGGAGGAGTGGACGTGACATGTGTGTTGTGTGCGATAATAAGACCATGGTACTGCTACCGCCCGAATTAGTTTCAACACAAGACTTCGACTTACCAACGGTGGCAACAATAGCAAGAATTGAGTAGTAAACCGGCTCAAATTCCAAGAGTGCAATTCTGATCCGCTGTGATAATGTTAGTGCTTCTGAGTGAGTTTTGAAGTAAGCATCCCCTTTGAAACGTTCTGATCGATTAGAGTAAATTCCCACTGAACTGATCCCAGTTTCCGACCCGTTGTTAAACTGTCCCACTCTACTCTCCGGGACTGGTGCGTCGGAACTCCGATCGCCATGTCTGTTGAACAATTTCATTACCGGAGGCGTTGCTCGTACTGACAATCATTGTATGAAACCCCTATTTCTACTAAAAAAGCACAAACCGATGACGTAATCAGGCCTCCTGGGTGTTCACTTAATTAAACCGAATGAACGAACAAGGCCAGTTAACCCTTGCATATACAGTGACAGAAAAAAGTAAGGATAGAGTGGAGGGAACAGTATGCAGGGAACGGGGTTTAAACCTAGATGTCATGAGCATTCAGTAGAGAAAACTATCACCGGGACTGATTGGCCGAACATTTTCTCCAGATGGCTGGAGCATTACATAGATTCTTTTTTAACATACGCATTCTGTGGTGTCGGCATGTATAAGCGCTCGGTAACAAAATTTCGCAAGTTTGTGAACAAGATCAAATCTTCAACTTCTCAAATGTAAAAAACGATACAAAGCCACTTCATACCAAAAGAGACATTTTGGAAGCAACAAGGACCCTGTTAAATTTCAAGGTGGAAACACGGTAGATGCTCCACTCAGAATATCGCATTCTCCGGTTATAGTTTGTCTTGTACATGTGGATGTGTACTCGGTATCATTCCCGCTTCACACCACGTTTGCTTTTCAGATATTAAGATGCCATTTAGGTATTCCGTTTAAATCACAGAGCGAGGTACAAGTAACAATTCATTATCAATTTCGTTGCTCCGTCAGAAAGTTCTGATGATATTTATCCTCCCTGAACCCGCATAATTTACAAAGACGAGAAAATCTGCAGATGCTCGAAATCCAAGCAACACACGCAATGCTGGAGGAACTCAGCACGTCAAGCAGCGTGTATGGAAATGTGTGAACAGTCGACGTTTCAAGCCGAGGCCATTCACCAGGACTGGGAGCAGAAGGCTGAAGTCCCACACCAGCGGGCTCAATAGCAACTATTTCACTTTAACGATTCGACACCCAAGTATGTAATTACTGCGGTTCAGAAGCACTTTGCACAAAAATGGGCTGAGTTTTATTCCAATTGTCTGCTTGCCAAATCTGTGAATATGCTTATATTTGAGGCTGCACAAACAGGTAACTGTACATACAACTTTAAACTCGGATTGCTAGTTCCGAACTGTCACATACCAAAAGACTATAAGACAATGAAATACGATTAGGCCACATCCAGTCCGCTCCACAATCCCACCATGGATTAGTCATGAGCCTCCTTAACCCCTATCACCAGCTTTCTCTCCTGATACCTTTGATATCCTACTTCTCCGGAACCTAGAGGACTCCACTGTAAATATATGCGGTGATTGGGCGATAATGTCTCGCGAACGGAACTGAGTTTTGAGGAGGTCAGCAAGTAGTTCGAGGAATGTATGGTTCTAGGCATTGGATAGCTGCGCATTGGCAAGCTCCCGCAAGACGGTCTGCTCCAGAGTAGTGCAATACACAGTGCCCAGAAACCGACATCGTGATAGGTGACACAATGTTCTAGGGGGCTGGGGAATACACTTGTTTGGGATTGCAGTCCCGTAACCAGTGATGTGCACAACGATCGATGTTGGGTATTTGATAAATAGCTCTACATGCTCTAAATTATCCACACCAGGGAAGTATGACCTGCGAAAGACACCAGTGTCATAACACAAAATCTGAAATAGAGTCTGTGCGATTTCTGGCGGCCCAAACGTACGCCTCCTCTTCATGTCGATAGATTCTGGCAATATACCGGATGACAGGAAAACTGCAAGCGTTACTCCGCTATTTAAGAAGGGTGGGAAACAGCAAAAAGGAAACTATAGACCTGTTAGCCTGACATCAGTTGTTGGTGTCGATTGTTAAGGATGAGATTACGGAGTACCTGGAAGCTCATGCCAAGTAAGGCCAAAGTCAGCATGGTTTCCTGAAAGAAAAATCCTACCTGACAAACCTACTGTAATTCTTTGCGGAAGTTACAAGCTGGGTCGACAAAGGAGATGCAGCAGACGTGGTGTAATTGGATTTTCAAAAGGCCTTTGACAAGGTGCCGCACATGAGGCTGTTCAGCAGGATAACGGTCCATGGAATTACAGGGAAAGTATTAGCGTGAGTGGAGAATTGGCTGTTCGGCAGAAAACAGAGTGGGAATAAAGAGATCATTCCCTGGCTGGCTGCTGGTTACCAGTAGAATTGCACAGGGGACGGTTTTTGGACTGACACTTTTTACGATATACGTCAATGATTTGGACTACGGTATTAAAGGATTTGAAGCTACATTTGCCGATGATACAAAGATAGATGGAGGAGCGGGTAGTGTTGAGGAATCAGAGACCTGACAGAGAGACTTAGTAAAATTAAGGGATTGGGCAAAGTATTGGTAAATGAAATACAATGTCGGAAATACAAATATGGTCATGCACTTTGGTGGATGATATAAACGGGCAGAGTATTATTTAGATGGGGAGAGAATTTAAAATGTCGAGATGCAAAGCGCATTGGGAGTCCTTGTGTAAGTTACCCCAAAAGGTTAACCTCCAGGTTGATTCGGTTGTGACAAAGGCAAAACAAATGTTAGCATCCATTTCTAAAGGTGTAAAATATAAGAACAGGGATGTGATGTTGAGGCTCTATAAGGCACTTGTGAGACCGCATTTGGAATTTTGTGTGCAGTTTTGGGCTCCTTGTTTTAGAGAGGATATACTGACATTGGAAAAGTTTCAGAGAAGATTCACGAGGATGATTCCAGGAATGAGAGAGTTACGGTGATTGGAAGGTCTGTAGGCCCTTGGGTTTTATTCCCCGGACTTCAGGGGAATAAGGGATATTTCATAGAAACAGTCCGAATGCTGAAAGCTCTTAACGGATTAGATATGGCAAAATTATTTCCCATGGTAGGGGATTCTAGGACAAGACTGTATTGCTTCAAAGTTGATGTCTGCTCCTTTAGAACTGAGATGCGGGTAATTACTTCAGTTAGATGTTGGTAAATCTGTGGAATTTGTTGACAAGAGTGGCTGTGGAAGCCAAGTCATTGTTTGTTTCAAAGCCAAGATAGTTTTTTGTTTGGTTAGCCAGGGCATCAGAGTGTATGTGGTGAAAGCAGGGGAGTGGGAATGCCTCTATGAACTGGATCATCCCATGATTGAATGGCGGGAAGGACCGAATAACCTACATCTGCTACTATATCTTATGGTCTTATAGTCTTGTCTCACAACAGAGGAGGTTTAGGTGTGAACTGCTGGAACTTTGGAATTTATGCATTATATTGACACGCATCATATTGAAAGGCTAAAAAAAGAGAGAGGCACAGACCTGAACCCCACATCCCCACCCACGGGGCAGGATGGACAACAACAACATCGTTGGCAGAGTCAGCGTGCGTTCACAAATGAATGTACAGATGGAAAATTGGAAACAGAAGAATGTGGTGCGGGTAGGATGTTAGAAATATTCTGATAAACACAGGGGATTACGGATAATGTACATATGTGGGCTCAAAACTAATCTGCAGGTTAAAGGCAGAATAAATGAGCCGGTTTCGATGTCGGAAGGCGTGACCAATAGTGTTACACAGGGATTAGACCGAGTTCCCAGCCGTTTTCCCTTCTCGGAAAAGCACTCTGCGCTAGCCAGACATTCCTTGTTCTCCCAATCTCCAAGTGTTCGTGGGCTCCTCTTTATAACAGTTGGTCTGTTGGTGCCGAAGAATTATTGTCCCGACATATTTTCAGCACCTGGTTGTTATAATGTTTCTCATCATGTGGATCTCCATCCCACTGGATCACCGTCACCTGAGCTATCTGGGTCACCTGACATAGGCAAGGAAAGAGTAGAGGTCCTGAATGAAGACGACAGGGAGTTAGGAAGGAAGTTGAAAAGCAGGACCTCAAAGGTAGTAATGTTGGGATTACTACCTGTGCCACGCAACAGTGAGTATAGGAATAGAATGAGGTGGAGGATAAATGCGTGGCTGAGGGATTGGAGCAGGGGGCAGGGATTCAGATTTCTGGATCACTGGGACCTTTTTTGGACCTGTGTGGCCTGTATAAAAAGAACGGGTTGCACTTGAATCCTACGGAGAACAAATATCCTGGCGGGCAGGATTGATAGAGCTGTTAGGGAGGTTTTAATCTAGTTTGGCGGGGGCGGGGGGAGGTTGGGAATTTGCATGTTTGCGCAGCGATTAAGGTAGAAAGACAAGGGTATGAGGTCAAGTGTTCTGAGTTGATGAGGAAGGACAGGCAGGGGACAGAACATAATTGTAGCCAGTTAAAGGGGTTGAATGTGGAATAGTAGATGAATTTTGAATTTCCTTACAGTTTAGAAAATATTCTTTTTTTTTTCATCCAGCTAAGTCCGTGGACCTAGAATTACCCAATTAGTCCATCTTCCAATTCTTTGCCCATTCTCCCAATCTGTAAGCAAGCTCCCTGCACCCTGAACACCACCCCTATCTATTTCCTGTTGGCAACAGTATTATCACTTCTGTTATCCAAATCGTTGACTTTTAACGCGAAAATTCCCGCCAATGTGGAATACAACTTATTAATGATCAATGTGGAATAAAACTTCTCATTCCGACCCCACCAGTCCGTTAGTTGGAACTTTAACGTTTACGTTTTCCGTTGTTAAGCTGTCAAAAGCTTTCTGGGAATCCAAGCGTTTCCAAAACCAGGGGCGCACCGGCTGCCGTGGCTGATTTCCTTAATATTAGATTCCAGCATTTTCCCAACCAAAGATCTCAAGCAAACTGTCCAATTCTTTTCCTTCTGCCTCAATGTGCACTGAATTTCGAACATGGGCATGAACAGGCATGTGGGGATACACATAGATTTGTGTGAATTTGCGGATCAGGATTTGCACACGAATGACTGAATGCCTTCGGAGTCGATACTGCCATGTTCTGATGTGCATGTGGGGGTGTCAGTAGTTTGGTGTGCTCACTGAGGTTGTGTGAGCGATATGGGTTGCATATGGTATTGGATCTGGGGATGCACTCCGATTTAGTGGTTACACATGGAATTAGCGGACTGCTCGGATATGGGGTGCACACCTATTTGAGGATAGCATATTTAGGGGTATGTTGGAGAATATGGGAGTCGCCACGTTTTTGTGGGTGCATATGGGGGTTCTGGCTGTGTCGGCGAATTTGGTGACGTGCGCACGGACTTTAGGATGCGTGTGTGTTTTTAATGTGAAGGCAGCCATTTTTTGCTTAGAATGATTATTCCTCAAGTATAATATAAGCTTGTATGGTTGCCAGTGGGTTTGGGGTGCACATGCATTTTGGGGTGCGCTCTTATTTGGGAATGGCGCAGATTTGGGATTACAGACAGATTTTAGTGATGTGAACGTATGTACTGTTAAATATGGTTTGGGGTGACACGCAGATTTTGCTATGTCGCCGATCTGCAAAAGGATTTCGGGTCGTAGACGGTATTTTAACCTTTAATGTTGATGCAGATATTTTCTAAATTGTTTGAAATGATTCTTGCTTTATTTGTCAGGCTGTTATGGGTGCGGACATATTTGGGGATTGTGCAGCTTTAGTGTGGTTTTGGCAAACATGGGATGCACACTGGTTTAGGTGTGTGTAAGCCAATAAGGCGATGCTTACGGATTTCGGGTTCTACGGATTTGACTACGGATTTGGAGTTGTGACGTATCTGAAAATCCCTTCAATTACAGATACGGTCATAATAAATACACTTTGATCTTTCAGCAGTATACTTGTTAAATTATGGTGGCGGCGGGTATTGGTGAACTGTTTAAAATGATTCCTGCTCTGAGATAATCAATTATGCAGCGGTGCTGTCAGATTGTTTGAGGAGCGCACTGCTTTGGGGATTGTGTAGATTTAGGGCAGTGTCGGTAGAACTGCGATGCACATTCACTTGCCGATGTGAATAGGCTTAGAGATGAACGGGTTCAAGATGCGAATTAATTTGAGTTGTTTTGGCTTATATTCTGATGTTTACTGATTTAGCGATTCTCAGAGATCTGAGGTGTCTGCGAATATGGAGTTATGTTGTATCTGAAGGCAGTTTCATTTACAAATACTTACATTTTAACTGCAGCTTTAACTTTAGACAGTATTCGTGTTATTTTGTGGTGGAGGCAGCCATTTTTAGAACTGTTTGAAATTATTCATTCTCTGGAATGCTCTGCTGTACATATGGGGGTGTCAGCGAGTCTGGAGGGCTCATCGATTTGGGGGTGCACACTTAGGATGTGCGCCGATTTATGAGTAAACATGGATTTGGGGTTTCACACGGATTAGTGGATGAAGACAGATTTGAGTGTCTCGAAGTGTCGGGGGCTGCACGCAAATATGGTGTGCATGGCGATTAGTTGTGTCAGGGATTTTTTTGCTACAATTTATCAATAAAAGCATTTTCACTGTTGTACTTTGCTTTGATGATTGTTTAAGTTTGATTTTGTCAACTGTTCGATTTTTTTTGTTGCTCAAAGATGATCTTAAATTCATGTGGGATTGTCAGCGAGTTTGTGGGCGCACACGGATTTGTGTCTGTCGATGGATGTGTAGGCATGACAAATCAAATTTACAGAAACCTGAACTAAATATACATTGAACATTGTTCTTGCTATTACTTAAGTATCAGCCAGCTAGTTTGTGAACTGTTCGAAGTGATTCTTGCTCTGGAATAAATTAATGTTCATGCGATGTATCAATGGAACTGTGATAGTCCGCACAGATTTAGGAGAGTTTCGGCCAGTATGAGCATACAATGATTTTTGGGGTGCGTGTGGATTTGGGAACGCACCCGGATTTGATGGTTTTGAATTTTGGAGTTGTGCAGATTTAGTAACGTATCGGTAAATATGGGTGCACAGAGATTTAGGGTCGGTGAGGGTTTCACCCATGTTTGCACGCAGACATGGGTTTGCTTGAGGATTTGCGGATATGGCCAAGTTTAGGTGCGTCTCGGCGCGAATGGGTACTCATGGACTTGTGGGTGCCGGTTGGTTTGGGTTTCTGATGAATTTTGAAGTCGATTGTCGAACATTTAATAGTAATTGTACCTTAAACTTAGAACTTGGTTCTCGCTATTTCTTGAAGGTGAATGCTGTTAATTTGTTCACGTTTTGAAATGATTGTTCGTTTGGTAACACCTAATGTGCATAAGTGGCTGTCAGTAGATTTGTCGATGTACACGGTCTTCGAGTGTTCACAGATTGCGGGATGCGGTGGATGTTGGGTCGTGACGAATGTCAGGATTGTTTCATTAATAGGTGCTTTATTAATAAAGGCACTTTCTATGGGATAACATAATGTGTATGTGAAGGTGTTGGCAGGTTGGGAGTGCACAGCGACGAAGTGTGCCTACTGATATGTGAGTGCATGTAGAGTTGTGCGATTTGCTAGATTTGGGTTAATTACACATATCAAGGTTATGCCCTTTACTGATACACTAATAAATAATACAATTTAGCGTTAAACTTCGTTCTTGCTATTTTTACGGTTTATTAAGCCATCTTGTGAAAAGTTTGAAATGATTCTTGCTCTGGGAGAAACGATGGTACATGTAGGGACGCAATAATATTTGGGGATATACAGAGATTTGTGGATGTGCATGGCGAGTATGGATACACAGGGAGCTGGTGGTGTCGGTGGATTAGGGTGTGTGACGAATCACAGTGTTGTTTCGGTTATAGATAATTTGAGAATAAATGTACACCGAACTTTGAACTTTGTTCTCCTTTCTCAAGGAGAAATGTGAACTGTTTAAGATGACTCCTGCTTTTGAAGAATCTGGTGTGCAGGTGGGTTTGTCAACGGGTTTGGGGCGCACATGGATTTTGGGGTGCGCCCTTATTGCTGATGTGCCCAGATTTGGGGGTGCACACGGATTTGTTTATTCGCGCATATTTAGGCGTATGTCTTCGAATATGGAGGTGCATTCGGATTTTGGGTTCCACCAGATTTAGGCGTGTCGGCCGATTTGGAGTTGTAGATGAATTTTGGGATGTGTGAGAATTTTTCACGTGGAAATAGCACTTTGTGAACTGCTTGAAATGATTCCTGCTCTGAGTAAAATATATTATGCATGTTGGCGTGTCAGAATGTTTGTGCATCGATTTGGGGATTGTGCAGATTTAGTGTGCTCTCAGCAAATATGGAGATGCACTCCTGTTTGAGGAGGCGAACAGATTTACTGATGTAACCGCCAGTATTGAGGTACATACTGATTTGGGAATACTTATTTATTTAGGATCATGTCGGCCAATGGGTGGCTGTTTTACGGATTTCAGGTTTCTCACAGAGTTTTTGTGCCTGCGGATTTAGCGTTGTGACGTATCTGAATTTTGCTTCATTTATAGATACTTTTAGAATCAATGCAAAAATTTCAACATTATTCTTGTTACTTTAAGGTGGAGGTAGACATTTTCTGAACGCTTTAAAATATGTTTTGTTCTGGAATACTGAACGCTGCATGTGGGGATGCTAGCATTCTTTAGGATACGCACTGAATTAGGAATTGCGTAGAATTAAGATAACGTCGGCAACTGTGGTGTACACACTGTTTTATGGGCTGCGCATCGATTTCGGCATGCGTGAATATTTAGGGCTGTGTACTGGAATACGGGGGTGAATACGGATTTGGGGGTGTATCTGGATTTGGTGATGTGCGACGTTTTAGGGAGTGTTGTCTTTTATCCGGATACTTACGGATTTGGAAATACACCAAGATTTGGGTTTCACAGCTCATCTGCCTTTGCAATCAAATTTTGGATTGTGTGTGTATTTTTAATGAATCAACAGCCATTTTCTGAAATGATTCCTCCGCTGATATAATTTATTTTGCATGAGTGATGACAGCGGGTCTGCAGTGTACACTAATTTGTGGATTGCACAGATTTAGTGGTGTCTGCTATTATAGATGTACACACCGATTTGGGTGCGCCTATTGATTTAGGGTTGTCTTCCTCAATATAGGGAGGTTTACGGAATTCGGGGATCCCATAGATTTGTGGTGCCTGCGGATTTGCAGTTGTAAGGTATTTCAAGGTTGCATCATTTATAGATACTCCCATTCTCAAAATACTTTGAATTTTCAACGGTACTCTTGTGGCTTTATTGTGGAGACAGCCATTTTGCGAAGTTCGAAAAGATTCCTCCTCTGGGATACTATACTGCGAAAGTGGGGGTGTCAACGTGCTTGTGCTGTACATGGATTTGTGAGTGTGCACTTACTTTGGAATATGCGCAGATCTGGGGGTATTCTTGGATGTGGGGATGCACACGGGTTAGTAGATGTGCACAGCTTTGGGTGTCTCCGCAGATATAGGATTGCATACGAATTTGGGTGTATATGCGGATTTGTGGCGTCTTTGTATTAGGAAATGAGACGAATATCAAGGTACACACATGTTTGCGGTATCTGTAGTTCTGAATGTATGACGAATTTCCAGTCTGTTTCATTGAAGCAGACGTCCTCTGAAGTGATTCGTGCTCACGGATAATGTAATATGCATAGGGAGGTGACAGAGGGCGGACGGATTTCTGGATGGGTGTCGATGTAGGGGAGAACACGGATTTGTGCCGTTCACAGTCTTTGGGGCGTGCTGTCGAATATTGTGTTGGGATCCGATTGAGGTGCACACGGATTGGGGTGCGTCGCCTGGCTTAGTGATGTCGGTCGATCTGCGGGTGTGATGAATCACAGGGCAATTTGAACATTGAACATATCTCTCGCTATTGTTTATAGTGGAGACAGCTAATATATGATTTATTCTTCCGCTGGGATAATCTGATGTGCATATCGCAGTGTCAGCAGATTTTGGTGTGCGCGCGGATGTGGTGATATGTTCAGATTTTTTAGTATGACGGCGAATATGAAGTAGCACATGCATTTGGTGATGTGCTCCGATTTGCCCATGCCGGTAAATTCGGGGGTGCACACAGATTTTCGAGGTGTCGTTGTATTAGGAGGTGCAGACTAATTTCTGGTTTGAATGTGTACTGGTGGTACACATGGATTAGGGGTTGCACATATGATGTGAGGGTGGTGTGGATTCGGGGATGTGCGCACATTTAGGGCTGTTGTGGTAAAAATGGGTGAAAACGGAAAAGATTATGGGAGTTGATTCAGAGATGTGAAAACTCAAGGGTGTTTTATTTACAGATACATCTGTAATAAATATACTGTGAATATTGAACTCTGTTCTTCCTGTACTTTTAAATGTGGAGACAACTATGCTCTGAACAGTTTGAAAGGGTTCTCGATCTGCGATAATCAATTCTGCATGTAGAGGTGTCAGAAGATTTGATACTGCACGAAGATTTGGCGGTGAACACGGATTCGGGAAAACGTGTGGAAGTGGGAATAGGTACAGATTTAGGGTTGTGTTGGCGCACATAGGTGCACACGGATTTGTGGATGTCAGTTGATTTGCGGTTGTGACGAATCTCAAAGTTGTTTCTTTTAACTGGGCGGAAAAGTGGCGGAGGGAGTGTAACCGTAGCCGCATAAATGAAAGAAAACAGTGAGTTGGGAGATCAGAGAGTACGTTTCAATCCGGAAATGAAGAGCGAGTTGATCTGAAATTCAATTTACATACACATTAGTGAGTGGGATCGACAGCAGTGAAGCGACAATCAACAAACGGGAGCCATACCGTCGGATAATATGAAAGTGTGAGTTTCATTCTCCACCTGCCTGTCGCGGGTAGAGTGCGAAGAGGGGTGGTTCATTTTGCATCCACAGGTCTCCGGTGCAAAGTGAGATTGTGCGGTCCATTTTGTAGACATCAGCCCCTGGTATAAACTGAGAGAGTGGGGTTCTGTAGGTGTCACTGTCTGGTTCAGTGAATTCATTCTGTAAATACCAGTCTCTGTTACAGTGTGATAGTGTGGGTTTCATTCTGTATCTGTCAGTCTCTGTTACATTGTGAGAGTGTGGATTTCATTCTGTATCTGTCAGTCTCTGTTACAGTGTGAGAGTGTGGGTTTCATTCTGTATCTGTCCGTCTCTGTAACAGTGTGAGAGTGTGGGTTTCATTTTCTGTTTTTCTGTCTCTGCTCGAGCGGAAAGCGTGTTCTCTCCGTCCAGAACCTGGGAACATCTGATATAGTGTGAGCAGGCGTATAGTTTTCTCCATCATTCCTGCTCTTCCTCAAATCAATTAAATATATCCAATCTAGTAAAAAACTAAGTAAAATAGATTCTGTATTCCCATAACTGTTTGCTAGGGCAAGCGCTTTCTGAAATCCTTTATTTTAAACCTGTGAGATGGACAGTGAACTTATGAATGATGAACTGTTACGGAGCTGTGCGCCCTGAGTGATAGGGTCATATGGCAAGCGGACCGTTCGGCCCGACTTCGTTGCTCAACCCCATAGAGCCAAGTGAACAGCGCCTGATCTGAAACTTTCTATGGCTTGGTAACACAAATTCTTATATGTTGAATGAAAATAAACAGAATATTGATATTTATTAACTTTAGTAAATAAGTGCGTAAGTACGTTCAGAATTGGATAGGAACAGACCTCTGGCAAGTAAGCGGGGAGAAGCCAGAATAAATGGCGTGGGGAGGAAAAAGAAGAAGTGAAATGCGTATAAATGATAAAGCGCTGGAGCGGTAGGACTCTGTAAAGAGAGGACAGTGGAGCTCAGGGTAAACGGCGCAGGACGGGGACGACGTGTGAGGTGAAGAGCGGGTGAGAATAAACATGAGGACAGAGCAGTGAATAGAATTAGAGGGGAGGTGGAGGAATGTTTGTAACCGAAATTAAAGACATCAGGTTGTTGCTCCTACGTCTTGAGTTTACCCTCACCGTGGCACAAGAATAAGCCTTGGACAGAAAATATGGGGTCGGGATTAGGAAACAGAATTCAAATGTTTGGACACCAGAATGCTCCGCCTTTCGCCGCTGGAGCGTTGGTGTTCAACGAAATGAAGCCCAGTTCATCACGGGCCTCGCCAGCGTGGAGAAGGCTGCAACAGATCAGGAGAAGTGTTACCTCACCTTGAAGACCTGTCCGGGGGAGCTGAATAGGAGGAGGTGAATGGCAGGTGTAGTCGGCTGGCCGCTTGCAGGGAAAAGTACCGTGAGTGAGATCAGTCGAGAGGGAGAGGTGACAGATGGAAATCACTCCCGAACGATCCCTCCCCAAAGCGGAGTGATGGGAATGGGAGGTAGTGGTTTGTTTCTTTGAGTTATCCCTTTAAAAATATGGTCGGCCTATCCGCGCTCACATACACTTCCCGCCGCCTTAACAGCGACAGTGTTCCTCTTGTCCATACCTACCACACAATGTCACCCCGAATTCTACACTGCAATTTCCACCATCCTACCAAGAAACTTACTTTTACCTCTCCCCACTCTCGACTCTCCGTTTTCCGCAAGGTTCAGGAGCAAAACATTCTAATTCTGTCTGGGAAGCCTCCATGGCGTGAATATCGAGTCTCCTACCGGTAACAATGCTCCCTCGCTGCTCTGTTCTATTCTCCACACTGGCTTCTTCTCACTTTCCTATTACCCTACCCCCCGGGGTCCACACCTTCTTCCCTTTCTCCTATGGTTCATTTTCCTCTCTCATCCGAGTCCTCCTCTCCAGGCCTATAGCTTTCCTGTCCTGTTGGCTTCACCTGTCCTTCTTGCTCCTCTCCTTCCCCTCAATCAGCTTTTCTATTCTGCCGGCTTTACCCCCCCCCCTTTCCGATTCTCAAGACGGACATTGGACAGAAACGCCAACTATTTTATTTGTTAACTTCCGTGGATACTGTCTAAACAACTGAGTTCCTCCAGTATTTTGCGTGTGCTGCTTTTAATATTTGATAGTGAGATATCGTGCCGGAACTTCCGATTCGAATTTGTTATTTCCTTTTGAGCCAGTGATGGCTCACTGTATTCCAATGTTGAAATTGCGTTAAAAGCAGTTCCCTATAATGTTCAGGTTGGTAATGACTATGGAAACTTAAACTCATATAATGAGTTTCAGTGGCCAGGAACTTCCCCCATCCTTGCAGCTACAACAATTTGGAACTAGTTACTGTCATGAACACCAGGTTGTCATTGTTCTCACTATGTGATTTTGAGATGGTCATGTGTCTAATATTACATTAGTTTTACGGCTCCGCGTTGTGACTCGGAAAGGAAAGGCTGCACCTGCTTGAAACAATCGGGCTGCTTAATGTATTGAAACCGAATGAACGGAGTTGCAGACGACAACAGATAAGACTGTATCGGGGCAGTGTGAGAGTCAGCAAGTGTTGAAACCAGAGAGTCGTGTCCGTCCGTCCAGGAGAACCTGGAGCAACACGGAAAGTCAATGGACAATATTCAGACCTCTTTCTTTAAAGTAGAGAGAAGGACGCTGGTCAGATGGACCCGCAGTATCGGATCCGTTTCCAAATGAGAGTGAGAGGGGAAGTCAGCACCTCCTTCAGCTGCTGTCTGAACTTAGTCTGGCTGACGGCGTAAAGAGCGGTGTTCGTGCAGCAGCTCAGGAGTTGCAGCATGTAGCTCAGTTCGTTGAAAAATGAAGGTATCCTCATCCAATACGGGGGGATTACTACATGAAACATTCTGTTCCAAATAGCCATCACCCCATACAACGCCCATAACAGGATGAAATTTCCAGAGACGAACAGCAGTAAAACGAGGGACTTTCTGCGGCTCTGCATCTCCGGATCTCCGGAACTCTGACCACGGCTGGAAGCCCGGAGTCTGCCGCGGGCTCTACTGGCCACTACAACGTTCGTGATGGTGAAAGCATTGAGCAGGATAACAACGAGGAATGGGATCACAGTCGAAAAGGCAATACGACCTACATCAATTACTGTCCAGAATAGTGACCCCAGTATTTCCCACCTCTGCATGCAAGGCCACTTTAGGTTAGAGGAAGTATATACATCTTGGACCATGAAGAACCAGATAACGTTCTTTAAACAACTCAGTGCAGTCACTGTACTCAGAACCACAGCGACCGTTCTCCCAGTGCAATACTTAGCGTTTAGATCCTGGAAGCAAATGGCCACAAATCGATCAAAGGTGAAGGCGACGGTGAACCAAACAGAACAATCTGTGGCGGCCTGCATTAAGAAGACGTGGGTTTTACACACGCGGACGTAAAACAGGAAGGAGAACTCATCCGGAAAAGCCTTCGGAATTTTCATCAATATAACGTCCAGGAAAACGACCGCTAGGTCAGACGCCGACATGGCCATCAAATAGCGGGTGACTGTTTTAGAGAGTCCGCACTTTCCCCGTGACAGAATGACAATTGTCAGCACGTTCACTGTGAAACACAGAAGTACAGAAATTATACATCAGATTGAGAGCATCATTATAAAATTTGCTAAGGACAAAATCAAATACTTGCACGATTCAGAGGTAGCTGAATGATTCGCTGATTGGCGACGGGTTTTGTGTCAGTCAGGAATCAATATTCCATACGAATGCTAATTAGTGAATCTGATGTCACCAACTGAACAGAAGACGCTTTGAAATCCTGTATCCGAGTGAGGACAAAAATGAGCGAATGTCATTTGCATCATTTCTCTCCCCAAATAAAATATACAATCTGAGAGAAGCAGCAAATATTAAATTCAACAATGAGCCCAATGCAGTCGAACAAATCGAGCTGACATTTGCCCCGGTCCAGTGCAGTATCACCGATCTCTGTACATCATTGGAAACAAAGAGCTGTAGTCAATAATGCAGTGGTTGTCCGTTCTGATCGAATACCCTGGCTGCATGCAATATGGAATTAAGTTCAATAAAACTCCTAACATTTCAGCTGGACGCGGAGCGGGGAAATGCCGTAGGCTTAAGATCCTGTATTGCTTTTGCTCCTGCGATGTCAAATCAGACATTTCACAAAAAGGCACTGATCTGATCAGTAAGTGACCATTCACCGGTCCCTTTGTGTTTCGGGAAGTGTTTCGGGTGCATCGAGAAGGTGAAAACAGAAGAGTACTGCGGTCTGATGTTTTAGTTGGGAGTAATGCTGAGAAACACCCTGATACAGATGCTGTGGAAACTGTCGGACGCTCATTGAGCGCATCCGCCATTAGACCACAGGTGGAGAATATTTGGAGATGTGTGGAAAGCATTGATACCCAATGAACACACGGGTGCACAGTGAGAGTGGGAGAAGGCTGCATGGACCCGAAACCGGCGGCATAAACAAAAGCAAGAGAATTTAGGTCACCCCGAAGTGTAAAATAAAATAATCAGGTGGAGGTACAGTGGATAGAGGAGAGCAATGTGACCAATAGTAAGTCAGGTGCAGTTAGATTCAACGTGGAGTGAACGCATTGTGAATGGCTGGGGTAGTCAATTTCAATTTCCTCAAAGCCACCGGGTCAAGGCAAGAAGCTGTCTTGACAACATTAGTGAACCAACAAGAACGAACTTTAATGGGGATGGATACAGATTACGTAGAAACTTCACACACTGAATAGACGGTTTTCAAGATTTTATTAATTCTAAAGCCATTGATTTTCCGTCTCGCCCACTGTCCTCTTGTATTCAGTTGCAGAACCGCACCTAATATCCCAAACTCTCTAAAGCCCTACACCAACCACCTCTGGACGGATAGAGCTGTTATTTCTCTGTCATGTTATTTCTTTCGTTAAGGTCATTAATCTGCGTATACTAGTCTTTCTGATTTGTTCCACATTTACTCTTTATTTGGATAGAAAATGTTCGACTGTCTGTCAGAGGTGCAGATGCCATATACTGTGTGCTGGTTAACCCTAACATAGTTTGCAGCCTGCGTTTTGGACTAAACAACAATATTAAATGCAGAAGGTACTATTTTTTTTTCTTCTTCAAGAATCACTATTTGGCCGCGCTGAATACATGGTGTGCCAGACCGGCCTTTAGCGAGAGAGTCAGACATGGTCCAAGTCTTCGTGAGGAGCAGAGTCTGAGGTGCAGCACAGATAATGATTAGAGATTCGGAAGGGGGAAAGAGTGCAGAGGAGACTTCTCTCCCTCTACTAAGCCAGGAATTGAACAGGGAATTATGGGTTCATCATGGCCGGTGACAGAGAGAATCAAAGGCTTTACCAGCCGAAGAACTTTGATTCTACAGAGGAGGCGCTGATCTGTGGTGTTTACTTGGAATGCTGAGTAATGGAGAGGACAGAGGCTTTCACTGTGCTCAGAGTCAAAAACAAACAGGCGAATGAAAACGTCCATTGCAGCTGCCGTGTGATATTTATGGAAGGCTGGTGCAGCGGGCAGGGACAGATTTTGGAATCGGCGCAAATTTAAGTTTACATTCCCGATAGGTAAACAGCAACACAAGGAAAGAGATCTTTGAAAATCCGCGGTGATTGGTGCAGTCTACACGATGCACTGGAACAACTCAACAAGGCTCATGGACAACTTCCTAACCTACGACTGCAACCATCTAGAAGTTCAGGAGCAGAAAAGCATAGCGATTCCGCTGCCTGGACATTTCCCTCTAAAATACGCCATTGTAACGCTGAAAGGAGTATCGCAATTCCATTCCAGTCTCTGAGTCAAGACCCTGGTGCTGTCCTCCCAACAGCCATGTGGGATATCCAGTCCTCAAGTACTTTAGCTGTTCCACAAGACAACTAACACCTCCGTTCGCAAAGACAGGCAGGAATGGACAATACAATGCTGGGTCAGCTAGAGAAATTCACGGCTCTTGAGCAAGTAAAACAGAAATTGAATATCGGGTTTTGACAGCATCCCTAACTGTCGGAAAAGAGAATAAGGCGTCAGTCTGACACTGGCGTTTTCAACGTTTACCGAATATAAAGGTGGAGTTACGAATATATATCAAGCAAACAAAAAGGACCGTGTATATTTGTGGGTAACATGGGGAGCAGTGGACATGACGTTCGTCTTGTGTGCGATAATAAAACTATAGTATAGCTGCCTCTCGAAATAGTTTCAGCATCAGACATCGACTTACCAGAGATGGCAACAACAGCAAGAATTGGGTAGTAAATCGGAGCAATGTTCCAGAGCGCGATTTGGATCCGCTGTGATAATGTCAGTTCATCTGAATGAGTTTTGAAGTGAGCATCCCCATTGAAACGTTCTGATCCATTGGTGTAACTTTCCACTGAACTGATCCCAGATTCAGACCCAGTCCTGAACTGTCCCACTCCACTCTCCACAGCTTGTGCGTCGGAACTCCGATTCCCGGGTCTGTTGAACAATGTCATTACCGGAGGCGATGCTTGTACTGACAATCATTGGAGGAAAACCCTATTTGTAATACAGAAGCACGCTCCAATGACTTAATCAGACCTCATGGGTGCTCCCTTAATTAAACACAGATGAACAGGTGCAGTTAACCCCTGCGTTGACAGTGAAATAAAGTGGCAAGGATAGAGTGGAGGGAACAATATGAAAGGATTGGGGTTTAAAGTTATTTCTCATGAGCTTGCAGTAGAGAAACTATCACCGAACATTTTCTCCGGACGGCTGGCACATTAGATAGTTGTTTGTTTGTTTGTTTGTTTGTTTGTTTTTTTTTAAGTACACGGTCTGTTTTTCACTTGTATGAGCGATCGGTGATAAACTTTCTAAGGCTCAAGGACAGAATTAAAACCTCAACTTTCCAAACTTGGAAACCGATAAAAAAACGCAAGTTATAAAACAAGAAAGCTTGAAAACCACAAGGACCCTGTGAAATTTCGATGTCGAAACATGATAGCGCGTATGGCGGATAGTGATGCTCCACCAGGAATATTGCATTCTCCGGTTATAATTTATCTTGTACACTCGGATCTGTACTCAGCATCATCCCCCATCACACTACGCTCGCTTTCCACAAATTAGAATTCCATTTAATTACTCATTTAATCACTGAGCGAGGGACAAGTAAACATTTCTTCTCAATTACTTTGCACCGTCAGAAGCTTCTGATTATATTTCTCTCCCCCCCCCCCCCCCCACCAGCCCGAATCCACATTATTTGCCATGACGAGAAAATCTGCAGATGCTGGAAATCCAAGCAACACACGCAAAATCTGGCGGAACTCAGCAGGACAGGCAGCATCTTTGGAAAAGTGTGAATAGTGGATGGTTCAAGTTGAGGCCATTCATTAGTACTAGCAATAGAAAACTGAAGTCCTACAACCGCGGGCTCAAGAACAACTACTTCACTTTAGACCAGTAGTGTGAAGCTCCGCACGACATTCCTCCAGTTTCCGACAGTCGGCAGTGTAAATCGACGTTGATTAGATGAGCAAAAGTCGAGGTTACCAAGGCGATAACAGTTATGATTATCTAAGTCCGAAGAACAAAGATGAGCAAATAAAAGGCTCACATTTAACGGGGAGAGAATCCCTGTCGGCCACGGAATTAACCCCAGTGAACTGTACACCCGGATGTCTTCTGCTCCATATTGTTTTCGCGGACAATTATAAGATTCATCTCGAAAACTCGGCTCCCGGTCTCTGCAGCGCCTTTAAAGTCTCCTGGTAAAATGGAATATCTTTATTGTCATTGCATAGTACAATTTGTCACGCACCGATACAGCGGAAATGAATTTGCAACTCTCGTACTCAATGCTATAAAACAACAAATAAAATAAAGAAACAATAAATTAAAAAAAGTAACCAGCCAGTACAATCAATGTCCAGCAGTACAAAAACGCAACTCAGATGCATGATAGCCATAAAACCAGTATTAAGAGTAGCAATATAACTAATTTATGGAAGATGCTTGATCAATTGGTCCAGAGCAATTATAGGTCTGACGAAAAAGCTATTTTTCAGTTTGGAAGTGCGGGCATAGAAAATCTTATAACGTCCGCCAGAGAGAAGAAGTTCTAACAGATGGGTGTATTGTCCTTACAAATGCTTGTAGCTTTTCTTAGGCAGCTTAAGCTGTAGATGTCCTCCAGGGCTGGCAGCTGTGTCCCGATGATCTTGTGTGCGCTAGAGACGACCTCCTTAAGTGCTTTCCTATCAGCTGCTGTAGAACTGAGATACCACACAGAGATGCAGTACGTTAAGATACTCTCTATGGTGCAGCGGTAAAAGGTCTCAGCATCTTTTCAGGATAGACCAGCGTTCTTCAGCGTCCTGAGGAAAACACAAGGAAAACACATTGCCTCTGCCCACTTGATGAGGCCTTCCCCTCGTAGACGATGTAAGGTCTTCTGAGATGTGTATTCCCAGAAACCGGAAACTGGTCCTTTCCTCCACTTTGTCTCCGTTAACGTAGACTGGAGCGTTCTTCTCATCCCGTGACTTTCCAAAGTGATAATTAGCTCCTTAGTCTTTGTGGTATTAAGAGACAGTTTGTTCTCTGAGCACCAGCTCACTAAGTTTTGTACTTCCGCTCTGTGCGCTGATATGTCTCTGTTGGAGATCACTGTTGTGTCGACTTCGAATTTTCCGATGGTATTGGTGTTAAATGTAGGTACAAAGTCGTAAGTAAAGAGGGAGTAGTGTATGGAACTCAATTCACAACCTTGTGGTGTACCACTGTTCAGGATATTAGTGGAGAACTGCCTGCGAAAGCTCTGACAAGAAATTCGGGACCCAGTTGCAGAGTGATGAGCTGATGGAGTTTGGAAATGAGCTTGCTGGGGTTGACGGTATTCAAAGCTGACAGAAATCTCACAGAAATAGAAGTACCACTCGTCCACCGTTACCTGCATAGACCGTCCAGATAAAAAAAACACAGAAAAAAATAACACAATCTCAGCCTAAGTCCTAATGTCCTTAATTTAATCAAAAGTCCTTTTTTTCCATAACGTACCACGAGCTTCCAGATCAGCTTATTATCCATCCTGGAAATATTACCACTGATACAGAATCCATCGTCAGTCTACTCTTCCGAAATCCATTTTGATAAAACGCTATATCACTTCTCCCTTCCGAAATATAATATAAACGCTCGATTATCGTACGTTCTATAAACATATATAAATGGGACATTAACGAAACAGGCATATAACTGGAAGAATCAGACGGGGACATCCCAGCTTTATATCAGGCAGTAGTACTGCTACTTTCCATGAGCATGGAAGGAGGCCTAGCCTGCAAGTAGGATTTATGCAATTTAATAACATCTCAAGAGTGTAATCTAATAATAAAATATCATTTATAATCCATTCCTGGCTACGCCTGACTTGAACTATTGATAGCCTTCTTAAAGTCACACAATGCAAATTGTACATTAGTGATATATTCATTGCTACATGTGACTTACAACCCCTTATCCCCACACAGTTTAATTTTTTTTCGCTCAAATTATCAAGAAAATGAATCGCAGTAAGTGACCCATCTACTATGTCAATCTACCCTATTTCAGTAACAATATTGTTACCATCATTAATCAATACTGGAAAGTTATTATCCTTGCAAACACATTCCCCACCCTCTTTGTCTTTATCATTCCACAAAAATATCTAAGTCGAGGTTCTGTTCTAATATTATCACAATATAGCCTTCAGTAATCCGTATTTGCAACGTTACGATGTCCCTCAGCGCGGACTGTTCCTTTACTACTTATAAGGTCACTCTGGAACTGATATTCTTAACTTTCCCAAACGCCCTAGAGATCTCCCTAATTGCCACTGCACACTTCTCAGTCCAGCTTGATGCAGGCCTTCCCCTATTAATCCCAATTTATCTGAATCACTTAAAATGTAGTTTGATAAATAGTGTGACATAACCTCACATAAATCTCAAACTGGAGCCCTAACAGTCGTTCATCAAGTAAAAGCTGAATCTTCTCCCAATTTGCTTTATCAAAAATCCACCTGCACAGTCTTCGATACAAATGCGTATCCAAACTCATGACGATGCGGTAATGCTCACTCAACAACCTTCTCACTCTAGACAAATGATTTGAAACCAAAGTTAAACCTACAGCAGTTCCAGACCGATAATGAACATTACATCTCGTGGCGACAAACAGGCTTCCTGAATACATACAATATCAGGAATAAAAGAACAAATCTGAAATAAACCTCTTAAAATGTTGACCATCGGAATTCGTGCTTTTCGCATTTCACTGCTATATTTGAATTCCATTAAGTGCCTTCACAAGTGGACTGGGATACAGTTACTCCACACATCACAGCTTCAGTCAGAGTTTCCAACCTAACACGAGTTATAACAAAATCCTTCTCTGCGCTTCCACTTTAATGTAAATTTCCTCAGTGGGACTAGATGATTGGGCGGTACAATTGACGCCATCCGTTATAAAGATTACAAATATGTAAAGCATCTTCAGTAAGAGATCTCTGTTACCGACATATATCCATTGGCTTCACAGTCTAGTAGCACATTGTCAATATTCGGAAATCCTTGACCAAGCCCCTTCTCCATGAATGACATTCATTTCAACTAATTATCATATCAATTCAGGTTCCTCAGTCGGTAACAGCAGGGGGCAGAGGTTTTTGGAAAAGTGCCCCATGGTCAGCCTCTCCTCTTCTGTTGGTGCCACTCCAACTGCATGTCGGAGCTTAGCGAGTTGCTGTTGTTGGTTCTAGCCAGACTCTCTTCCCTTTTCTCGCCACGGTGTATCAGGGATTTGAGGAAATGTTCTGAGGCAGGCAGTGAGCAAGGAGGCGAGGTCTATAGATCTCGTTTGCCAAACGACTCCACCGCCCGGCCTGTTGATCAGTTTGCACTGGTTCGTCCACATCCCCCCACATCTTCATGCTCTGACTTATTATCCTTTTATCAATTCTGATGAAGAGATTTGGCATGAAACATCAACGATTTCCTCTTTTCCATAGATGCTGTCGTGCGTGCTGAGATCCTCTAGCGATTTTGCTTGTTGGTTGAAGTTCTCCAGAGTTTTTATGTCTTGCACCAGTTATTTCTTGTCTCTTCTGCAGAAATGGTTTAACTGTAATCGACACTTTTTCGAGTTCTTTTCTTTCGTGTTAACTGTTTGAAAAAGTTGAAGATTGTTAAATGTTCTTACTTTGTAAATTTATGCTGTTGTACGATCAGTAATATCCTGGCCACAGATAATCGCGTATTAGCAGTATTTACACAGAATCCATAGAAATCATTGAAATCGGTAAACATCTAATCGAAACATCAGGGCAGTCTTCATTTTCATTTTCAGAATCTATTTATTGTTACGTAATCTTCAACAGCTACAAAATGATACAAAGCTTCAACAGATTGTGGAATGAGCTTCCTGTAGAAGCAGTAGAGGCCAGTTCAGTTGTGTCATTTAAGGTAAAATTGGATAGGTATATGGACAGGAAAGGAGTGGAGGGTTATGGGCTGAGTGCGAGTAGGTGGGACTAGGTGAGATTAAGGGTTCGGCAAGGACTAGGAGGGCGAAGATGGCCTGTTTCCGTGCTGTGATTGTTATATGGCTATATGGTTATATTAGAATGTTTACAAATAATAATGTTGAAGAAAAATCTGACCGTAAAATAAATAATTGAAATATATATAGAAAAAATTAGTAAAAAAAAAACAACCCCCATCTAACTAGAAAAAAAAACACGAAGTACAAAAAAAAATAGAAAAAAAGAAACATTAGGAATCAACTCCCCGGAGCAATATGATTGACCATCAGCTAAATATTAAATAAAGTCATCCACAGCCATTTCATATTCACATAAAAAATGGAAGGAAACCATATAACTTAATTCGAATTAAATGATAATATTTGTCAAAATAACCCATTTTCTCTCAAAATAAAATCGAGGATCAAAGGGTCGACTTCTATTTTTTTTCGAAAGTAAGATATAACATGACTGGAGAAAACCATTCAATTAATGTAGGGGAATGAATATCTTTCCATTTTAATAAAATAGCCCTTCTTGCCTGTAGTGTAATAAATGTAATTAAAGGTTGATCTGAAGAAGAGAACCCTGAATATTATGCGGAACTATTCCAAATAGAACAGTCAATCTAACAGGTTGTAAACTAATTTTCAAAACTTCAGAACTTGAGGAAAATAAAGATTTACAAAACGATTTTAATGGTAAACTTGACCAGAACAGATGTGCGAAAGTAGCTACTTCAGGTTTACATCTATCGCAATAGCTCTCTATATTAGAAAATATTTTATGTATTTAAATTTATTCAACTATTTATTCATCCATTTATTTATTTAATTATCTATCTATCTATCCATCTATCTATGTATATATTTAAATGATTATTTTAGTCTCTCCTTTGTTAAATACTAACGGTGCACAATTTTTAAATTAATTAAACAATGGTTGGCACAAACAGGAGAAGAATATACTAGTTTCAGAACTCGATGCCAATCATCATTAACAAAGGTCATACGAAGTTTTCTCTCCCAATATTGTTTAATATTTAGTGATATGTTCACTTTTTAGTAACAGAAATAAATTATAAATTCTTCTAATGGAGCCTTTCACTAAGAGATTCAATTTCAGAAGTGTATCCAACAAATCTGATTCGTGTAAATATGGAAACTTAGGTAACTATTGTTGTCAAAAATGTCTAACCTGCAAATATTGCAAAAATGTGTATGAGGAGAGAAAATGTATTAATTAACTCCTCAAAAGACATCCATCGACCATCACAATATAAATCTGTAAAATAATGAATTCCTTTATTTTTCCATAGGACAAAAATAGGGTCTGTTGCTGAAGGTTTAAATGAAAAGTTTCGTTATAAAAAAATAGACAACTTAAATTGTTCAACATTTAAAAAAAATACGAAACTGAACCCAAATCCGTAGGGGTTGTTTAATAACCGGATAGAGATTTAACTTTGGAATTTGACAGCGTTGTAAAAGTAATGACGCTCCTAAAATTGAAGTTAAAAGAAATTGTTTAACGGCTTTTAATTCCAAATGAACACATAATGATTTCTGGTTCTTATCAAGACAATATAACCAAAAATATAATTGTCATATTCACAGGCCAATAACGCAGTCTTAAATTAAGGAGTGCAAGTCCGCCATGTTTTTTTTAAATTTTTGTAAATTATACTTATAATTGTTTCACTCTTATTGTTCCTGATTAAAGAAGAAATACGGTAGTCAATTTGATCGATTTTTTAAGTTAAGAACATAGATATATTTTGGAAAGTATATAAAAATCTAGGTAAAATCACAATTTTCACAGCATAAATACGACCTATTAAAGAATACTAAGTGGATTCCATCTAGAATATAGTTTTCTCATGGAGTCCATTAAAGGAAATATATTCGCGTTAAAGATTTCTTTATATATTTTAGTAGTTATAATACCTAAACATCTAAATGTATTTACAATTCTGAAAGGAATATCATTATATATACAAACATGACATTTAATGGGAACAATTCACTTATATTCAAGTTAAGTTTATATCCTGAATATTTACCAAACTCTTTAAGTATTTCCTAAAGATTAGGAATTCATTCCTCAAGATTTGAAAAGATCATCTGAATAAAGAGAGATCTGGTATATGGCTCCATTCATAGAGATACCACGAATATTTTTAGCTTCTCGTAATGTTATAGCTAAAGGCTCCAATACAAGATTAACTAATAAAGGACTTAATGGACTCCCTGTCTAGTGCCACGGGAAAGTGAGAAAACAAAAGACCTGCATTTATTGGTAATGACAGTAACAATATAATTCTTGTAAATCATTTTAAAACATCTGTTCAAAATATTACCAAAACCAAATTTTTCAAGTACTTTAAAAATATGGCCACAAGTCTATGAAATGCTTTTTCTGCATCGGGAGAGCTAACACATTAAGGTTGCTTAGACAATGATAAATACATAATATTCATCAATCTCCGAACGTTAGAGACAGAATAACGGCCTTTAATAAAGACCGTTAGATCCATAGAAATTATTTTAGTTAAAAATTTTCCAAGCGATTAGCCATTATATTGGAGAGATTTTTTGCATCTACATTTAACAGCGTAATAGGTCTATATGATGAACATTCAACAGGATCTCTATCTTTTTTTAAGAATTAAGGACATAGATGATTCATAAAAAGTAGAAGGTAATATACCTTTCTCAAAGAATTCATGAAATATGTCCAAAAGATACGGAGAATGTAATCTTCCATTTTTTTTTGTAAACTCCCACTGAATAACCCTCACGTCCAGGAGCTCTACCTAATTGCATTCATAAAATTGTTTTATGAATTTGATGATCGGTAATTGGAGCATCAAGCATTTGTTGACCTTCAGGAGAATTTTTTAGAAAGTTAATCTTACGTAACAAAAGCCCAGAATTTGGAGGAATCTGCAGGAAATTGAGATCTATTAAAGATCAGAGTAAAAATCTTGAAATCTTAATGTCCTTATGATTAGTTACTATATCTCCATTATTTTTATGAATCTTTAAAATTCGTCTTTTGGCTCTAGCTGTTCTTAATTGAGAAGCTCGGAGCCGATTATTTTTATCTCCCAAAATATAAAATTGTCTTTTCAATTTAAGCAAATATCCTTCAATAGGATAGATCAGTAATACATTATACTGTGATTGTATATCTACTCATCTTTTAAATGAAACAACATTTGGAGAGATTGCATTGATGTTATCTAATTCTTTAATTATTTTAGAGGTTTTATGTAATTCCATTCTTACTTGTTTCTTCAGTTTAGCTATATACAAAATAATTCGACCGTGTAGATAAGCTTTTAATGTATTCCAAATTTCTAACTTAGAGACGTTTCCTATATTATTAAAGAGAAAAATCTATTTTATCTGAACTTCGATAACAAATTCTGAATTTTGTAATAAATGTTATGGAAAACGCCAAAATGTTCTAGTAGATACAACATATTTCAGTTCAAATATTAAGTTTAAAGGAGCATGATCAGAAGTAGAAATCGCATCATAGTCACATTTCTGAGCATTGAATACAAATCGAGGTAAACTATGAAATAGTCGATTCTCGAATATTTATTACAAACATGCGAGGAAAAAGAGTATTCTCTATCACTAGGGTACATATGCCTCCAGACCTCAACTAAACCGTAATCAATTAAAAAGGAATAAGTGATGGAGAACAATTAGCGAGCTGAGATTTGGATCATGACTTATCCATTAAAATATTTAGGCATGCATTAAAATCACCAACCAGTAATGACAGATAGTCGTTTACATCAGCTAATAGAGCAAATACTGTTTAAAAAAAAATGAGATATCATCAGCATTTGGTCCACAAATATTAACAAAACCATTTCCTGTTACAAACTATTCCTTAACAATCAAAATTCTACCATTAATATCAGCTATCATATCCTCTTGATTAAAAGGAATATTGAAATCAATAAATATAGAGACACCTCTAGTTTTACTCTGGGAGTTTGCGTGAAACTGAGGACTCTTCAATATTTAAAATATTGATTTTTGTCACATTACCTGATATTCGTCCCTTGAGCAAAGATTATATCAGGCTGGAATCGGTTAATAAATTTAAATGTTTTCTTTCGCTTAATTTCATTATTCCAACCGCGAACATTCCAAGTTAAAATATGTAACTGTTTAGATATCATCATGGAACTTTGTATCTAAAAACAATAGTTAGACGCATGTCAAGTGAGGGTAGTCGAACATGGCGTAGATGAACAACAATAAAAACAATTGGCGTATGTTCTGGGATTCTATAATGGAGAAAAAATGTCCCACGCAAACTACAAAGCCCAGAAACAAGGCAATATTAATCGTCGCAATCCCCAAGGAATGCATAGATTCAAATATAAGCTCCGCCTACCTAAGTAAGAAAAGAGAGAAAAAAAGCATCTCTGTCTCCCTCTACCGCACACAAAACTCATTAGAGTCGACATTTTTCTCAATATAATTAACGTGCAAGGAAAGTGTTTTTCTTGTAAAATGAAGCGAACTTCAATTTGAAACTAACCTTCACAACATTAGATAAGGGAAGAAAAACACATCCAAAACAATTATTTAAATATTTGCTCAAAAGAAAAACAATCGCCATTTTTAAATTTTCCGATCTATCTTTAGAAAATAAGGAAATCGAAATAATTTCTTTAAAGATCTTTACAGAAGCATACGAAACAAAAAGAAACTATTAATTAATTTAAATCTGCTGAAAAAAATTCTAAATGGTTCAAACTTATTATAGTCTATCAACAGTTCTCCCTCTCTGTCTTCTGAAATTGAAGCCATCCAAACGAGTCTTTTTCAGAGATAAAAATACATTTTTGGTTAAAGACTACGATAACCATTAAATCTTCAAATCTTATCACTGTTTACACCGCGAGACAATCAAGCCATTATAAATCATTCAAGCTTCAGGCTTCAGACTCGTCATCGGATGCGTCGGATACAGAATTAATAAAACTCAATGCGTCGACAAGATCATCAAAAATATGAAAGTCAGACATTTTGACAAAAAGCCTTAATTTCGCTGGATACTGAAGCAGTAGAAAGATGATTTTTTTCATACGCTAATTTCATAACCGATGCAAATCCAGCACGCTTCTTAACCATTTCGCGTGGAAAAACTTAAAACAAGCGGATGTCTGTATCCTGATACTGAAATTGTCTTTTTTAAAAATCTCGCAATCTTAATAATATGGTCTTTGTCTCTGAAACGGAGAAAGCATACAACGATATGTCTGCTTTTACCTTGTTCCAAAAATTTTAAAATGATTACTCTGTGAGCCATTTCGATATCTGAAGCCTGGAAACAAACCTCCGGAAATAAAGACTGGAACATCTTTGCGAAATCATCCAGTGTCTCGGCCGATTCTGATTTCACTGTTAATCCAACAATTCCAATAATATTCGACGATCCGTTTTTGTACTTTTTTTCAAAACGAGAAGGAAGGTCAGCAGAATTCCGTTTAACTTCATTAAGATCAAGACTCAGAGAGTCAACTTTTCCTTCGAGTTCCTCTGTTAATTGAGTTTTCTCAATGCCAATATTGCTGATTTGAGATTCCAGTCTCTTTACCCAGGCGAGTTCCTCCGAGAATTTGTCAGCTTCTTTGGACTTTCCATTGCCTAGATCCGGATTTATTTTGGAGCTTCTGAGAACATCCATAATTATAACAGTTACTCTACAAACCCGACTGAATAAAACAGAAATTCCGACGTTTATACTGGAAAAGGGAGAGATTAAAGGGGGAGAAGAAGTGACTGTCTCTTACATGTCCATAAACAGGAGGAGGAGCAGGAATTCAATTACATTATGATCACTGCCTTTTAAAGGTTCATTTACATTAACCTTCCTAATAAGATGTGGGTTGTTACTTTTATGAGTGATGAACAGATCTGATGGAAAATGGGGTGCAGAGATAACTATTCCCCTCCCCCCCCCCCCGAGATCTAAGAACTATTGCTGTTGCTATGCTGCTAATGAGAGAGAGAGAGATGAAGCACAGAGGCAGGAACATCTGCTACAGATAAGAGAGAGTGTTGATTTATTGTATTTTGACTCTTCCTTGATTATTTACCTTTCACTACAAGGAGTTTACTTTGCTCGTTTACATTCCTCAAAAGACAGCAGGAGTGGCCTGATTTGATGGACTCATTCATTCAGACTTGATGGATTGCTGGGACCCCGTCAGTATGGAAAAAAGACAGGTCAGGGGAGGCACCCTTCAGACACACGGATTGACACTGACTGAGTGTTGTGAACCCACTGGAAGGTGGGGCTTTGAGGACCGAATCAGGAGATCGGTCAATGAAGCTCACAGTGTGACGGCAGGGCCTGGGAGAAACGCTGCGTGTGTCTAATCCTGCCAGAGTGAAGAGTCCACCACAGAAGAACGGTCTAGCTGAAGACCAGAGGTTCATAACTGAATGAAAACAACGGTACGACGGAATCAGAAAGCAACAGAAGGTTTGCTTGCTGCATCTCTCTCTCTCTCTCTCTCTCTCCAAGGATTACAACACAACAACCATTACTAACTCAGCTCTCACGAACTAAACTTTATACATTTCTATGACAATTCATTTACCCCTAGACATTGATTGAGCTTGTTTATTATTGCTTAATCTTATTCCTACAGTTCTATGCTTATTATTGCCGACTTGGTTTATATGTATATTTGTATTTTCGGTACTGTATTATGTAGTTTACTAATAAACATCTTTAGTTTTGGTAACACCAGACGCCAAAGGATATCTCTATGTTTGCTGGTCTGTAAACCCAGTAACGGGGTACATCATTAATTGTGGGCACGTCCGGGATTTAATTACGACTGGCGCCAGTGAATCGGAATAGAAGTCCATTATCTGATCTGGTTGTGCGGAAAACCAGACGGGAAACCAGCATAGATGGAGGTTGACAATTTTTTAAAAGACCCGACTTCGGGGCATTAGAGGTTGCCAGGAAGGCGGAATTGGTGAGTTTTGCGAAACGATTGAATCTATCAGCGGTGAAACCGACGATGAGAAATTTGGATATACAGAGAGCAATAACTGTTCATTATGTATCTGAGGGTGTGTTCCTTTCGGATGTATTGGACCTGTTGCCTGAGAGGAAACCAGCTGAGGGTGAGATTCAGTTACAGATAAGAAAAATAAGGTTGGCTGAGGAGAAGGAGGAAAGGGAGCATGAGCTCCGGATAAATGAGATGGAGACAGAAAGGCGGAGAGTGGATTTTGAAAGGGAGAAGGAAGAAGGTGAAAAACAGAGAGAAGAAGCTGTAAAGCAGAGGGAGGAAAGGGAGAATGAGAGGCAGTTTGACCTGGAAATGGTGAAGTTAAAGGCATCGCAGGGAAGGGAGCAGGCAGCTGACTCAAACAAGGCGTTCATGTTTGGTCAGGACATTAAGTTGGTACCCCCATTCGAGGAGATGGATGTCGATAGGTACTTCCTCCATTTTGAGAAAGTGGCTGTGAATCAGTATTGGCCTAAGGAGAATTGGGTTGTTCTGCTACAGAATGGGGAAGGCTCAGAAAGCGTATTCGGCATTATCTATGGATGAGTCTAAGGATTATGATGAAGTAAAAAGGGCTGTACTGAGGAGTTACGCGTTGGTGCCAGTGGCATACCGGCAGAAGTTCCGGAAATTGATAAAGCCGTGGAACCACACGTATGTAGAGTTTGCCCGTGAGGTGCAAATGTATTGGGAGCGTTGGTGCTCCTCAAAAGGGATGGTTGGAGATTATGATAAACTGTTACGTTTAATGTTGGTTGCGCAGTTCAAAGGCTGTATCCCTGAAGGTATGAAGACGTACTTGGAGGAGAAGGAGACAGAGATTCAGTCTGCCACTGCCAAGTTAGCAGAGGAGTTTGCCTTAACCCGCAAGACAAAATTTCCCCCAAATAAGAGCTAACAGAGAGGCAGTAGGGACGGTAGAGAAAGCCCACCGCCTAGGGCAACGAATAAGCTGGGAACTAGCGGAAAAGATAAGGAGGAGAAAAAGCAGGCTGGCAGGAAGTTTCCCAAATTTATGTGTTATCATTGAGGGAAAGCGGGTCACATAGCATCTAAGTGCTTTGCTCCGAAGAAGATGATGGGAGAAGGGAAAAGAACAATCCTGACTCGCTGCACTGAGCCGGTCAACAGATCGATGAGGAAGGCGAAGTTAGATCGAGCCCAAGAGGGGCTTGAGAACTTTATCTCGGAAGGGATTTTGTCTTTGAAGGACGTTGAAACCCCAGTTCAATTGCGGATCTGGAGAGATACTGGGGCTGGTCAATCATTGATTCTAACGAAGGTGTCAGATTTCGGTGCTGAGACCGAGACTGGGGAGGTAAATGTGTGAAAAGGTATCGGAAAAGGAAATGAAGCCGTACCTTTGCACAGGATATTTTTGAAATGTGTCCTGGTTTCTGGACCAGTCGAGATAGGGGTGCGGTGTGGGCTTGGACTGTGTGGGCGTCCTACTCGGAAACGATCTTGCAGGTGGGGACGTGTATTCAGCAGTGAAACTAACAAGCAAGCCTGTAAGTGCTGAGGACCCGTCCATATATTCCAATACTTATCCCGCATGCGCAATAACTCGCAGCATGTCAAGAAAGGAGACTGAGACAGAAACCCGTTTAAATGAGTCCAGTGTTCATTTAGCGGAGAAGTTTTTACCGACCTTGTATAAAAAGGTGATGTCGGATGAGGCGGAAAAGGATAGTGTGGTTATGGACACTAAAGGAGAGGAGGTGTATCTACCATTAGCAAGGAGGGAGTTATAAAGGAGCAGAGACGTGATGAGGAGCTTGTGACGTTGAAAGCATCAGCACCTTCTGAGGCAGAAATTGATAAGGTGCCAGGGGGATACGACCTGAAGGAGGGAGTGTTAATGAGGAAGTGCAGGTCGACCACGGTGCCAGTCGCTGGGGACTGGGTGGTGGTACACCAGGTGGTGGTTTCGAAGGTTTATCGGAACGAGATTTTGTACCTGGTTCACAAGATACGCCTAGGTGGTCACTTAGGAGTGAGGAAGACAGTAGATAGAGTTATGAAAGTTATTTTTGGCCAAATATGAGGAAGGATATCATCGACTATTGTAAAAGGTTGCACACGTGTCAGGTGGTAGTGAAGCCAAATCAGATTATCCCTAAGGCACGCCTTAGACAGACAGCCGCCATAGAGGAGCCTTTTTCCCGAATCATTGTGGATTTTGTGGGTCTTTTGCCTAGAATTGCGAGTGGGCGGCAGCTACTAGATTTCCGGAGGCTGTGTCCCTGGGGGGATATTAGGACTCCTGCGGTGTAAAGGCACTCATTAAATTTTTCACCACGGTAGGGTTACCCGGAGAGATACAGTCAGACCAGGGGAGTACCTTCACGTCCCGTGCATTTCAGCAAATGTTGATTCACATGGGAGTTCAACAAATTATAGCCTCTGCATACCACCCGGAATCTCAAGGAGCTTTGCAAAGATTCCACGCGACTTTGAAGTCTATGATTAAATCTTATTGACAAGAAAATACTCGATACTGGGATGATTCTTTACCACTTCTGTTATTTGCAGTGTGGGACAGGTTCAGTCTATTTGAGCTCGTTTTTGGTCACAGGCCCAGAGGAACTTTAACCTTACTCAAAGAAAAATGGTCTACTCCGAACGTGCAAGTCAAAGTGATTGACTATGTTTTGAAGTTCAGTGAAAGGCTCCACAAGTCTTGCGAGTTTGAAAAGCAAAATCTTAAAGACTCCTCGACTAAGATGAAACAATGTTATGATAAGCGAGTCCGAAAGCAAGAATTTCAAGTGGGCGGTAAGTTTTGGTACTGTTCCCTGTAGTTACCAACTCCCTACAGGCGTGATTTCAAGGCCTGTACAAAGTGATCAAGAAAATAGACTCTCTACGTTATGTGATCGAAACACCTGATAGACGAAAGCCGAGCCAGTTGGTTCACGTTAACATGCTAAAGGATTATCATGACGCGACCCCCATGGTGGTCGGTGCTGTCACGAAAACCGATGGGGCAGAACGGGTTGATAAGGAGTGCACCGAACGTTTTGAAAAGATAAGCATAGTACCCACCACACTAGAGAACTCTGTTATTTTAGCCAACTTTGCTGATAAAGTCAGTCATTTGGAGCCTGAACAAAGAGAGCAGCTGATACAGCTAATTAACCGGCATGCAGATTTATGCCCAGATGTTCCAAGGAGGTGCAAAGAAACTGTGCATGATGTTATTGTTACCTCAGCCCAGGCTATTAAGCAATCCCCTTATCCGATAAATTTGGAAAAGAGCAAGCTAGTGGAAAAAGAAATTGAGCATATGCTAGCTGCTGGTATTATTCGTGAAACTTCCTCCGCATGGGCATCTCCATGTGTGGTTGTACCGAAGCCTGACGGTAGTATAAGATCTGTATAGATCTTAACTGACAGCGCTCGAGAAACTTCAGCGTTTGTCACACCATCAGGGTTCTATGAATATAATGTTTTGCCGTTTGGAATGAAAACTGCTCCAGGGACATTTCAGAGAATGATTGACGCGGTGATTAAAGGGTTAACGAACACAAAGGCTCACATTGACGATGTTGTGGTCTGGAGTGATACATGGGATGAGCACATTGAGGCTGTGGAGAAATTGTTTAAACGAATGTCTGTAGTCAATCTCACAGTAAACCTCGCAAAGAGTGAATTCGGCCACGCTACGATCACGTACTTGGGGTACGTGGTAGGATTGGGGCAGCTGGCTACTGTGCAGGCTATTTCTGAGGTTCCTGTTCCAACAAATAAGAGGGCACTGCGAAGGTTTTTGGGAATGGTGCGGTACTATCGAAAATTCTGTAAGAACTTTGAGGATATTGCCCACTCGCTTACAAAGCTCTTGCAGAAAGATGAAAATGTTGAGTGGAGCAATCCATGCCAGGTAGCCTTTGAAAAGTTGAAAACCATACTGTGCTACCACCCTGTGTTAAAAGCACCTGACTTTTCGAAACCTTTCTCCCTGGCGACTGATGCAAGTGACGAGGCTGCAGGGGCAGTCCTATTGCAGATAGCTGGGAATGGAGTGGAGAAACTATTTGCGTATTTCTCTCCAAAGTTCAATGTGCATCAGAGAAATTACTCCACTGTGGAAAAAGAATTGTTGGCACCTATCCTGGCGATACAGCATTTTTAGGTCTACATTTGTTCAGCACAGAGACCATTATTTGTTTATACTGATCACAAACCCTTGTATTTTTGGCTAACATGAAGAATAAAAATAGGCGTTTATTAAGTCGGCGTCTGTTGTTACAGGAATTCGATATTAAAATACAACATGTAAAGGGGAGTGATAATGTAATTGCTGATTGTTTATCCAGGTTAATTTGAAAGTATATCTGTATTATTCTTGGTGAATATTCCCGGAACGATGAGGGTGTTATGAGTATTGAACAGGCCTGAGGGGAAATTGGGTGCAGAGTTAACCATCCACCCACCCCCCCCCCCGAGAACTATGAACTATTACTGTTGCTATGCTGCTAATGAGAGAGAGAGAGATGAAGCATAGAGGCAAGAACATCTGCTGCAGATAAGAGGAGGAGAGGGACTGTTAATTTATTGTATTTTGACTCTTCCTGGATTATTTTCCTTTCGCTGCAAGAACATTATTTTGCTCGTTAGCATTCCTCAGGAGACAGCAGGAGTGTCCTGATTTGATGAACACAGACATTTAGAATCGATGGATGGCTAAGACCTGGTTAGTAGGGATAAAAGACAGGTCTGGGGAGACACCCCTCAGACACACCAGTGGACTCTTACAGAGTGTTGTGAACCCACAACAGAGTGGGGTCTTCGGAAACCGGATCAGGAGATCAGTCAATAAAGCTCACAGCGTGACGGCAGGACCGGTGGGGACTTGTGTGTGTGTCCACTCATGCCAGAGTGAAGAGTCCACCACAGAAGAACGGTCTAGCTGAAGGACGGAGGGGTCATAGCTGACAACGACACGACGGATTAAGGAAGCAACAGAAGGTTTGCCTGCTGCAGCTGCCTAATCTCTCGTTCTCTCTCTCTCTCCAACGATAACAACACAACAACCATAATTACCTCAGCACACATGAACTGAAATTTATACTCTTCTATGACAATTCGTTCACCCCTAGACATCGACAGAGCTTGTTTATTATTGCTTATTATTATTCCTACACTTTTACGTTTATTATTGCTAAATTGTTTTATATGTACATTTGCATTTTTGATACGGTATTCTGAAGTTTACTCATAAACACCTTTAGTTTTGATATCACCAGGCTCCAACGGATTCTTCTTTCTCTGCTAGTTTGTAAACCCAGTTACGGGGTCCGTAACAAAAGAAGGACGGCACCTTGCGTCCATGCGTTGATTAGTTGGCCTGAATGAAGTCACTGTGAAGAACCGTTATCCTCTCCTGCTCATGACCTCGGCAATTGAACTACTACAATGAGCCTCAGTTTTCACAAGCTTCATCTCCGTAACGCCTATCATCTTGTCCGCATCCGCGAAGGGGACGGGTGGAAGTCGGCCTTCAATGCTACATCGTGCCATTACGATATCTGGTCATACCATTCGGTCTCACCAATGACTTGCTGTATTCCAAGCCCTGGTAAATGACGCTCTTCGGGGCATGATGAACCAATTTGTTTTTGTGTGTTTTGACGACATTTTGATTCAGTCTAAGTTCCTTATTTAACACACTACTCATGTCCGCAGAGTTCTCCAGCGCCTTCTGCAGAACCAGCTCTTTATTAAGGCTGAGAAATGTGAGTTTCATCGCAATGCCGTCTCCTTTTCAGGAGGCTCTATTCAGATGGACCAACAGAAGTCCATAGCGGTGGTCGACAGACCACAATTCTTGATTCATCGGATTTGCAAGGCTTCCTGGCGGCCTTCGTTAAATTCTATCGCCGCTTCACCGGCAGTAGCAATACACTGGCTGTACCAGTCATTGCTATTACCTCATCGGCTGTCAGATACTCCTGGTCCCCTGCTGCTGTAAAAGCATTCTCTGACCTGAAGGAACATTTTAACTTTGCCCCTATCCTGATTGAACCCGACACCGACCGGCAGTTCAGTGCGGAGGTGGATGGATCTGGCATTGGTGGAGGAGCTGTTCTGTCTCAGCGCACGGCCAAGGATGAGAAGGTACACCCCTGAGCCTTCTTCGCTCACTGCCTCACTGCCACGGAGCAGAATTACGATGTCGGAAAGCGTGAGCTGCTTTCTCGGAAGCTAGCTGTGGGGAGTGAAGGCTTTTTCTTGAGTGAGCAAAGGTGCCATTCTTAGTCTGGACTGATGACGAGAATCTGGAGTATATCCGTACGGCCAAGCTGCCCAACTCCCGTCAAGCTCGTTGGTCCTTGTTTCTCTCAAGGTTCAATTTTACTCTATCCTTTTGCCCTGGTCCCATGAATGGAAAACCTGACTCCATTTCCCGAAGACTTCCTTTCTCTGAGACCCCTGAGGTACCCGATGTCATCCTGACTGTTGATTGTCCCGCGCGTGCAGCGCAATGGCACATTGAAACCAAGGTGCAGGCTGCTCAACAGCGCGGGGCATGGCCCACTAACAATGTTTATGTTTCCAGCTCTGTCCTCTCATAGGTATTGCAGAGGGGTCAATCTTTCCGGTTATCCTGTCACTCTGGAACTAAGCGTACTCAGGCCTTCATCAGTCGTCAGTTCTGGTGGTCCTCCATGGGAGATGTTATCCGCAGCTTTGTCTCAACATGCTCGGTCTTTGCTCAAGGCAGGAAGTCTAACAGGTCACCTGCTTATCTGTTACAACCCCTTCCTATCCCCAAGAGACACCGACCCCCATTACCATTTGTTTGTCTCAGGTCTTCTCCCATCAGTAACTATTTCCCATTCCCACAATAGTTGATCGCGTCTCCAAATCTGCACACTTAATTCCTTTACTTAAACCCCCCTCGGACAAAGAAACAGCCAAATTATCAGGACCCATGTTTTTAAATCACATAGATTTACTGTAGATATTACATCAGACAGGTTTCTCTATTCGCATCGAACTTCTGGACGGCATTCTGCAACCTTCTAGGTGTTTCTGTGAGTTTGACCTCAGGATTCCACTCACAGACTAATGGGCGGACTGTGCGGGCCAGACCGCCCAGAGGGCAGGTGTTTGAAGTTGGAGATAAAGTTCTGGTTTTGTTTTCCATGGGTATTAAAGGAAAAGAACAGAAAATCACATCAGCCCCTCTGATTTTCGATGGTGACCGGAATGAAATTCCCGTCTGCAAACACAACCTCCGCCGTTTCAGGACTGTTTACTCGCTCTGGATCTGTTGTTCCATTTTACTGAGTACGCAGGGATTAACGACATCTGTTGGTTTATTTGTTTCAATTTCCACGGGGTTTGATTGCGTTATCGAGTGTGGCGCTAAAAAGGTTGTACTTAGTGATTTAACACAGTGTATGTGACACAAATCATACAGTATCGATAATGCTCATCGACATCGCAGGGACGAAAAGTCAAGTGCCACATATTGGAACAGCAGAGTGGGAGAGAGCAAGACTGAACTAGAGCTTGGGAACCGTTCAATATAATGTTCCATCAATGTATCTGGTGCTGAAAATTCAGGGGATGTTACAGAAACGGGGTTTAATGAGGCTGCTCGCCTGAAGGCCTATGATTATACCGGGCTAACATTGTCACAGCGGATCTATTTTGCCCTACTGCCCATTGTTCTGATTTACTATCCTGTCCTTGCCTTCGTTGCAATACCCGGTAAGACGAAAACCCCTATTGTGATTACTTCGAGGATCATACCTCTCAACGGGCACCGTGCATCGACATCTCTCCATACATAGAACATAGAATAGTACAGCACATTACAGGACCTTTGACCCACAATGTAGTGCCGACCTTCAAACCCTGCCTCACATATAACCCCCCACCATAAATTCCTCCATATACCTGTCTAGTAGTCTCTTAAACTTCACTACTGTATCTTCCTCCACCACTGACTCAGGCAATGCATTCCACGCATCAACCACTCTCTGAGTGAAAAACCTTCCTCTACTATCCCCCTTGAACTACCCTCCCCTCATCTTAAACCCATTTTAACTTATTTATCGCCAACTCCAAATGGTAGTTCGAGAACAGCTGGAAGTCGCACTGCAGACCTGACGATTTTTGTAAACCTGCTGATGATCATGGCGCGAAAACTTTATACACAGCCTGCTTTTATTTGAGGAGGACTTGCAGGCTTCGTAAGTTGAGCCACTATATAATTGCCCATTTTAAACGCCCTTGCGAAGGTGATAGTTGACTGCCTTCTTGAAACGCTATCTTTCTTAATGTAGGGACATATCCACGGAGTTCTTAGGGAGAGATTTCAGGGATGTTGACGCAGAGACGGCGATGGAATATTATATATTTCCACAGTAAAATGATATGCAATTTTAATGGTAACATCCTGTCTTGGCGCTGTTGTTAATTTGGAATTCCAGCTGGTGACTGTTGCACATTTGGAGGTTGCAGTCTAAAAAGTCCTGAAGAGTTATTGGGCTGAATGTTATGGGCTGTACAATGTGCTCTCGGACATGACAGGACTGGTCCTCTTGAATATCCGTATGGGTATAGTCAGGTGAATGTATCACCTCAGATTGTGTGAGAGGAGAACTGAAGACAATACCAAGGTGAAATATTTAAGGATAATGTGAGCGGAAATGACCTTGAGTCTCAGCGTGGAACGAGCTTCTATCCGAAGTAATACATTCGGTCTCAAATGGAAAGTTAAATGAAGTTTAGATACTCAGGGTATCTGGATAGGAGTGGTTTAGATGTAAGCGTGTGCATCTCGATGTCACTGGGCAGACGGCAAGGTCAGCGTGGACTAGATAGTCTGTGTTTGTGATGTGGTTCTCTATGACTCTACAAATCCTGTAGAAATATTCCCAAATGTTCTTTCTGATCCTGTGGTTACTGCACGGACGTAATGTATGATCTGTAAATTTCCTTTCCCTTTGAAAAAAACTTTTTTTTTCGGACTGGGCGACATTATTGGGCATTAATATTGGAATAAAATAGCACCTCTCTCTCTCTGTATCCATCTCTCTTTCTCCCCCTCCCCCTCGCTCTCTCTCTCTTTATGTCTTTCTCTTCCCCTCTGCCTCAACCGACAATGCTCATACTGAATGTGCCAGCGAAGCGCCATACCAGATGTGTAATATTAAATTTTCCGTTTCTCCCAGCGAACGTGCTGACGATTATGGCTCTACCCAGGTGAAAATGCGGCCTCTCTAAAAGTGTCAGCCGCCACCTTTTGGCCATGGTAGGGGCGGATATCCTGGTGGTTTTGTTGGAGGTGATATTGAGGAAAAGTGTGAACGCTTATTTAGATCATTTCCTGCTTTTCTATGAAGTTCTCCTGTGTAGAACCGACTCCTTTCTGCCCTACGCCGTTACCGACTGTTTGGTCTGCTTCACTATGATCTTCGCCATTTATCGCTTTGTGGCCAATGGCTTCCAGGTTCTGCAAGTGGAATACTGCACCGCGTCGGGAAAACGGCGACTGTGGTTCTTGGGCAGTGACTGTGTTGAGTTGCTAGAGGATGTATTCTGGCTTTGCATGGTTCATATACATCCACTAACAGACGGTGGCCTTGTGTAGAATATTATGGTAGTTAGAGTTTGCTGATCTGGGTAGTGATGAATATTCATCGCAGAGCTCTCACCACAGTGATCCCATTTGCTGTCATCCTCCTTCTCAATGCTTTAACAATCAAACACGTTTTAGTTGCCAATATTATCCGCGGCAGGTTCCTGGGTGTCAGATATTACCAGAGCACTAGAGATCCAGATTCATCCTGTTGTGGACGTTGTATGAGGTGATAGCCGTACGGAAGACGATGACATATTAATGGGTATTTCAGAGGGTGAATCTGCCGATATTTGTCGACGAACTGCACTACATGCTGCAACATCTGAGCTGCTGTTCCAACATCGCTCTCTGCGCCATGACCCAGAAAAGGTTCAGGAAGCAGCTGCTGGACGTGTTGCAATCTCTTCTATCTCGATTTGTAAAGTGCATTTTGCATTCGGTCTGTGGAGCAAACCACGGAAGTGGACCTCGTGACACACTTGCTCTGTTGCACTCCCACAGCCCTCCCCGTTCAGCACCAAACTGACCCAATTCCGTCAGCAGACACTGGCTCAGCTCGCTGTTGACCTGACCTCCTGTCCACCATTCTGCCCCCATTCTATTATAGTCTTATTACCTTGCATCTGTAACATTGCTCAGCATAGTTCAACAGCTGACGCCTATGAAGCAGTGCACAGATAGTTCCTTCCGGAACCCGAACACTATAAGATTTAACACAAAGGCAGGTAAAGAGCTGAGAGAAACAATGCCTTCAACTTACAAAACTGCGACAAAATACTCTAAAGAAATACATCACTTCAGGATCTCAAAATCAGTGAAGAATCTAACGGTTTCATGATTATAGCTCAAAGAAAGCTGAGGAAAATTTGCGGGTAAGGCAGAATCGATGGATGGAAAAAGCAGGTCGCTCTATCGTGCCGAGACCATTAAACTGGCGAGGAAGAAGAGGCCAATACAAAATGCTCGTGGTGCAGAGGTGAGGAGCAATTAGGCGTACCTGAGAAGTTGATCAGAATAATGTTTAATATTGCCGGCAGATCTCGTAATATTCGTCAACTTGGCGGCAGCCGTACAATGCAATACACATGGGTCTCTGGCTGCAGGCATCATCCGGCAGTCTGCCTCTCCTGCTGGTGCCGTTTTTTATCTCTTTGCTGTAAAGGATGACTGCTCCTTACCATGCATTGACTACAGGGGACAGAATAAAGTCAATGTAAAGAGCTGTTACGTTCTTCCGCTCATGACCTCGGCGATTAAACTATTTCAAGGAGCCTCAGTTTCCACCAAGCTTGATCTCCACTACGCCCACCAACTTGTCTGCTTCCGCGAAGGGGACGAGTGGAAGACGGCCTTCAGCAGCAGCTCAGGCCGTTACGAGTATCTCGGGTAATGCCATTCGGTCTGACCAATGCCCCCGCCTTCCGCGAAGCCCTGGTAAGTGACGTCCTCAGGGGCATGCTAAAACGATTATATTTTTTGAATCTCGACGACATTTTGATTTTTTCTGAAAAATCCCTGAACATACAGGTCACGTCCGCAGAGTTCTCCCGCGCTTTCTGGAGAACCAGCTCTTTGTAAAGTCTCGGAGAGGTGAGTTTCATCGCAATACCATCTCCTTCCTGGGGTATGTAACGTCAGAAGGCGCTATGCAAATGTAACAACAGAACGTCAAAGCGAAGGTTGATTGGCTCCCAACCATCGACTTGCTGGGAATTGCAAGGCTTCTTGGGTTTCGCTAAGTTCTATCGCCGCTGTAACAGAAATTACAGTCCACTGGCGGCACCACTCACTGCTCTTACTCCAACGGCTGTCACATTCGTCTGGTCCCCCGCTGCTGAAAAAACATTCTCTAACCGGAAGGAACGTTTTAGCTCTGACCCCATCCTGTCTGTCCCCAAGAAAACCTGGTCCCAAATTGCCCTGGATTTTCCCCCATCAGATGGTAACACCGCCATTCTCAAAGTAGTTGATAGCTTCTCCATGTTTGTACACTTCAGTCCTTTAATTAAACTTCCCTCTGCCAGAGAAACAAACAAATTACTAGTTTTACCCGTACATATTGTGTCAGACAGGGCCTCTCAATTCACATCCAACTTCTGGAGGGCATTCTGTAATCTTCGAGGTGCCTCTGTGAGTCTGTCTTCAAGATACCACTCAAAACCGATGGCCTAAACGAGCGGGCCAACCAACAGCTAGAGAAAGTATTCCGATGTCTGATCTCCCAGAGCCCGACTGCGTGAAATCAGCATCTACCCTGGGCCGAGTACGCATCCGTCCTCAAAGGTCAAAGGTTCGAAGCAGCAATTTAATGTCAGTTAACTGTTTGCAATATACATCCTGAAATCTTTCTTCTTCGCAAATATCCACGAAAACAGACAAATGCGCTAAAGAAAGAACGACAGTTAAATGTGAGCACCCTAAAGTCTCCTCCAGCTCTCTCCCCACTCGTAAGCGGCAGCAAGCAACGATTCCCCACTCCCCCCACCAACAAAAAAGCGCATCGGTACCGCCACTCAGCGCAAACGTGTTTTAAGCAATAGCAAAGACACAGACCAAAGTTACGTCAAAGGCTTCGCATTTCATTCGGCATTCGAAAAAAACAGAGGTTCTCTCTCTCCGTAATAAGGGAGAATGAGGTGTCCCCCATTTTCACAGCGAGCGGAAGACATAAAAGCAATCCGCTGTGTTTACGATGTAAAAATTCGGTTTCGTCATTTTTGGAGCTCTGCGTCCGAAGTTCGCAAAGACATCTGGTCTTCGGGCCAACAGCGAAAGATTTTACAGCCTCTCCGAAGGCACACGAGTCTCCTGCCATGACAACGACCTTCGATCCGCCCGTGTCCAGAGTCTCGAGATATTAGGCTCATAAACTCGAACGACACTCTCAGGCCGAACCCTTGGCATGTAGGATAACGGCCAGTCGTGAAACCACGAGCACGGGTTCCATTCCCGCAATCAACCGACGCCTGCGTGTAACTTCAGGTCAGTGTCTTCTAAAGAAACATGAAAGGAACAAATAAGGATATTAAAGACGGAAAAGAGTTGTTTCCGAAGATGCAAACAAAGGAGTCACCATTCGGTGTCATCTTAAGTCTGTCTCCAATTTCTGTGGATGGATGAAGGAAAATATAAACGATGTGATAAAGATTTAGATGATTACCCATGTGAGCAACGGAATTTGAGCGAAGCTATAGCTAAAGAATGCTTAACTGAGGATTGGGTATAATAGCGGCAGGAAACTAAAGTACAGAGGAAATAATTAGAAGAAGCAGTCGTGTTTTACTTGATGTGGAGACTCGTCTTGAAGAGAAGCTGACCTCCATAATGAGAAAGCAACGTACTTGCGAGGAGGGTGGGTGCTCGGAAAGAGGTACTAATATACTTGAGTCAGTTTTAGATGTTTTGTGAAAGAAAAGTGAGCGGGAAGAAGCACATTAGCTTGGAGCGTAATGGAAGGATTTAGTGAAAAGTGACGCCATACCCTATGGTAATGATTATGATAGGCAGCCCACTTCCGAACATCTCCTGTCAGTACTCAACAAATTAACCCAGGACTATTCTAACTACTTCCACAACTTTCCCCATCTACGACCAGAGAGAATGTCGTAATAGAAGGAAACAGGGGCAGGAATGTGAAAGAATAGCATCCATGTGCCTCAACATCTGGGGCATTATTGCCACGGACAAACATATTGTGCAGTTTAAGCAAATGATCACCCAAGAGCGGTGCATTGTCTCAGCACTAAAGAGAAATGGAAATTGATTGGACTGTGCTTCTATGCGAACATTTCATAAGGCCAGAACACATAGCAGTTTTTTAAAGCCTTAAAATTATATTCTAAACACTCGACTTTGTCGAAAATGCAAGGATAGGGGAGCAAGTGAAGAATTAAAGAATCCGTTGTTACATTTTATTTAGTTAGTTTTGGGTGTTAACTGAGGATATCGCCAGACATGCTAACCGCATGTAACCAGGTGAGCGCCAAGCACCCGACTATACTTACGTCAGATCTCTGAATGCTGTTACAAGCGCGATAATTAATCAACATTATATAGAGTCAATTATATAGAATCAGATATATAGAACCTTAGAACCATAGAGCATTACAGCAATGAAACATTCCTTTTGGCCCTTCTTGGCTGTGCCGAACCATTTCTCTTCCTAGTCCCACTGACCTGCACCTGGGCCCAATCCCTTTAACCCCTCTCATCCATATACCTGTCCAAGATTTTCTTAAGTGTCAAAAGTGAGCCCGCATTCACCATTTCATCTGGCAGCTCAATCCACACTCCCACCACTCTTTTCTTGAAGAAACCCCCTTCATGATCCCTTTAAACTTTTCCCACTTCACCCTTAACCCATGTCGTCTGTTTTGTTCTCTCCCCTAGCCTCACTGGAATAAGCCTGCTTGCATTCACTCTATCTATAATCCATCATAATTTTGTACACCTCTTTCAAATCACCCCTCATTCTCCTACGCTCCAGGGAATAACGTCCTAACCTATTCAACTTTTCTCGGTAAAACAGTTTCTCAAGCCCCGGCAACATCCTTGTAAACCTTCTCTGCACTCGTACAAAATTATTAATATCATTCCTGCAATTAGGTGACCAGAACTGCACGCAATACTCCAAATTCAGTCTCCCCAATGTCTTATACAACCTCACCATTACATTCCAACTATCATACTCAATACTTTGATTCATAAAGGCCAATATACCAAAAGCTCTCTTTAGTACCCTATCTACTTGAGATGCCACTTTTAGGGAATTATGTATCTGCATTCTCAGATCCCTCAGACTACTGCACTCCTCAGTGTCCTACCATGTATGTTCTACCTTGGTTTGATCTTCCGAAGTGCAATACCTCCCACTTGTCCGCATTAAAATCCATCTACCATTTTTCAGCCCATTCCTCCAATTGGTTCAAATCCCTCTGCAAGCTTTGAAAACCTTCGTCACTGTCCACTACACCTCCAGTTTTTGTATCATCGGCAAATTTGCTGATCCAATTTGCCACATTATCATCTAGATCATTGATGTAGATGACAAATAACAATGTACCCAGCACTGATCCCTGCGGCACACCAATAGTCACAGGCCGCCACTCAGAGTAGCAATCCTCCACTACCACTCTCTGGTTTCTTCCATTGAGCCAATGACTAATCCAGTTTACTACCTCTCCAAGTACACCTAGCGACTGAATCTTACTAACTAATTTCCCATGCGGGGCACGTATCGTTCAGAATTTCAGTGTCTGGTAGCACCGAAGAATCTAGAAACTCTTTTGTAAAGTTTGATCACTCTGGCCTCACAGAGAGTGAAGCTTGAAGACTTGGTGAAAAGTTGTCACGTGTGTATAAGAAAGTGCAGGTTTGCACTTATAAGTGGGGTAACCTAGGAAAGTAATATACTCGTAGGTCAAGGCAACAAAAGCCACAGTTCCCGATAAGATTTAAAAGCGATAATTCCGGACAAGATTTGGTGGGATATGTTTCCAGTGAAGTGTCCACATATATTCATTCAGTGGTGGTAATGAAGATTACTAAGCTCGATAATTTACAACAAAACGTTAATTTCATCTAAATCCTCTCCTAAGTCAGGGATTGGATCTGAGAAAACACGACGCCATGGGAGAAATGGTGAAGTGGTGGCGTCATGTTTTAAACTGCTGAATATTAACTTGAGGATGATACTTAATTTCTAGCGACCCTCTGCTTCAGACATTAAAGGATTTCTTAAAGGTTGTATGATTATTTGTGAACTGTTCGACCCTTGAAATCAGGCAATGTTCTGCGATGGTTTAAAGTGCGAATTAAGAATGTAAAATATTGCACGATGACTGGACATTTGTGAGTTCACTTGAAAGGTAAAGAGAGGTAATACGTGCGTGAACGAACGGAAGGCAGTCGTGTATTTGTTAGGTGTGTATTGACAGGATGTTTGAATTAATTCCCTGTTTCTCAACGTCTGGTGGCATAGTGGCTTCAGCACCGGAATTCGGAGTGAAGTCTCCGAGTTCGAACCTAGCCGGCCCCCTCCATCTGTGCTATGTTGAGCGTTGAGCTAGCAACTCTGCTCCGTAAAACTAAGGAAGCCTGCTACAGAAACGCCGTCCCGACGGTGTCCCGATGACTCCACTCGGAGCTATGGGCTTCTTCTTCTTCTTCTGATATGACTGTCTGATAATATCTGATTCGTTGACTGAAATAAACTTCGAGGAACTGATGTGAATTTCAGAAACTGGATTTCTCTTTGAAATTACAATATGTGTTAGTGCATGTCTGCCGTAAACACCCTCATCTTTCTTCCCGCTGCTCTTCTGAATATTTGATACGGAATTTCACTCTGGCAATTAACTGTTTATTCTGTATACGCCAGTTACCGGCAACGGTTTTAAAGGTAGAAAAGTGCAAGCTTGGATTTTTGTTTTTGCCTTACCTGAGTATTTAGATTGCGTTCTTTTATTTATCTTTTTTCTGGTTTTTCAGAGGGAGACGCGGATTTCACACCGACCAGGTGGAGTCATGGTTAATGAGTCCAGAGATGAGTGTATCAGTTCCGTGTACGATAAGCACACTGTTCAAAGGTAAATTGACATTTGGACAAATTTGTTCATACTCGAATTAGGAATTGGAATATCACATTTTCTGAAGTCTGGTTCATGTGGAGAGCAAGAACAGATGATGCTGAGCGCTTGAAATGTTGACTTTTCGAGTTCCATTGGAAAAGATTGTTTCAATGTTATTGTAGCCGTTGCCCCGTAATACATTAAAGGGCGTTCAGATTATTTAGCGTGTAGTTCCATTCTTAAATTCAGCATTTTCCCTAAACTATCTGCCCTAGTTCAATAAATCATCCAGGTGCTGTAGGGTGGTCAAATTAAAGTCTCTCAGAACACTGTGACAGCAGAGTTGGACACATAGTCGTCAACAGTACTAAAGTTTATACCTTCCTTCTATGCGGAAGATCACTGGCCAAGTCTTACAGGCAGATTTCAACATGGTTGCGTGACTCAGCATTGGCTTAGTTACAGGAGGAAAATTAGGTAGTATATGGAGGGAATTCTGCCTGGAGGACTTGGCAAGTGATGTTCCGCGTTGAAGCTATAAACTTTAGTACAGTTGTCGACGATGTCTCTACACTACCTGATCTTCCTTCTGTTAATAAGCCAATGCTGAGTCACACACCCAGCTCTCCCAACATGCAATGCTGTCTGACTTTCTGAAGTCGCAGACCATGTGTAACGTGGTCAAACCCCTTTCAGAATACGTTTCTCCAGATACGCATAATTTCCGTCTCTCAGAATCCTCTCCAATAGATTGCGCGTTACTGATGGAAGACCCTCTGGCCTGTAAATCTCAGGACTATCCCTGCTGCATTTCTTGAACAAAAATGAATCATTTACCATCCTCCAGTCATCTCCTGTGGCCAGTGAAGGCGCAAACTTCATGGCTAAAAGCGCAGTAATATCTAAGACCGTTTTCTCTAATTACCTGACGTATATCCCTTCCTGCACCGGGGAATTGATTATGTTAACATTTTAAATGTTTCTAGAGCACAATTCGTAAAATTGGCATGACCAAGCATATCTTCTTTACGGTTTATCAACATTCGTAAAAGACGCTCTCACTGGTGAATAGCGAAGCAAAATATCACTAAGGACCTTTACTGCTTCCTTGAACTGCAGACACATGCTTCCTCTTTAGTCTCTGATGTGTCCCACCCTTTCTCTCTCTCGTCATTCTCCTGCTCTTCATGTACGTTTGTACATTAATGCGACTCTGCAAAGCCTTCCCATGCCGCCTTCTAAATTCATTGTTATTTTCCTTCCTGGCTAACTTGTGATATTCCGTAGCCCTGCCTGATACTTTCGTCCTGAACCTCAAGTATCTTTCTTTCTTCTTCTTGATGAGGTGTTCCATATCTCTTTTCAAATAGCGTTAATTTACACGACCTCCGTTCCTTGTCTCAATGAGGCAAGTCTATACCGAACCACAATCAAGTGTTCCATTAACAATCTTATGTTGCCATTTCATGAACCACATTTTCCAAATTCGGCTCGCAATTCCTACCTAATTGCACCAAGAAAATACTTAGCATACTGTCTGTTCCTATCCCACTGTAAGATAAAATTAAATGTCCAACAGTCGACCCGCGAGTAATCTGTTTCATTTTCAGGTACTAAATCATGAATGGAGATTTCTCTAGTCCGCCTGCTGGTTTATTGGGATATTCTGTCATATCTGAACATTTTAACCTCAGGGATTTCCAATCAATATTAGGAAAGTTTAAGTTTCCTGTGATAGCAACCATGAAAATATGGCACCTCTCCAAAATACTTCTCTTGATGACTTTCCCGCTGTTTCCGTACTTGTTTTGGGGAGATAAGGAGCGGTGTGTGTAGTCTGTGCAGAATACTCCAATACTCCGAGTGATTACTTTATTTCTGCTTCTAGAATCTACTCACCGTCTACCAATTGGTAATCCCGCCATGGTGTCTTCGCTTTCTACAGTTCTGCTACTATCATAATCTCACTGCATTTCAATGATACTCACTTTACCATCTTTTATCTGACGCTGTCCATTTTGAAACCTCTAATCCTGGGTATGTCCAAAAGCCATCCTTGCCCTTGTGTTCGTCAAGTCTCTGCGCACGTTTGGCGTAATTTAACCAATGTAACAATCACGTCAGCCCATAGCAAGTTTAGCCAGATTCCTACCTTAGCTGTATGAAGTATGCAACCTTCCGTGGGTTTTGCAATTTCCGGATAACCAGGCAAATGATTGTTTGATTTCATGACCTACTCATTTTTAAAACTGTTTTATTAGAAAACTCCGCTGAATTGTAACTTACATGCTGGTTATCTACACAGGTGGCCATTTAGCGTAAACACATACTTCGTTGCATTCCTCAGCTCTTTTCTGAATTTCCTCTGCGTCAGTGTATAGATACAAGTGTTGGTGCACATACTCAGAATTTGCAACATGAACCCAAGTTGTTGTAGTATATATACCGGGGAACTCAAATATCTGTTCTGATACAAATAGTTTTCCGTTTGCCACTTCAGAGAATGAGCTACATAGGGCATCCAAAATAATATGAAATTAGCTGAAATTGCAAACAGCAAAATCATCGATTTTCTGCGGTTTTCCAACTCGGTATCCTTCTGATTATCACTGCTGTTCCGAAGCCCTCTGCGGACTCTATTTGCCGCAATGATATGTCTTACTGTTAACCCATTGAACACCAGAATTAAGCCGATTGGTAGCAACGGTGTTAAAATGCTATTGAGTAATTCGACTACTTTCCACACGGGTAAAGTAGCATGTTCATGTGTGAAGGCACAACGCCACGGTATGTTGTCAATGATGACGTAAGGTTCAACGGCAAAGTAAAACGGGACAATTCTCCCGCAGCTCACTATAACCACCGTCACCATAACCACCGTTGCTGTTCTCTCAGTGCAGTATCGATCCCGCAGCTTTCGACAACATATGGCGATGAAACGATCGAAGGTAAAACTAACCGTATACCAAACAGAACAGTCCCGCGTTACAATCCTAAATACAAGTGTCAGAGCGCACACAGGAGTGATAAGCAGGGATCTAGAATAAATGTAGATATTGTTGGTCTGTTCCACCAAAGCAACAACGATAACCAACATCAAATCAGCTGTGGCCATTCCAACCAGGTAACGGGTGATGCATTTGGAGAGTCCGCATTTTCCCCGAGATAGGATCACAATCGCCGTTAAATTAACTACAAGAAATTTGGAGGGAAAAAAAATAACAACGCAGAGTTATGGTTAGCTGCAAATGTCTGAATGCCCACCATTCTTCCAATGCAGCACGGGGTATATTTTTTTTTGTAAGTATAAAACCGATATTCAACGTGTGCCGGCTCAGTCGGTGCACACCGGCTGGTGCACAATAATAGACTGGAGAGGCAGTTAGTTGGCGACCTTCTGCCAGTTTAGAGCGAGGCTTCTGATTTCCGTGACCGCGGCCGGATCATTTCAGTAAAAAAAACAAACACCATTTCCTTTATTAGAGGTGAAATAGCTGATGGGATTATTTGTAGTAAAGTTAATGAGGTTGAAAACATACGTTATAATGGAATGACTGTGGAAGAACTGACCTGCGTGTCGATATTTGACTGGACGGTCATTTAAAAAAGCTGCCGTTCTGCATAAGGGACCGCTGTCGCTATAAAAAGCCAGGCAAGATCAAACAATGAAACTATGGCCATATCGGCAATAACGTATTTGACAAAAGAGATAAAAATATCATTACAAAACAATATGGAAACAGAATTAAAAAAAAGTTCAGACTTTTGAATCCTGAACTCTGGGAAAACTTTTCAGAGCATTTGTGCTCAATAAAATTCCAGATATTGCACGGAACAAAAGCAAGGTGACGGTACCATACATATAGTGAACAGCTCTAGTATCTTACCAGGGATACCTATCGCGACAATTGCAGGATAGAAAATACACGCGATGTTGTAAATCGCTGGATATCCCATATTCCGTCAGAGTCAGCGTTTAGTCGTACGGAACTTCCCCACTGCTCATATGGACTGGTGACTGGATTTACAGAATTATATGCAGTTCAGAGTAATTCCTCTGAGGCAATTAGTATACCTATGACATCAGTCACATAAGGGACAACCAGTTACAAAATATCGACATTAAAGTGCTTTTCTCATTCCGAAATCTTTTTCTTCCCAAGGGATATTACATGTTATTTACTTTTAAGCAAACAGATTATATGAACGTAACCAATGTAATTTCCAAGACACCTGTCTTCAGCAGCTGAAATGGGACAATTCCTGATCAGTGTTGTTTCTAAAATAGGCAATTACCCTGAAAAATCAACATGGACAATCAACGTCAAACAGATTGATTTTGTCACATTCGGCGTAGTACATTCACTTCTGACATTAAGGGCGGCAGTTTAGCTCAGGAGGTGAAATTGAGTACACGTCCTTATTGAAGGGGAAGATAGTTTCATTATTTTCTTTAATTCGTTCCATTCATTTCGAGTGGTTTGAGTGCTGAAATTCACAGTAACAGCTGATGACATGTATCACAATAAAACCCGCTAAAGGTATATTCTTCCAAGCATAAAAAAGAAATTGAGAGGAATATTCCAGGTTCCTTTGATATAAAATGGTATACGCCCAGATGACATTAGCTGCGGTTTGTGGTCTGATTGCTGAACGTTCTTTTCCAGCAAACACTTTGGTTCTTCGTTATGATGCACAGAACTTCTACTTCTACATCTACTTGACCCCATAACCGTGACGTATGGTGTAGTTCATTTAACTTTAAAGTCAGTAGACAGAGCTGCAACAATTCTACCACAATTTCCACATCCATATTCGATTTGAACAGAAGTAGAAACTAAAATATGTGATCTATCAGCAAGTTCCTAGGCTGGTCTATTATTTCCCACGAAAACCGATTTAATCACCATAAAATAAAATACATTTTATTTGCACTGAAATTATGTGAACAAACTCCAAAATGTCGATTATGTCCTCACAAACCACAGTTGAGTCATCACAGTTTTGTTTTTGCTTTTTCAGCTGAAAATCGTATGCAATCTTCCAATTTCCATTCAGGTACATCAAACTCAAATAAAATGTTTCCAACAATCGTTCAGCGTTAGAAGCCGAATAGTTGATTCTTTGAATGTGACGAGTCTGCTAGAGGGATTGATGTTTGGTCCGCTGTTGTTTATCATCCATGTGGTAGGATATTGCCCAAATACTGAGTTTGTATACAGAATTGTTTTGTGCACATATATGTACAGCCACATACAATGAGCAATCAGATTTGCAATCAGATCAATATGCCTTGATAAATCTGACAGCTTGGTGAAAGAGTCCTTCCCGGAGACAGTTTGTCTTGGCCTTCATGCTGCGGTATCTCTTGCCAGATGGAAGCACCTGAAACAGTTTATGGTTGGCGTGGCTGGAATCCCTGTTGATCTTCCGGGCCCTTTTTACGCATCTGCTGCTGTACATATCCTGCGGAGAGGAAGGTTCAGATCCTCAGATGGGCTGGGCATCGGCACAATTCTCTGCAGTACCCTGCGATTGTAGGCTGTACAGTCCACGGACTAGGCCGTGAAGATTCAGTCACCATTCTGTCGATGGTGCCTCTGTAGAAAGTCCTGAGAGTTGGGAGACTCATGCCGAACCGCTTCAGGCGTCTGAGATGAAAGAGGCGCTGAAGTCTTTGTTCACCACCCAGCCGGTATGCAGAGTCTAAGTGAGATCCTCGGTGATTTGTAAACCGAGGAACAAGAAACTACTCATCCTCTCAAATACAATCCCATTGATGTCAACAGGAGTTGGCCTGTCCCTGTTCCTCCTGTAATCTATGATCAGCTCGTTCGTTTATTTCAATATCCAGGGAGGTGTTGTTTACTTCGCACCGTCAGAGCGTTGACTGCTCCTCAGTGGGTTGTCGCATTAGTTTTCGAAATAAGTCCTTTCGATGGCGTGTCATCTACAAATTTGATCAGCTTGTTGGAGCTATGCGTGGTAACACGGTCGGTGCTCTATAGGGAGTGGAGGAGGGGTCTCAGGTCACGTCTCTGGGAGTTCCTGTTTTCATTATCAAATGGCCAGAGAATGAGAGAGCCATTCCTTCCCACTTGCCAGCCAACCAAGAGGAAGTCGCAGATCCAGCTGCAGAAGGCCGAGGTCTCTGAACTTCTTGTCGAGCCTGGGGGTAATTATGACGTTGAATGCTGAACTGCAGTCCAATAACAACATTGTAATGTATGTACTCCTCTTGCATAGGTGAGTAGAGTTCTGTGGCTGTGGCATAGTCGTATGATTGCAAAAGTCGGTAGGTGAATTGCAGGGTGTCCTGAGTGGGTGTTAGCATGCTGAAGATGTAATCCTTAACCAGCCTTTCAAAGCATTTATTTATGACTGAGTTGAGTGTAACAGGGCGCTAATCGGTCAGACATGCTACTTTAGTTTTCTTGGTACAGGGACAATGGTGGATGTTTTGAAGCAGGAGGGCACTACAGACTGGGAGAGGGAAAATTAAAAATGACTGTGAACACACAAGCCAGCTGTGCCGCGTACATTTCTAGAACTCGCCCTGGGTGCTCCACGTTTATTCGCTGATGTAAGTGCTTGGGATTTAGTGGGTGTCTGCGAAGCGATAGCGTTCCACAATGCGGCACCCCAGTCAATGCAGGGTCTCACCAATGTGGAGGCTGCCGCTACAGGAGAACCGTTTGAAACCGTCTGACATGGAAGGACGGATTTTCTTGAATGGTGGTTGGTGAAGGAGGAGGTGCAGATGTAGGTGTGGCACTGATAAAGCTTGCAGGCATAAGTCCCAGTAAGGAGATCGGTGGGGCGGGATATTGGACAAGGGAGTGATGTGGAATAAGGTACCTGCAGAGAACGGAGCTGGCGTTGGGGTCGTGGTAAGTATGTGCATCGTCTTAAGAACCTGTTGGACAAGGATAAGTTGTAGAGAATGGTATGTTCGTGGGGTTATACATCACGACATTGAGAACCAATTTTTTTCCAATTGCGAGAGGATGGTGTGAGTTCAAATTTTCTGGAATGTCAGACATACACATCGATAAATTCTCAACTCTTTCGGGGTGATAATTTCGTTCAGTCAGACCAAAGCCAGGCGAATTGTGTGGTAAAAGCAAACCCCTGGAAACACAAAATTCTTGTGACTACTATCTAATGGAAATGAAAATGCAGGAAACCGCCTCACACTTCAAGCGTGTGTGGATGTCTTGTCAGGTCCATCAAAGTGAGATACCCACGGGATTCGGTCCGAACGGCATATTTATGTGCTAGTAACTGTTATTCAGACAACTCACCATAAATTCCAGGTGGTGTATCTGCGTTGACTACAATTAGTGCCATTGTCGCTGTCAATGTGTTGATCACGTAATGGTCAGATAAATATCGTCAACATTTATTAGGCGAAATATTAAGCGTAACCAGCCTTAGATTACCAATCTCTCAGGGAAAGTTTGTCTTCCACCTTCAAGAAAAGCGATACGTATAATTATTTTAACCTGCTCAAAAATCTCGAATTATTTTACAGACAGCCCTTGTACTCTACCGAGTATAAGAACAGACAAATGTTTGGAGCTGAGTGTTCATTTTATAGAAATGACCATTTCCTAAAATAGTTTAATGTAAGCTGCTGAAGCCTCGTGCCATGGTAAAGAAAAGAAAACATATTTTTCAATGATACTTAAAACATTATAAACATTTATCAAAGAAAGATCTACTATTTTTAAGGGGGAAAAAATCTGTTGCTGAATGATGCAAAGAACAATAAAACAACAATAGTTAACTTCCGCTTTGTTTCCGTACATTGTAGCTGATGCGTCAGAGGACGTGGTCACACAAATTGACTCTGTACCGTTTGACCTCTGTGGATGAAACCCCGGTAAATTAATCAGAGCACACAAGGACCGTTGGAAGGTATTGAATATTTAATCTATTCATGTATCAATGTAACGGGTGCAGGATTTGTGATGACACTTTGAAGTTGTATAAGTCGAAAGTAATGCCTAACAGGGAGTATTGTATATGCTTTGGTCACCTAGCGGCATGGCTGATATCAGCGATTTTGAAAGAGTGCAGCTGGTCAGCACACTTTCTAAGACAAATCTATAGACGTTTGAAAAAGTTTCTAGCCGGCATCTCCAACCTCCGCAGACTCCTGAGGAAGTAGAGGTGCTGCTCTCGTGTTTTCTTTGTAATAACATTTGTCTGATGGATCCTGGTCAGGTCTCCTGAGACGAAGTTATGAATGCTGTCCAGCTCTGATCCTAACATCAGTACAGGGTCATGCACTCTGGCTCCCCTCTCCTGTTATTCGCAATCATTTCCTTCGTCTTATCGGCATAGTGTGAGAGGTTGTTGTTATTACACTACTCAGTTACGTTTATAATCCACATCCAGCATGCTGATTCGGCGCTACATTGCATACAGCCAGTAATAGCGGTGTCAACAGCAAACCTGTATATTTTGTCGGAGCTGTACTTTGTCACACAGAGATAGGACTCAAGCGAGTAGAACAGGGGTTCGGTGCTGCTGCGCTAATGGAGTTTTCGGAGGAGGCGTTTTTGCCTTTTCGAACTTGAACCGGGTCTACAAGTGAAGACATCCAGGATGTTGTTGCACAAGGGGAATTTGAGGTCCAGGTCTTGGAGAATACTGATTAGTTTTGAAAGGATAATTGTGTTAAATCCCGAGCTGCGAACGATAAAGAAATCCTGACGAATGCATCTTTGCTGTCCAGATGTTCCAGGGTTGTTTGCAGAGCTAACGAAATAACATCTGTTGTAGTGTCTCGAAGGGCAGGTGTTGAAGCATACCTGCACCTGCCTGAATGGTGAATTCGATAGGCACCAATTCGTCTAACGAGCACTTCTTCTACGGATGTATGTGCCACTGGGCGACAGACAACTAAACAGGCTCCCACCCTCTTCTTGCCCACCAGTTCAACACACTGATTGAAGCTGTCGAGTTCCACACACTGCTGGAGCGTGAGGTTGAGGTACCCGTGAACACACCGGCCTGCTGGACAGCACTGGACTTTAGTACTCGGTCAGGTACTCCGTCCGGAAAGGATGTTTTTCTCGGTTTCACTCTTTTGAAGACAGCCCTTATGAAATCTTCAGATACTGAGACAAAAGGATCATCGAGGCACCCGGGGAGCGCGGTGGTTCTTCCTGTAGTGGTGGTCAAAACGATCATTGAGGGCACTGAGCGCACCTGGAAGCGAAGCGCTGTTGTACAATAAGACGCAAGATTTAGTTCTGTCGGAGGTTATGGCTTTCAAAGCCTGTCACAGCTGTCGGACATCCCTCGTTGATTCCAGTCTGGAATCTCCACTTCGCCGGAGACATGGCTTTCCGGAGATCATAATCTGCACCTCGTGTTTTATTCTTGATCTCCAGACTTGAATGCTTCTGATCTGGCTGTTAGCAGGTTCCGAATCTCATTGCTGAAACCCATCCAATGCCGTTTTAATAACAGCCCTGGTTTAGTCGAGCTGTGAGTTACTGAACCGGACCAAACTTCTGACTGAAGGCAGTACCGTAACCAGTCATTTGTCTTCAGAGAACATCAGCCATAAGTTGTCCTCTGAATCATTGTTCTTTCGGTTTTGTCTTTATGCCGGTAGCAGGAGTACATTCAAATGATTCGATTTGCGAAAATACGGACTCGGGAAGTAACCATAGGTATTTCTTATCGTTGTGTAGAAGGGTTCTACTGTGTCCGGACTTCTGGTCCAATAGGTTACGTGCTGGTGATAATTGAGCAGGGTTTTCCTCAAACAGTCGCCAACCATAATTTGCAAAGCGTCGAGATGGGCCGTTTCTAGTTTACAGGCAGCATCATTCAGTTTCCCGACTGCTTGCTTATGCCTCGTCTTTGTCAGCTATACCCACGACTGATTGATAATAACTTGGTAGCTTCGTGGGTTTGGTGACTGAGGCTGAGACTGAAAATGATACCAAAATATACGTAGTAGACAGACACTGTGGTTGATGGTATTTTATACAGATGAGTGAGTGGTGTAGCACTTTGGGACGACAAACTGTGGTAGGACGTACACAGTGAACGGATGGGCAACGAGTAGTGCGGTATAACTGAAGAATCAGGGAATACAGATGCATATTTCCATGAAAGTGGAGTCACAGGTCGATCGCGTCGTAAAGAGAACCTATGAAGCTTCGGCAATCGTATGTCAAAGTACCGAGTACAGGAATTATGGTGCTATCTTGATGTTGTAGAAGACGGTGGGTCCGCCTAATATCGAGTACTGTACGTGTTCGGTCACCTACATCCATGAACGATATCAATGATTTTGAAAAAGCACCAAGATATATTGTGAGGACGATGCCGGCATTTGAGGACCGAAGAAAGGGGGAAAGTTTGAATCGGTTCAGAATCGGTACGGATACCGTTAAATGATTTCAGCTTTTGAAAGACAATGGGATAGCAACATGAATGTCAGGGTCCAGGTCCAACATCAGTTCGGCACTCAAGGATGAGCAGATGTGTCAGTTTTAGTGCCGTACTGCTCTATGATTCTCTGCTCCATGACTCTGTTACCGAATGCAACTGCGGAATGCTCTCTAGAGGAGTAACTGTGCTTCCGACAGGCTGGGTGTCGTGTGACATCAATATGGGGCCAGATACCGTCCCTCTCATAGTGCGTTGTGGATAAAATATATGATGCAATTTGTGTGCAAATGCTGTCAGGGAGTTCGGAAATGAATTGCAAAAGAAAACGTTGTTTTCCAAGAAGAAATACCTTTTCAATTTGGCTGCTGCTGACGTGGCCTTGTCTAAGCTCAGCAACTCCTGTGATTGTATACATGGACAACCGGCATGACGTTTAACATGTCAGGCAACATCTGTGGAGGATTACCGACAGCTTACTTTGCCTGTCCAGACTCTTCATAGAATCCATGTTTACAGATCCTCCAGGAGGCGATCGCTATGCAAAATTAACTATGAGAGGCGTTGATCTTGTGGATGGTCAGAGGCTTCTTCCCAGGGCTGAAATGGCTAGCACGGGAGGTCACAGTTTTCAGGTGCTTGGAAATAACTACAGAGGATATACCAGTGTCTGTTTGTTTTTTACGTACAGAGTGGTGAGTGTGTGAAGTGGGCTACCGGCGATGGTGGTGGAGCCGGATACCATAGGGTCTGTGAAGTAACTCTTGGAAAGTTTTCTGGAGCCCAGAAAAAATATAGATGGCTATTGGAAACACTAGTTTGTTTTTTAGGTAGGAACATGTTCGGCATAGCTTTCTGGGCCGAAGGGCATGTATTGTGCTCTAGGGTTTCTACATTTCTATACTTCTATTTTATTCTTATGGAAATCCCAAGTTAATTCGACAATTAGTGCCAGATTGCTCTTTGCGATACCATTAATCCCAAATCTGCGCCACACAGATATTTCAGCAGCTGCCATTACAAACCGCTGCACCGCCGAAAGCTGAGTTATTGACGGAAAGGTCTGGACTGACGAAGGGTCTCGGCCCGAAACCTCGACAGTGCTTCTTCCTACAGATGCTGCCTGGCCTGCTGCGTTCCAACAGCATTTTTGTGTTTTGTTTGAATTCCCAGCATCTGCAGATTTCCTCGTGTTCGCTGAGTTATTGATACTGGCTACAGAATGCTGAATTCTGACGTCTGCATCTTTTCCTGAACTGTCATTTAGTTCCCAACGTACAGTAGCTGAACTGACACAGTATTCCTTCTGTGATCTCCTATGTCATGAAACGTCAAAGTCCCCCACAGGCGCTTCAGCATATTGTCAGTCTGAACACGAGAATAGCGTGTTTCAGGAGTAGCTCGCTTTATAAATCCTGCTGAGTTACTCTGCACGTGTATGTTTACCCAACTGCGCAGTACGTCTCTGTTTATCAGCTCAACACGCACTTTATCTCATTCCCTGAATCAATTACTTTCCGGTCTAACTTTTAGCATCAGCTGGTGACTCTGTAACTTATTTAATATTATTATTAGTACTGTTTTGCATAAAACCTACATGGACACAATATACTATCTTTTGCGCTGTCTCTGGGTGTAAATGCGACAGCAGCGGTACAGAATCCGGTCTGTAGTCCCGCAGTCCCTGAATTGTACCCTGCGCTGCAGACTTGCCAACATCTTTGTTTGCAGCAAACTCCGGTCATGGCGGAAACATTGATCGCTTACACCAAGACGTTAATGTTAATGTACCATAGGCAGAAAAAAATGACAGGAACAAAGTAACTATGAATCATATTAAAGGTGCGTTCTCACAGAATAAAACAACAATGCAGTGCGGACCTTATTGTTTAATTAAGGTTAGTGTTATTTGCATTGGAACAGAAACCCCACTCACAACGTCAGAGCAGAATCAGCGCATCACAGGATTGCAGACTACTGTCGCCACTAGCGATGCTCATTAATGCCCTGTCATTACACGGAGCAGTTTAACAACATTGTAATTTGCGTGGCAATCGCATCATCGGCCGTCTCTCGAGGCTTCGTGGCCGGTGCTGCATTCACTTCTATGAACTATTGGGTGTTATTTCCCCATTGACGTTACGGTACACTAGAGACGAGCAGTAATTGCTAATTTAAGGTAAATATCACATGTCACTGTACAAGTTGTTTGCATTATCGGCAACCAATTACTCTATCAAAGAATGTCATTCCGTGCCTCAGCTAGACTGAGGACAGAAGCATCCAGTCGCTGTGGATTCTGAACGTCTGACCCGTGAACTATTTAACCCAGAAGACGCAGAAGAAATTTCATAAATGAACTTTGTATAAATTTATTTACTCGGAGCACAATTTTAAATTCGAACTGCCAGGCATTAATAATGTTAATAGAAGAGGTGATTTGTTACAAGGTAATTGGATTACTACCTTTGTGCTACTGTTTCCTCTTCCTTTCCCTGCCCTTCTGAGCCACAGGGCCGGACAGTGCCAGAGGCACGGACACAGTTGCATCCCCAGGTAGACTGCACCGCTCCCCCCCCACCAGTACTCAAACAGGAGTACTTATTGTTCAGGGGAACAGCCACAGTGGTACTCTCTAGTACCTGGCACTTCCCCTTCCCTCACCTGTTTCGCACTTGTCTATCTCCCGTGGCCCCGGTGTGCCCAAATGCCTTTAACTCCTTTCTATCACCTCCTCTGTCCCTCACCAGACGAAAGTCATCGAGCTGCAACTCCCGTTCCCTAACGTGGTCCCTTAGGAGCTGCAGCTCCACACACCGGGTACAGATATGGCCGTCTGGGAGGCTGGAAGACTGACATGACCCCTACAAAGCACAGGAAACTGGTTTGATCCAGGCTGCCTATACATGGACAAGTCTACTCACGTTTCCTGGCCATCCCCGCAATTCCTATTGCCAAAGGAGCTGGCCTAATTATTTCAGCTCTGCTCATTACTCTAACCTGGAGAGTCTGCCACCGATATCTAATGGGTTTGCAGGTAAGGACAAGAGGGATTCTGCCAATGTTAAGGGGACGGTAAGATGGAGCGAAGGCGGATTTTCAGGAAACAGAACCGATTGGACTGAGATCAGCATCAATGATGGAGGAAGTTTTTCTAATAATGTCCTCTCTATGAAGGGACATCTCTGGTGTCCCGGAAGGGGAAAACCTCATACTGGGAACAGATATGGCCGGCATAAAGGGACTGAGAAAAGGGAATATATTTTTTTCAGGAGGAATGTGGGAAGAGGTTTAGTCAAGATAACCATGCAAATCGGTTTACAAACAGGAAGTGTGAGGGTGTTTTATGAACCCTGTCATATGGCACGGGCAGTGTCTTCATCGTGTCAGCTGCCACCTGAATGCACCAGGGTGGATGGTAGAGGGTTTGCAGAGATGGCGAATGCTGTCGGGGTCGGAGGGGTTTACGAAATGTGGAATGATGCAGGAGTTGGAAGGGATTTTACAGTCGGCGAGGGGAGATAGGGCACTTCTCCACCACTGTGGAAATGTACTTGTAGTACTAAAATAGCATTTTTGAATGTAACAAAATGAAACCCATATTATATCGCAGTGTTTTTCTAATAATGTTCGTCCACCGTAATGCTGAGAGAACTTGAGTACCAGACAGTAGACCACAGTCCCCACAGTGTATTCCATCTCCCACTTTATTGCCTCTTCTCCAAACCTGTCCGAGTCCTTTTGCAGACACCAGTTTTACTCTAAGCTACCTGCCCGGCACCTACCTTCATATCAACTGCAAAGTTGGTAACCAAGCCTTCAATTCTCTCAACGGATCAAGGAAATCTAACATGAGAAGGATTGGTCTCAATACCGACCCCAGCAGAACGCCATTAGTTACGGGCAGCAAATATAACAGCTCACTCTTTGCCTCCCGCTAGTAAACCAATCCTCATTCATGCCAGTGTCTTTCCTGTAATACCCTGATCTGTTGTATTGTTAAGGAGCCTCATGTGCAGCAACTTGTAAAAGACCATCTGAAAATTCAAACAAACAACATTTACTGCTTCTCTTTTCTCTATCCTGCCTGTTATTTCATCAAAGAATTCCAACAGCTTCGTCAGGCAAGATTTCCTCTGAGGGAAACTATGCTGACGTTGGCCTACTTTAGTATGCTCTTCCAAGTACATCGAAAAATCATCGTTAATGGACACCAAGATCATCCCAACCACTAAGGTCAGTCTACATGTCCTATGATTTCCTTTCTTCGGCCTCATTCGCTTCTTAAAGAATGGGCTGATATTTACAACTGTGTAGTCCGCCAGACCCATTCCCAAATCTAGTGATTCTTGAAAGGACATTACTCGTTCTTTAAGAGAAAAATGATGGGCGACTTCTTCACTCAGAGGCGATGAGACTGTAGAATGGGCTGCCAGAGCAAGTGGCAGGTTCGATTTCAACATGTAAAAGAATTTTGGATGGGTTCATGGTGCGAGGGTATGGGGGAATATGGTCCCAGTGGAGGTTGCTTGAACTCGGCGGATAGACGGATTGGCACAGACTAGATTGGCAGAATGGCATTATACTGTGCTGTAGTGCTCTCTGGCTATAATGTCTGCGCAAACTCTTCGGCTACCTCTTTCTGAAGCCTGGTGTGTTCACCATCTGTCCGGGAGACTTATCTACCTTCAGAACTTTCAGTTTCCAAAACACATTTTCTCCTTAGTAATAAAGTCTACAGTATACTCACTTCTGTCCCCGATGCTCTTGAAGTATTGGCATTTCTGTGGAAAAAAATGATGCAAAGACAAAGTAAGGAATGTAGAGTGGACAGCGGAGGAAGAAGTACAAGGTGGTAGGTCATGGGTGAACATCGGGATGGAGAGGGGTCAAGTAAAATATCTCCCCAGGATATACTTTGTACAACGAAACCAGGATTCAGCACTCCATGACAGCATGTGTAAAATTAATAAGGAGTACATAGCACTGAAGTTAAATGAAAACACAATCCAGAGAAATGAAGAAATGGTCACTATAGAAGATCAAGTTCACCACTCATGTCCCTCCATAGGAGACCTCCCGGGATCTGAGCAGACAGGTTTCTATTAAAGATCTGCCCTGAACACTGGGTCAAAGGGGCTCAGCTGATAACTCTTGACCACGACAGCCCTTAAATTCTACGTTTTTTTCACCTGGCCATGTGGGCTTTGAACCAGCCTCTTCCCTATTTGGACTCTCGCCATTTACCCACTTATCTCCTCAATAGCACTCACCCAACTGTTTCTGTTCTCGCTTATTACCCGGTCCACTTAAACCCTGCCTCGACTCATACTCTCTGCCTCTTCGTCCAGGTCCTGAACTGAGTCGTTCCAGCCTGTGATAGTGAATTTGTTGAATTCTTGTTGATAGTGACTACTGCCAACTGAAATTGTTGAATTTTGTGTTTCCGGATTCTGCCTGTTTGGAACCTGATTCTTGCCTGAAGCATCCGTAATCGTCTTCCCTCGCCGGACAGCTTTTCCCGGGTAAGACCTCCGCCTGCCAGTCCGGCTACGTCCCTGCCTCCTGGTGTTGATAGACTAATAAAATCCTGGTAAAAGAACATTCATTGGTCTGTACTTGAGTCCTACCGCAACCGGCCCCGCCTGACAGTCTGATATTAACCTGCTGACTAATTCTGACACACGCATATCGTCCAGAACACCGCGCGCTTATCCGAAACTTTCTTAAGATCTTCCAATACCACATTCATAATTTCCCAATTTTCCAGCTGTTGGCCCAATCCTGAACTCACACTGACACTGCTAATCCCGTGGGTGTGGATATGGAGGCTGGGGCTGTATCTCTACTGTAGGACAGTGGTGCCGAGGTCAATGGAAATGTTAACCATCTGTGTTTCAGTGTAGCCGTTGTGCTGGTAATCTGTGTCTGGGTCTTGAGTTCAGTCTGGGACTGAATCTGAATTTCTGTGTTGTCTGAAACTGTGGAACTAATGAGCTGTCGGTATCTCTGTGCTTTGTAACACACCTTGCGTGTCAGAGAGGAGCGACTGCTCCGGTGCCTCCACAGGCGGGAAAATCGGAGTTGATTGTAGTTTTCCCTGTTGGTAGGAGAAGGAAAGTCGGTCAGTGAGGGAGAGGTATATGCCAGACGGCGGCCGTTGCAGCGTGTGCCACTGTCAATCTGTCGGTCTGACCCTCTGTCTTTTTCACACAGTTATAATATAGCATATGATGCTTGTCTTTCATTCATTCACTTTCATCCATCCTACGTCGATTCATTTCCCAATTTAGAGACCTATGTTTAAAATTTATTATTGAATATTCCCTTTGCGAATCGAAGCATTTCTTCCTTTGAGTTCTGGCTGGTCTGAGATGCCCTTATGATCCAATTACATCAGCAACATCTCAAGATTTTTGTCCCAGCACTTTGTGTGTTTGCCTTCCTCTGAGGATTTCCAGCATCTGCAAATTTTGTCATCTTTCGGACATCAGCATCGTGGTCATCAGAACATGGTCATTCCGCGTGTGTGTGCGTGCGTCCAGGATGATGTTGAAAACGAAAAACCACAGGGAGAGAAGTTTGGGTTCGGACGTGTCGTTGAACTCTGTTCACAAGTGGTTAATTAGCGGAGAAAAAAAAAATGAAATCTGTAAATGTGGCTGCTTCGGGTGTTTATCAATGGAGCTCCGGCATTCTTCTCACTAGGTGAGAAACCGCGGAGGTAATGCCTAGGAATTTAGAAGTGCTTGTCTTCTGTCGGCCCAATATTTACACCAGAGACAATGAATGGTGTTGAATCACCATGATTGTTCAAGTGACTGTGGTCAGTCAGCGGCATAACAGTGTCTCTGGAGACTGATCATTTTTATAAATCCGGGCCGCTTTGAATACATCAGCTCAGAGTTTCCGAGGGAGCTGTGAATTCAGGAGCAACACAATTGGCAGTTTATCACGGACATGGGTTATCCAGTCCTTTTGAGGATAGGAGAAGTTTACTATCCTTTTATTTCAGCCTTTGGAATTCTCGGTAAGCTGCGGTATCGGCTGCCGTTGGTGGGAATTGAAGTTAATGCCAATGTAGTGATTGTTTCTGTCAGTGGTTTCCACAACCTCATCTCCAGTGCTAGCATTCGGCAATCTAGGAATGGAAGCAAAGACAGCGATTGTGGATTCTGATATCTGGATCTAAAAACAAACGGCTGTAAGAATTCAGCGAATCCGCCAGCATCGGAAGACCTCAGTGGGACAGGCAAATATCTTCCAGCGGTTTCTGTTCAATAATGTGATGCTCGGGTCTCTGTGCTTCTGGTCTCGAAGCAGCTGCACTGCTTTTGCAAATACTGTGTTTATACTGCCGCGAAGATGATGCTAACTGATTGTCTGCTTTGGTATATGAGCGGTTGTGTGAGGTACGTGTCATGATCAAACAATCGATTAGTGGTAACGATTCAGCAAATTTGAGGAGCTCCCTGTTGCAGCAGGAAGATTGAGGGTTTTCAGTAAAAGTGAGCTGTATTGCAGAAAGTGAAGCAGTTTCTGGACAACACAATGACGTCGTTGCAGATCAATTAACAAATCCGACGTGTAGATTCATAACTACCAACACTGTGAAATGCATTATACTGTCCATATAACTATAAATAGTGTAAAACGTATTATAATGTATCCACATCTGACACCGCTACAGACATCTGACTGTGTCACCGTGCCTGCTACTGGACGTTGGATTATTCTCTCGGCTTCCCTGTCATGGATTTAGTCGGGAGCGTCAAGTATATCTGAGAGGCTGTATCAGACTAGGCTGTGACTGCTACCTCAGTCAATGTTCTGCTGTAAAGTCGGCGCGGTGGTAAATGCTGGAATAGGAAACAAACACGGGAAATGCTGGAAACACAAAGCCTCAGGCAGCTTGTATAGTAAGAGTAAGAGAAAGTTGTGTCATGGGAGCTCTCTGAAAACAGCTCAGAAAATACACTTTCACTGCTTTCCCACATATTCTATTTTGTCTGGATGAGTGGTTCCGGGAATTCCTGTTTCTGTTGTGCCCTTCGGCTGTTCTGTCGCTGACAGGGAGTCACAGGGAAGTTGATGATTGTTTAATGAAAGAATCCCGCCATCGGCGTCCGAATTGATTTATTTCATTGATATCAGACGCGGATGAAGCCGATAAAAATGTTCCACACTGTACTGACTCTGAAGGTACCTAGTTTCATCTGTCTGCTGCCTCTTCATATTTTTGGTCATCAGAAAGGAATCCGAATTTACATTATTTGACTTTATTTTATTGTGTAAACTCAGCCAGCTCTTGACCCTCTCTTCACCCTTCTGCCGTTGAATGCAACAATAAAATGGGAATATTACATGATCCTCGAAAACTGCGGCAATGGGTTTTAATCAGTTTTTTAATCAATTTCCTATTTCCGCTCTCTCTTCAGCGAACTTGGTGGCGATTGTGATCCTATCCCGGGATAAGTGCGGTCTCTCCAAATGTGTAACTCTCTACCTGGTGGGAATGGCAGCGGCCGATCTCCTGGTCGTTATCTCGCTTCCGCTCATGATGTGGACTGCTTGGCTTTACTTTCGCCGATCATTCCTGTTCATCACTCCTGTGTGCAGTATCGCTAGATGGCTGATTCATGCGAGCACTAATGCCTCTGTCTGGTTGACTGTCTCTTTCACCGTCGATCGATTTGTGGCTATTTGCTGTGAGAAGCTGAAAACAAAATATTGCACCGCGAGAACGGCGGCTGTGGTTATCGGGACAGTGAGTGTTCTGGCCTGTTTGGAGAGTGTTCCCTGGGGCTTCGTATACGAGCCTATGATAATAATTGATGGTGTCCCCTCGTATTGTGTTCTTACACCGAGCTACAGAAACTCTCCCTCATGGGTGGTATTTGAGATGTTTCACCGCATTTTAACCCCTTCTGTCCCATTCTTTCTGATTTTGTTTTTCAATATTCTGACTGTCAGGCGGATTCTGGTGGTCAGTCAAGCCCGCAGGAGGCTCCGGGCACAAAAGAGTGGAGAGAATGACAAGGACCGGGAGATGGAGAGCCGACGCAAATCCATCATTTTGCTCTTCAGCATAACGGGTAGTTTCATATTGTTGTGGGGAACACGTTTGGTATACTGTATCTATCAACGGATTTCAATGAGTTTTGTTTATTATTCTGTCATGAATCCCGTTTACATTATAGAAGAGACATCAGGAATGCTGCAGATTCTAAGTTCCTGCACCAACACGTGTATTTACGTCCTGACCCAGAGCAAATTCCGTAAGGATCTCAAGAATGTGGTGAAATACCCAGTTAATCGGCTTTTGAAACTCATTAAAACATAGAAATAAATGCTATGCAGTAGTACAATTCAGCTGTCTTCACGCTCCTAATCTGTACTCCCACTTGTAGTAAACGGAAACAATGTGATGAACAGAGTTTCAAACAAAGCAGGAGAAAATCTGTCGATGATCGAAATATATAACAACACATACAAAATCATGAAGGTTGTCGGCCCGCATAGTTGAATGTTTACTCTTTTCGAAAGTTACCATCCATCTGCTCAATTGCTCCAGCATTTTGTGTGTGTTGCCTTACAGTTATACAACAAATATGTACAGTCGATCGCAACGGCACCACTGGACTCAGCATCCCAGTAAAAATCCCCTTTTCATTTCACCCTCGTACCGCTTAAGGTGTGCCTTGAAGCGAACCTGTCAACCCTTCTTCCCGATTCTGACAAAACAGCTTGATATGGAGTATACTTCCGTCGGTATTAACCACTCCTGCTCCCATCATTACCCGTCCTTTACTTCACACTAATTTTCTCCTCTCCCTTACCTGTATTTTATCCTTCTGTTTTCCGATTTGAACTAATTTCCAGGAACAGAATGTTAGCTTTCAAAGGGAATGTGGAGGAGCGGTGTTAGGTGGAGGAGCGGTGTTAGGTGGACGAGCCGATGCTGTGAACCCAAGGACAAAAGACACAGCACAGCGAAATGCGAACTGCTATGAACTAATCCTGCACAAAGTGCTGGTGAAAGTCTTCAGCTCAGGCAGCAGACTTGGAGAGAGAAAAAAATAAATCCAATTCTGATGAAAGGTCTCTGCCCTAAACGTCCACAGTTTACACTTGACCACAGATGCTACCTGGCCTGCAGAGATCCTCCAGCACTTTGGAATTCTAGAGTCTGCAGATTGTCTCCTGCTTCTGACTGGTCTACTCTTAGTCACTGTCAGCGAGATATTCGACTATAGCAACGCAGGACTGACCTTGGAAAAAGAACATGGAAAGTATGTTTGAAAAGGACAGTGTGATAGAAACAGAAACTTGATAATTAATGGAAAAAAAAAGGTTCTGCTAATTTTGAATTGGCGCAACTGGGAAATTGGAGGGTTTCTCTAAACAGACACGATCAGTGATAAATTATTTATACAATTAGAAATAAGTTGGGAATTGCTGCAGTTTGTATTGAGATTTTACATTCTCCAGAGAAAGGTAAATTGAGAAATTAATCTGAGTCCTTCAGTGGTTGGTCCATGATGTTTATTATTTTAAATCGTGAGCGGGTAATATCGAAGTAGAAACTCTTAATATAAGCTTGGTTAAGACGGGTAATAAGTAGTGAGGATAATCCTGGGAATTGTAAAACAGTGACTACTGCCATAAATGGAGGCTAAACGTTTGAAGGGGATTCTTCACGACAGGTTTGACAAATAATTGTAGAAGCAGAATCACAGGCAATCAACTGGCTTTGTGAGGGGAAGGTCATAACTTACGCACCTGACTGACTTTCTGAGAGAGTGACAAATCAAATTAATGAGATAGATGATCTGTGTATGGAATTGAGAGAGGCGTTTGACAAGAGTCCCCACAATAGCTCGATCCAGAAAGTCGGGAGGCATGGTGAGTATGGGGCTGGCAGTAGATGGGGCGTTTCCAAAAGATCTGTTCTGTAACCCTGCTTTCTCTGATATTTGTAAAAGACTTGAGAGAAGAAGTGGATATGTGGGTTGGCAACTCGCAGTTTGCGGCTCCACGTAGCATCGCGGTGAGAATCAGACGATTCCAGCTCGGGGCGATGGAAATCGGAGTTCATTCCTGTGTTTTTTTTTCCGGAAGGAATTTGTACATCCTTTCCATAATATTTGTGGGTATTCTCACAAGGTAAACGAAAAAAAAAAAAACAGAAAACAACTTAGCGATTAGGCAGGTGTAAAATTGAGGTTATTGTGTTCCGTGGTTCATTATCCTTCGCTTCATCTCTAAATGAATCAATGACAACTATGTGATAGTGTGGACAACGTAGAATTTCATCACAATAAGTAGTTCATACACAATAAAATTTTAAACTGGATAACAGAGTACATATGGTAGATTTGGTCGCAGTGTGGAGGAACAGGAGAGTCGTGCTATGCAAGCCTATAGATCCCCCAACATTTCCAAATAAGTTAATTTAGTGGTTCCGAAGGCTCATGGCTGAAGAGCTAGCAACTCCGAATTAGTGACCTGATGAGGGAAGAGATGTTAAGGAAGTCCAGGTAAATGTGTGTCTAACGATTTGTGCAGGAGGTAATCGTATACACACATTATTGGACTTTCTTCCAGCATTTGGTATGACTGGTGTAAGGAGCACGGGTTTGACATATGTACTGAAAAAGAATTAGTATTCTAACTGGGGAGTTTAATGCAGCGACCCTGGCATTAACATGTGGTATGCGCATGCCTGCTGTTGGGGGGTGGCGATGGAGTAGGAACTAGAACCACAGGTGAGCAAGTAGCATTGAATAAAAGGCAGAGACGAGGTCAAGGAACGCCAAACTGAAGATCAGACTGGACACAGTTAATTATCCCGGTGGCTCCGAGGCCGGGGTCAGTTTATGTCACAAAAGGTGTGTAACACTTAAGACAGACGTACTTCGAACCTGAATTAATACGTAAAGTAGTGAGCCACCTATTACAGAGATATGGTTCAGAGCAGAAAATGGTTGTCCCGACAATAAAAGCTCTCACGCCCCCTAAAATTCTTTTGCAAATCGTCCTACATACCCAGATCTGGCTGTCACCCAAATTCGTGTGCACTCCCATATTTAAAATTCCCACTTCAAAATGCGCGCATCACTGAAATCCACGTGCACCCCCAGATCTGCGCATATTCCCATATGCATATAAAATTATCCAGACGAAGATTCACTCCAAACACAAAATGGCGACCTGAGCGTTAAATTATCCGCACGCATCCCAAGGTCCGACACAGCCAGATCCATCTGAACCATCATGTACACCCACAATAACTTTGCCACTCCCATATTCGTCGACACACCTCTAAATCTGTTCAATCCCCAAATAGATCCAAAACCCCATATTGGAGTACACACCCTGAATCAGCACACGTGTGCAAATGCGTGTGCAATCCCATTTTCGAGAACTCACCTAAATCCGTGCGCATCCCCGGTTTCATGACCTCCCCAAGGATTCGTGCGTAATCCTTGATCCGCCAAACGCAGCCAAATCTATACGTATTCCAAATATATGTGCACGCCCATCTTTGAAAAACTCAGAAATCTGCGCATTTCAGCAGATCAGTGAACTCTCCAAACACGCTGACACACCACATATATTATATTATCCCAATGCAAAGTCCATTTCAACCAGTTCACAAAACGGTAGCCTAGTCATTATAAATCCACATCAAAACCAAAATTTATTCGTCTGCAAATCTTGATCCGCCAACTCACCCAAAACGCATCCCAAGTCTGTGCACCTCACCTAATCAGTGCGTACCTACAGAGTTTGCAGACCCGTATTTGCCTCCAAACCCCTGAATCTGTGGATTTCCCAAATCAGTGCGCACCCATATATTTGAGAAGGCACCCCTACATGTGCGCATCTCCAAATCCATGAGCACACCAAAGCAGCAGGCACCTCCATATTCGCCGATGCTGCCCTAAATCTGCACAATTCCTAATTGAGTGTGCACCCAAACCCGCTGATACATCCACTTGATCATGAGGTTATCATTTCAAACTGTTCAAAATATGACTGCCTTTTTTATTAAGAGTGATCGTGAACACACGAAAGGCTGCTCAAGTTAACTAGTTCCGAAAGAGAACTCTGCAAGGCCAATCAGCTGGTTCACTGCTGCTTAGTGATAAACCATAAAAAAATCGCTTGTATAATTAGGAAACATTAAAAAAATGTACGTACTTCATCATGATGATCAAAATAGAGAGAGCTGGAGAGAGACATTTGTACACCTGCTGTCCTCCATAATTCAAAGAGATTGAAGGATAAGGTTGCAGGGTGAAAAAAAAACATGACAGGAGCACTTGGCACTGTAGACTGATAACTAACGGGAGAAAACTGCATCTGTCCTTTCCGCACTTCCTCCAGTAGTTTAAGGCCGAAGTCCCGCCGCAACAGAACAGGGTAAGAAGATGGGCCTCGACATTAAAAATCCGCACGTAACCCAGAATGCGTGCGCAACCCCAAAATTCCATGTGCACTCAACCTGCTGACAACCGCATATGCACGTTCGGTTATCTCTGATTCAGAAACATTTTAAAGTGTTAATCCCAAATCCGTGTGCGTCCGATACTCGAGAACACATCCCTAAATCTGCTCAATCGCCAGACAGATTTGTATCTACATATTCGAGAAGATACCATTGGATCTGTGCAATGTCCAATTCAGTATGCACCCCAAACGTGCTGACACCTCTCACGTTCTCACCAGATATTCCCAGAGCAGGAGACATTTCAAACAGTTCAGAACGTAGCTGACTGGACTTTAAAATCGGTACATAACCAAAAATTCGTGATCAAGTTGATATCCTCTGACACAACCAACCCTGTGATTAATCCGAAATCCATGTGCATCTCCATCTTCGACAACGTCCACCTATATCTGCACACATTCCCAAATCCGTTTGCATCTCAAAATATATGCCCATCCTCAAATAAGAGTGCACCCCAAACCGTGTGTGTGTGTGTGTGTGTGTGTGTGTGTGTGTGTGTGTGTGTGTGTGTGTGTGTGTATGAACCCACTGAGAAACCCAAATGCATATTCGATTATCTCCGACGAAGAATCATTTCAAATTGTGACATAATGGCTGCCTAAAGAAGAAAAAATGAAATTCAAGGACAGATGTCGAAGTTCAAATTATGTTTATTGTTACTGTATCTATCAATGGAACAACTTTGAAATTCGCCACACCTTCGAATCCGCAGACACGCCAAATCAGTGAGAACACCTGAGATCCGTACGCACCACCAAATCCGTGTGCACTCTTATGTCACCGTATAACTTGAAACCCGTGGATACACCGACTTGGAAACTACATTATCCCAAAAACATTTCACGAAATGACAAAATATGCATACACCCCCAATATCTGCCCACTGTCCGCAAATCAAATTAGTATGCACCTCAAATCCAGCGACATCCCCGAATCTGTGTGCACCCCAAAACTTATTGAAACACATTCTAAGGAACAGGATATATAAGTCAATTGTAAAATGGTAAACTGGATTTGCAGATGACACCTGGATTTAGAGCGTGAGTGGACAGCGGAGCAGTTTATGAAAACTTTCAGCATCAGTGAAGCAGCTGTAAAAACGGCCTGAACATTTTGCTGTTGGAATACAATGTGACATTCCATCCAGATGGGATCTATTGTAATCTGTTGCACTTCGTCCGGATCTACCTGGGTAGACTTATAATAAATGGTAGGGAATTGAGGAAAGCGGGACAGCAGAGGGATCTAAGAATACCGCTCCATAATTCCTATGTGAGCTCATAGGATAGACCGACACCCCGAAATCCGTGTGCATCCTTAAACCCGCCGAGGCTCACAAATCTGTGCGCATCCCCGATCCAAGTGCACCGATATATTCAAACAAACCATGAAATATGTGCAAATGCATTTGACATACCTATCCTTAAATCCTTAACAAAGTTCCAAGTTCGATTTTAAAGTATCTATAAATGAAACAATCTTGTGATTCGTCGCACACCCCAATCCACCGACACACCCAGATCCGTGTGTACCCAAACTCATGTCAAGATCTCTGAGAACCCCCAAATCCGAGTGAGCCCCTACATGTACAATTGGACGGCTGTTCATCCCAGAGCAACAAACATTTCAAACATTTCACGAGAGAGTTTCATCCACATTAAAAATAACAAGAACAAAGCTCGACGTTAAAGTGCAGTTTTATCCTAGTAACTGTAAATGAAACAAATTGAATTTTCGCATTAATCCAATTCCCTTGACATCCAAAAATCCACGCGCACTCCCAAATCCGTATGCACACCCGAATGGGTGCGCACTCCGAACCCGTCAACATCTCCTGTTTACAAATAAGATTATCCGAGAGGACTAACAATTTTAAATAGTTCACAAAGTACCAACCTCCAACTTAAAAATCACAGTACTATCCGAGTTCAAAACAGAAAGTATATTTATTAATAAAGTACCTAACACTGAAACAACCTTGAGATTTGTCAGGACTTCAAATCCAAAGTCACCCCCAAATCCGGGAGCACCCTTAAATCCTGTACACAACCGAAACTGCTGAAACATGTTGATTTTCCCAAAGGAAGAGTCACTTTAACATGGCAGCATTCACCTTGAAGAAATCGCGAGAACATAGTACACAGTTTAAGGTACAGCTATTATTAAAGGCACTAGAAATGAAAAGACTTCGAAATTCGCCACAACCCCAAATCGACCGACAGCAACAAATTCATGTGCACCCATATGCGCCAAACTGTCCTCATCCCCAATCCTCAGGCTCCCCAAAATCCGTGTGAACCCCAAATCCATACGGCCGTCTAAACGCTGTGCAACCATATTGGCTGATACATCCCTAAACCAGTGCAACCTCTCAAACAGAAAGCACCACCAAATACGTATGTGGTCCCAAATCCACCCACACACCCATATAATCACTGTGC